>NW_022261980.1:10717383-11074748 GCF_002021735.2 Oncorhynchus kisutch | reverse complement strand
GAAATAGTTTTAATAAAATATTACAAAATAAACTAAGGGGGGAAAAAATGAATCAATCAATATGTATCACAATACATTTACATAACAATGACGAGGCTATAAACAGGGGGTATCGGTACCGAGTCAATGTGCGTGGTACAGGTTAGTCGAGGTCATTTAGAAATAGATAATAACAATAAACAGTATGTCGCAGCAAGTGTGTATGATTACCACTTAGCCCTACATGGCACACACACACACACACACACCACACACACACACACACACACACCAAACCTGTTTGAACAATGACTTTAACGTATAGCTAAATAATATATTGCCAGAGTTATCATTCACAACAAAATGTAAATATTTTCTGAATAGAGCGTTAGATTGATGTTTAAACCACATGGCTGTATCTTCTCCTTCATGGGGTTGAAGCAGGTTGGTTCAGTCTTCTGACTTGAACCACACACAAACCAACCCAAAGGCAGGGCTATCGAGCTCAGGGGACGTATCAATCGGGACAGAGTCAATGTGCGAGGGCCTTCCTCACACCGCCTGGTATAGAGGTCCGGGGTGGCAGGAAGCTTGGCCCCGGTGATGCACTGGGCCGTACGCACTACCCTCTGTAGTGCCTTGCAGTCGTAGGCCGAGCCGTTGCCATTCCAGGCAGTGATGCAACCCGTCAGGATGCTCTCGATGGTGCAGCTGGTCAGGTGACGTATCAAATGGGGACAAGGTCTATGGTCAGGGGACGTATCAACGGGAACAAAGTCTATGGTCAGGGGACGTATCAATGGGGACAGAGTCTATGGTCAGGGGACATATCAACAGGAGCAAAGTCTATGGTCAGGGGCCGTATCAAATGGGGACAAGGTCTATGGTCAGGGGAGGTATTAACGGGAACAAAGTCTATGGTCAGGGGCCATATCAAATGGGGACAAAGTCTATGGTCAGGGGACGTATCAAATGGGGACAAGGTCTATGGTCAGGGGACATATCAATGGGGACAAAGTCTATGGTGTTAGCGTGCTATGCTTTAGTTAGCGACTCAACATTTTAGTGAGGGTTGAGGGAGGTACCAGGGGATCTCTCTTTATATTAGAGATTGCATGCCTCTCTTCTCCTGGAACAAAACACGAGCTGATTGCTCGGAGGCAGACCAACTCCCTGAGAGGAACTCAATTATTGACTTTGCTAAGTCAACCTTTAATGTACAAATCACTGTACAAACTCTGTCCTTGTCACGGCCCACAGCCAATGACAGCAGGCATTCGGCTCACAGTCAAGCACACATTAATTCCTCTCAATCTTCACACTCAATTTAGTGGTGAATGTTCCTGCCAATATGGCTGAGCCTGAACATTAGGAGCAGTAAATTATACAAACAGCACCTGATTAGTGCGCTGTGCTTAGATGAAGTGAACCAAGGAATGTGGCAGCTGTTGGAGGGGTTGGGGGAAATGAGAACCCAGGAATGTGTCAGCTGTTGTAGGGGGAAATGAGAACCAAGGAAAATGGTAGCTATTGTAAGGGTTGGGGGAAATGAGAACCCAGGAAAATGGTAGCTATTGTAGGGGTTGGGGGAAATGAGAACCCAGGAAAGTGGTAGCTATTGGAGGGGTTGGGGGAAATGAGAACCCAGGAAAGTGGTAGCTATTGGAGGGGTTGGGGGAAATGAGAACCAAGAAAATGGTAGCTATTGTAAGGGTTGGGGGAAATGAGAACCCAGGAAAATGGTAGCTATTGTAGGGGTTGGGGGAAATGAGAACCCAGGAAAGTGGTAGCTATTGGAGGGTTTGGGGAAATGAGAACCCAGGAAAGTGGTAGCTATTGGAGGGGTTGGGGGAAATGAGAACCCAGGAATGTGGCAGCTGTTGGAGGGGTTGGGGGAAATGAGAACCCAGGAATGTGGCAGCTATTGGAGGGGTTGGGGGAAATGAGAACCCAGGAATGTAGCAGCTATTGGAGGGGTTGGGGGAAATGAGAGCCGAGGAATGTAGCAGCTATGGAGGGGTTGGGGAAATGAGAGGGCAAATGCAATCGTGTCCTTACATATGTGTTCAGTGGATAATGTTAAACTTGGCTAATGAAGATCGGCAATAAGAACAGCCGGCCATTTTCATCTTTGACCCCTCACTGCATTCCTGTCTGTCTAAAGGATGGGCAGCTCTCCTGAAACTAGTGGGAGGTGAGGCCGGTGTGTTCAGATCAGAACAAGGAGCAGACCGTGACATCACATGGTGGAGATCTCACCCCTGACTCATACTGAATCTATCATTAGCCAATTCCGGACAGGGTCAAATCTAGACGGTTCATCAGTTCTACATTAAACCCAGCAACATTGTGTGTGATACAGCTGAACTTGACTCATAAACGCACCAATCACCCAGAGATGTTGTGGATTATGCAACGTTAATAAAATATCACATCCTGTAACAACCCCTCCAATCTGATCAAGCTTTTTTACTATTCTTTAAGTAGCAGGCATTTTGATGTCCAGTTTCTCACATCAGTGCAGTGAAGGAAATATGTAGGAGCCTCTTTAGACTCTGTTTAACTTACGGCTTTGTTAAGACTGGTTCCTGAGGTCCTAACAGCCAAAAAAGGCTTGTTAAGACTGGTTCCTGAGGTCCTAACAGCCAAAAGGCTTTGTTAAAGACTGGTTCCTGAGGTCCTAACAGCCAAAAAGGCTTTGTTAAGACTGGTTCCTGAGGTCCTACAGCCAAAAAGGCTTTGTTAAGACTGGTTCCTGAGGTTCCTAACAGCCAAAAAGGCTTTGTTAAGACTGGTTCCTGAGGTCCTAACAGCCAAAAAGGGCTTTGTTAAGACTGGTTCCTGAGGTCCTAACAGCCAAAAGGCTTTGTTAAGACTGGTTCCTGAGGTCCTAACAGCCAAAAAGGCTTTGTTAAGACTGGTTCCGAGGTCCTAACAGCCAAAAGGCTTTGTTAAGACTGGTTCCTGAGGTCCTAACAGCCAAAAGGCTTTGTTAAGACTGGTTTCCTGAGGTCCCTAACAGCCAAAAAGGCTTTTGTTAAGACTGGTTCCTGAGGTCCTAACAGCCAAAAGCTTGTTAAGACTGGGTTCCTGAGGTCCTAACAGCCAAAAGGCTTTGTTAAGACTGGTTCTGAGGTCCTAACAGCCAAAAGGCTTTGTTTAAGACTGGTTCCTGAGGTCCTAACAGCCAAAAAGGCTTTGTTAAAGACTGGTTCCTGAGGTCCTAACAGCCAAAAAGCAATGGAATCGGATCTTTTTAATCCGATTTTGAACCACATTCATAGGTGATTTGAAATCAGGTACAAATCAGATACCTGGCCATGTGACTTGCATTCAACAGTGCTCATGTGCTGCACATTATATCCATGTTGCAAAAAAGAGGCACCTTGAGCTTTCTGATAGGGACAGTGCAGCTACAGTGCCACCGCATGGAGATTCTGGGAGCCTCCTGTAACATGGAAGAACGACCCCTGGATGTCAGTCAATCCTCATTCAACTCAATCTCTACAGAGTGGGATTGCAGTCGTACATAATGTGAATACTGTGTATGGATTTCTCTACGTATTTATTTCAGTGTCCATCCATTCAATAAAAAGTATTGGAAAGCAGTCAACTCTACTGCAGCCTGTTTGGTAGAGATGGTCATATTGATTACTGCCAATAATGATTGAGTATTAGGACCGTGCTGCCTTTACCTCTCACCGTAAGAGGACGGGAAAAACGAAAGGCGATGTGGCTAATGTGCAAACCAATATACATTTTTGAATTTGTAAACATTAAGGTTACGGTTAGGGTTTAGGTAAGGGTAAGACATCGATTTTGGGTAGTCGGGGCTGTCAATGGGATGCTGGTCAGAGAAGTCCCCTTAGTCTCTCCATAAGAGGGACACATGATAGGCTACTAGAATTCCCTCCATTTAACTGTACCATTGGCGTTCATGGTAATACATCCTAGCCAGTAGCTGTGCGTGGGTCAACCACCGGGGAAGTCAATGCGGTCCGCCTCTCTTTCATGTTGATGAAATGGTCTATCACTCTGTCATACGGTACAAGGTTTTATTTTTAGTTGTCCTAGGCCATCTGGCTAAAATGCTTGATCGCGCGCCATACTTCCATTCATGGGCAGCGTTAGCTAGTTAACATTAGCCTTCAACATCTAGCTACCTCTCAGGCCAGGGGCACAATAATGTATGAACTAATGGTTGGATCAGAATCACCATTGTAATCATTGGCCAGTACGGAGAATTAAGTCCAAATCCAAATAATTTACGAAAGGGACAATTTTAGCTAGCAACCTGTCTAGCCAATATGACCGGTGTCAGTTTCTGATAGATGGGCGCTGTTTCACTCGCTCGAATGCTTTCTCCTGTGAGATACATGACATTCAGCCTCTTGCGAATTACAGGAAAATGATGAAACACAGAAAGACGAAAGATAAAATGTTTATTGAACACTATTTTTTGGGGGGGGGGAAGCCTGGCTTCTCTTGGTGGCCGTGAATAAAAGGCACTGATGCTAGCATACTATTTTCTAGATTAAATCCGTAACGTCGAAGATCCTCTTTTGTAAACCGATTGACATTTGAAGGTAATTTTCATTTAAAGGTAATTTCCGATTGAGCCGACATATGCAGTGTTTACCCTGAATGTATCTCCGTTAACTCAGGAACATTGCCTTTAAAATGTTCAAACGGAAAAGGGGGAAGAGTAAACATTGTTGTCTAAAGTAACATATTGTCAATGACATACATATGAGACCAAGAGGTGTGGATTCCATTTTGGGACTCAATCTGAAGCATTTGAATCAAAAGATCACAATGGTTTCTCAAAACAGGAACGAAAAAAGTAATGAAAATAAATATGTTTGGTACGGGTAAAAAATAACGCCTACACATGCTTTCCAGGAAGCAACACAACAACAAAAAACAGTTGCATCATACCAAAATATTGACAATAATACCAATAAATAATTGTAAACAATGATAAACAGTCAACAGGATAAAAAAACAGCCTGTCTGCCACAGTCCTGTCTCCGAGCCAGGCAGTAGAGTAGGGGGCAATCCTGTAGAAGTGCATAGAGGAGTCACAGGGAGGTCACCCTCCTTTTGGGTCGGGACACCGCGTCTCCTGAGAGGGCGGTCCTCACATCCTTCATGGCCACCCTGGGTACTCCACCTCAGGCTCTCCAGGGTCTTCAGGAAGGAGCGCAGGCGTGATCCTCTTCCAGGGATGACCCCTCTCTCCTCTTCCTCTGTGATGTCAGAGAATGGGGGGCGTGTCTGCATCCGGAAGCGGGGTTCCCGGTGGCTGCAGAGCTGGACACCAGGGACCGCAGGCTGAGGGAACACCTCCGTCGCCAACGGCAACAGATGGTCGGGCAGCGTGTCCATTCTGGTGCCAATGCACTCAAGGGGCTGCGAGGCCGGGGAGAGATCCGGTGTGGAGTTGAAAAGGTCTGGAAAATGAGTGAAGGTGATGGAGGAAATCTGGAGGGCTTTGAGCTCAATCTGAGCTCTGACAGTAAGTAAACTATGAAGCCAGGAATAATGCTATCAATTTATCTCTAATAAAACAGCCATTTCAAAATCCCCAGGTCCAGCTTATTCCTATCTGTACTGGTACATCTACATGTTTACCACCATCTGTCCGGGTTGCTGCTCCTGATAACAGTGTCTGGAGGGAGGAGGAGAGCTTGATCTCTTCCACAGTACTACTGCTCCCTCTGGAACTCCTCTCAGTAGCTTGATCTCTTCCACAGTACTACTGCTCCCTCTGGAACTCCTCTCAGTAGCTTGATCTCTTCCACAGTACTACCGCTCCCTCTCGAACTCCTCTCAGTAGCTTGATCTCTTCCACAGTACTACTGCTCCCTCGAACTCCTCTCAGTAGCTTGATCTCTTCCACAGTACTACCGCTCCCTCGAACTCCTCTCAGTAGCTTGATCTCTTCCACAGTACTACTGCTCCCTCTGGATCTCTTCCACAGTGCTACTGCTCCCTCTGGAACTCCTCTCAGTAGCTTGATCTCTTCCACAGTACTACTTCTCCCTCTCGAACTCCTCTCAGTACCTTGATCTCTTCAACAGTACTACTGCTCCCTCTGGATCTCTTCCACAGTGCTACTGCTCCCTCTGGATCTCTTCCACAGTGCTACTGCTCCCTCTGGATCTCTTCCACAGTGCTACTGCTCCCTCTGGAACTCCTCTCAGTAGCTTCATCCCTTCCACAGTACTACTGCTCCCTCTCAAACTCCTCTCAGTAGCTTGATCTCTTCCACAGTACTACTGTTCCCTCTGGAACTCCTCTCAGTAGCTTGATCTCTTCCACAGTACTACTGCTCCCTCGAACTCCTCTCAGTAGCTTGATCTCTTCCACAGTACTACTGCTCCCTCGAACTCCTCTCAGTAGCTTGATCTCTTCCACAGTACTACTGCTCCTCTGGAACTCCTCTCAGTAGCTTGATCTCTTCCACAGTACTACCGCTCCCTCAAACTCCTCTCAGTAGCTTGATCTCTTCCACAGTACTACCGCTCCCTCGAACTCCTCTCAGTAGCTTGATCTCTTCCACAGTACTACCGCTCCCTCTCGAACTCCTCTCAGTAGCTTGATCTCTTCCACAGTACTACCGCTCCCTCGAACTCCTCTCAGTAGCTTGTTCTCTTCCACAGTACTACTGCTCCCTCTCGAACTCCTCTCAGCAGCTTGATCTCTTCCACAATACTACTGCTCCCTCTCGAACTCCTCTCAGTAGCTTGATCTCTTCCACAGTACTACTGCTCCCTCTGGAACTCCTCTCAGTAGCTTGATCTCTTCCACAGTACTACTGCTCCCTCTGGAACTCCTCTCAGTAGCTTGATCTCTTCCACAGTGGTACCGCTCCCTCTGTGAGTGTCTGTGGGAGCTGTTAGCTGTTTGACTCTCAGCTCCACCCATGGTTATATAGGTCCCAGCCACCCACCCACTCCTGCTGGCTGCCCTCTTCCTCCAGTGCCAGGCACCCCCTTCCCTCCCCTCCCTCCTTTTCAGCAACGTCATAGTTCCGGCTTCCATAAGAATCCTCCGGAATCAGCCCCCAGAAATAAACATGGAAAAGAGTCAGAGGGTAGGGGTGACAGCAGGAGAAAAAGAGAGCTGGAGAGAGAGAACGAGAAAGAGAGAGACGCACACAGAAAGAGAGAGACACACACAGAAATAGACAGAGACACACACACACACACACACACACACACACACAAAGAGGTTAGAGTGTTGAGCTAGTAACCAGTAGGTAGTCTAGTGGTTAGAGTTGAACCAGTAGGTAGCCTAGTGGTTATAGAGTTGGGCCAGTAACCAGTAGGTAGTCTAGTGGTTAGAGAGTTGAGCCAGTAACCAGGTAGTCTAGTGGTTAGAGAGTTGAGCCAGTAACCAGCAGGTAGTCTAGTGGTTAGAGAGTTGGGCCAGTAACCAGCAGGTAGCCTAGTGGTTAGAGAGTTGAGCCAGTAGGTAGTCTAGTGGTTAGAGAGTTGGGCTAGTAGGTAATCTAGTGGTTGGAGTGTTTAGGTAGCCTAGTGGTTAGAGAGTTGGGCCAGTAACCAGCAGGTAGCCTAGTGGTTAGAGAGTTGGGCCAGTAACCAGCAGGTAGCCGAGTGGTTAGAGAGTTGGGCCAGTAACCAGTAGGTAGTCTAGTGGTTAGAGAGTTGGGCCAGTAACCAGCAGGTAGTCTAGTGGTTAGAGAGTTGGGCCAGTAACCAGCAGGTAGCCTAGTGGTTAGAGGGTTGGGCCAGTAACCAGCAGGTAGCCTAGTGGTTAGAGAGTTGAGCCAGTAGGTTAGTCTAGTGGTTAGAGAGTTGGGCCAGTAACCAGCAGGTAGCCTAGTGGTTAGAGAGTTGAGCCAGTAGGTAGTCTAGTGGTTAGAGAGTTGGGCCAGTAACCAGCAGGTAGTCTAGTGGTTAGAGAGTTGAGCCAGTAACCAGTAGGTAGTCTAGTGGTTAGAGAGTTGAGCCAGTAACCAGTAGGTAGTCTAGTGGTTAGAGAGTTGAGCCAGTAACCAGTAGGTAGTCTAGTGGTTAGAGAGTTGAGCCAGTAACCAGTAGGTAGTCTAGTGGTTAGAGAGTTGAGCCAGTAACCAGTAGGTAGTCTAGTGGTTAGAGAGTTGGGCCAGTAACCAGCAGGTAGTCTAGTGGTTAGAGAGTTGGGCCAGTAACCAGCAGGTAGCCGAGTGGTTAGAGAGTTGGGCCAGTAACCAGCAGGTAGCCTAGTGGTTAGAGAGTTGGGCCAGTAACCAGCAGGTAGCCAAGTGGTTAGAGAGTTGGGCCAGTAACCAGTAGGTAGTCTAGTGGTTAGAGAGTTGGGCCAGTAACCAGCAGGTAGTCTAGTGGTTAGAGAGTTGGGCCAGTAACCAGCAGGTAGCCTAGTGGTTAGAGAGTTGGGCCAGTAACCAGCAGGTAGCCTAGTGGTTAGAGAGTTGGGCCAGTAACCAGCAGGTAGTCTAGTGGTTAGAGAGTTGGGCCAGTAACCAGCAGGTAGTCTAGTGGTTAGAGAGTTGGGCCAGTAACCAGCAGGTAGCCTAGTGGTTAGAGAGTTGGGCCAGTAACCAGCAGGTAGCCGAGTGGTTAGAGAGTTGGGCCAGTAACCAGTAGGTAGTCTAGTGGTTAGAGAGTTGGGCCAGTAACCAGCAGGTAGTCTAGTGGTTAGAGAGTTGGGCCAGTAACCAGCAGGTAGTCTAGTGGTTAGAGAGTTGGGCCAGTAACCAGCAGGTAGTCTAGTGGTTAGAGAGTTGGGCCAGTAACCAGCAGGTAGCCTAGTGGTTAGAGAGTTGAGCCCGTAAATGAAATGTTGCTGGTTCAAAAACACAAGCTGACAAGGTGATTGTTTTTCCCGATGTGCCCTTGAGCAAGGCACTTTAACACCACACTGCACCTGTCCGATGAATGTGAAAATAAAATATGTTTTAATTAAGAGAATGAACTAGACTGGTAATTAAGAATACAAGAAACAAGTACATCTCACACAACACACAGGCCTGTCTGATGTGTGTGGGCTGTTCACCCAGTTATGACCCAGATGGCCTTAGGCATGTGTGTGTGTGTGTGTGTGTGCACGCACGTGCACACAGTTCCAAGGTCTCCGACAGACCGCATAATCACATATGGACACGCAGAGTCTCAAGCTGCAGTCATGACATTGCAACTACACGTCATTCTTGTCATCGCTATAATTATTCCATATGTCACACTGTTGTGACTGCTGTATGGTGCTTCAGTTACCATCCATAAGGAAAGCCCAGTCTCTGTCTGGTGCTTCAGTTACAGCCCATAAGGAAGGCCCAGTCTCTGCTGTATGGAGCTTCAGTTACCATCCATAAGGAAGGCCCAGTCTCTGTCTGGTGCTTCAGTTACAGCCCATAAGGAAGGCCCAGTCTCTGCTGTATGGAGCTTCAGTTACCATCCATAAGGAAAGCCCAGTCTCTGCTGTATGGTGCTTCAGTTACCGTCCATAAGGAAAGCCCAGTCTCTGCTGTATGGTGCTTCAGTTACCATCCATAAGGAAAGCCCAGTCTCTGCTGTATGGTGCTTCAGTTACCATCCATAAGGAAAGCCCAGTCTCTGCTGTATGGTGCTTCAGTTACCATCCATAAGGAAAGCCCAGTCTCTGCTGTATGGTGCTTCAGTTACCATCCATAAGGAAAGCCCAGTCTCTGTATGGTGCTTCAGTTACCATCCATAAGGAAAGCCCAGTCTCTGTCTGGTGCTTCAGTTACCATCCATAAGGAAAGCCCAGTCTCTGTCTGGTGCTTCAGTTACCATCCATAAGGAAAGCCCAGTCTCTGTCTGGTGCTTCAGTTACCATCCATAAGGAAAGCCCAGTCTCTGCTGTATGGTGCTTCAGTTACCATCCATAAGGAAAGCCCAGTCTCTGTATGGAGCTTCAGTTACCGTCCATAAGGAAAGCCCAGTCTCTGCTGTATGGAGCTTCAGTTACCATCCATAAGGAAAGCCCAGTCTCTGCTGCATGGAGCCTCAGTTACAGCCCATAAGGAAAGCCCAGTCTCTGCTGTATGGAGCTTCAGTTACCATCCATAAGGAAAGCCCAGTCTCTGTATGGAGCTTCAGTTACCATCCATAAGGAAGGCCCAGTCTCTGTCTGGTGCTTCAGTTACCATCCATAAGGAAGGCCCAGTCTCTGTCTGGTGCTTCAGTTACCATCCATAAGGAAAGCCCAGTCTCTGTATGGAGCTTCAGTTACCATCCATAAGGAAGGCCCAGTCTCTGTCTGGTGCTTCAGTTACCATCCATAAGGAAGGCCCAGTCTCTGTCTGGTGCTTCAGTTACCATCCATAAGGAAAGCCCAGTCTCTGTATGGAGCTTCAGTTACCATCCATAAGGAAAGCCCAGTCTCTGCTGTATGGAGCTTCAGTTACCATCCATAAGGAAAGCCCAGTCTCTGCTGTATGGAGCTTCAGTTACCATCCATAAGGAAAGCCCAGTCTCTGCTGTATGGAGCTTCAGTTACCATCCATAAGGAAGGCCCAGTCTCTGCTGTATGGAGCTTCAGTTACCATCCATAAGGAAAGCCCAGTCTCTGTATGGTGCTTCAGTTACAGCCCATAAGGAAAGCCCAGTCTCTGTCTGGAGCTTCAGTTACCATCCATAAGGAAAGCCCAGTCTCTGCTGTATGGAGCTTCAGTTACAGCCCATAAGGAAAGCCCAGTCTCTGCTGTATGGAGCTTCAGTTACAGCCCATAAAGAAAGCCCAGTTTCTGGAAGTTTCAGATCAGATGATATCCACAGTGAACTTTCATCACCTCAAATTAACATCCATGTGAAGACTGTTGGGACTAGAAGGGAAGTGCTATTCAAAAAGTACCACGTTTAAATTGAACAAAAGTAGGGCATTAAATCAGCAATCTCTTATGTTAAGACCACATGAGGGAATACAGGGTTGAACAGTGTTTTGATGCGAGCATGACAGACCAGGAACATGCCAGAGAGATGGTTGAACAGTGTTTTATTGAGGCGAGCATGACAGACCAGGAACATGCCAGAGAGATGGTTGAACAGTGTTTTATTGAGGAGAGCATGACAGACCAGGAACATGCCAGAGAGATGGTTGAACAGTGTTTTGAGGCGAGCATGACAGACCAGGAACATGCCAGAGAGATGGTTGAACAGTGTTTTATTGAGGCCAGCATGACAGACCAGGAACATGCCAGAGAGATGGTTGAACAGTGTTTTATTGAGGCGAGCATGACAGACCAGGAACATGCCAGAGAGATGGTTGAACAATGTTTTATTGAGGCGAGCATGACAGACCAGGAACATGCCAGAGAGATGGTTGAACAGTGTTTTATTGAGGCCAGCATGACAGACCAGGAACATGCCAGAGAGATGGTTGAACAGTGTTTTATTGAGGCCAGCATGACAGACCAGGAACATGCCAGAGAGATGGTTGAACAGTGTTTTATTGAGGCCAGCATGACAGACCAGGAACATGCCAGAGAGATGGTTGAACAGTGTTTTATTGAGGCCAGCATGACAGACCAGGAACATGCCAGAGAGATGGTTGAACAGTGTTTTATTGAGGCCAGCATGACAGACCAGGAACATGCCAGAGAGATGGTTGAACAGTGTTTTATTGAGGCCAGCATGACAGACCAGGAACATGCCAGAGAGATGGTTGAACAGTGTTTTATTGAGGCCAGCATGACAGACCAGGAACATGCCAGAGAGATGGTTGAACAGTGTTTTATTGAGGCCAGCATGACAGACCAGGAACATGCCAGAGAGATGGTTGAACAGTGTTTTATTGAGGCCAGCATGACAGACCAGGAACATGCCAGAGAGATGGTTGAACAGTGTTTTATTGAGGCCAGCATGACAGACCAGGAACATGCCAGAGAGATGGTTGAACAGTGTTTTATTGAGGCCAGCATGACAGACCAGGAACATGCCAGAGAGATGGTTGAACAGTGTTTTATTGAGGCCAGCATGACAGACCGGGAACATGCCAGAGAGATGGTTGAACAGTGTTTTATTGAGGCCAGCATGACAGACTGGGAACATGCCAGAGAGATGGTTGAACAGTGTTTTATTGAGGCCAGCATGACAGACCGGGAACATGCCAGAGAGACGGTTGAACAGTGTTTTATTGAGGCCAGCATGACAGACCAGGAACATGCCAGAGAGATGGTTGAACAGTGTTTTATTGAGGCCAGCATGACAGACCGGGAACATGCCAGAGAGATGGTTGAACAGTGTTTTATTGAGGCCAGCATGACAGACCAGGAACATGCCAGAGAGATGGTTGAACAGTGTTTTATTGAGGCCAGCATGACAGACCAGGAACATGCCAGAGAGATGGTTGAACAGTGTTTTATTGAGGCCAGCATGACAGACTGGGAACATGCCAGAGAGATGGTTGAACAGTGTTTTATTGAGGCCAGCATGACAGACTGGGAACATGCCAGAGAGACGGTTGAACAGTGTTTTATTGAGGCCAGCATGACAGACCAGGAACATGCCAGAGAGATGGTTGAACAGTGTTTTATTGAGGCCAGCATGACAGACCAGGAACATGCCAGAGAGATGGTTGAACAGTGTTTTATTGAGGCCAGCATGACAGACCAGGAACATGCCAGAGAGATGGTTGAACAGTGTTTTATTGAGGCCAGCATGACAGACTGGGAACATGCCAGAGAGATGGTTGAACAGTGTTTTATTGAGGCCAGCATGACAGACTGGGAACATGCCAGAGAGACGGTTGAACAGTGTTTTATTGAGGCCAGCATGACAGACCAGGAACATGCCAGAGAGATGGTTGAACAGTGTTTTATTGAGGCCAGCATGACAGACTGGGAACATGCCAGAGAGATGGTTGAACAGTGTTTTATTGAGGCCAGCATGACAGACTGGGAATATACACAAGCTCTCGACCAAACCTTACAAATTCCCACAATGTTAAAGACCTTAAATGCATGTAAAAGCAAATCAAAGGCCAAGCTTTCATTAACCAAATAACAGAAGACAATATTAATGTGTCACCTTGGTGAGCTCATAGAGTAAGATAACAGTGGCATTAAGATGTACAACAAAATGCTTAGAGTTGAAAAAACAGACAGCGTGTGAAGCATGTTAAGAAACATCTGTTAACGGACCACTGACTGCTTGATAGAAATTAACCAGAACAAAACAGTTGGACAAGGCATTTGGTTCAACAGTAAAATGGCCTGAACTGTTTAACAGCTTGTATCTACTTTTTGTTGTTGTTGTTGAGACACTGCCTTGATGACCAGAGAATGGCTTGTAGTGTCCCTTCTGTATTGAAGACCAACCAGTCAGTCCAAACAAGACCGGGTTAACTCAACCCATTCCCTAGTGTGTTAACTACCTACCATACTGACATGCTAGCAGACACAACCTTCTTCAAAACGGGACATCAATCCAACCAGTATGCAAACAGGAACCGTTCTGTTAACTAGGTCTCTTTAGTCTCCCTTTTGTAGGTTCATTAATACATGATTTGTACACAACAACCTTTTTCATTGTAAATACAATCCAGGGAGAACAGCCATTTTCCTGCCCTTTGCCGTTTCAGATTGACTCAAATCCATTTCTTTCAATATTTGTTTTTTTTCTGAGTTCAACACGACTCCAACAACAAAACATTTGGAAGGAATAAAGTTGCAACTAGTATTATAGTATTATATTGTTTTTTGAAGTGGTCGCTCCACAAGCACAGCTCCTAATACCTGTCCAACTAGTATTGTTTTTTGAAGTGGTCGCTCCACAAGCACAGCTCCTAATACCTGTCCAACTAGTATTGTTTTTTGAAGTGGTCGCTCCACAAGCACAGCTCCTAATACCTGTCCACAAGAAGAAAAAATTCAACAGTTTAATTGAACTTAGTGCATTATGTTTAAGTGCCTGGTCAATGCTTCAACTCCAGGATGTTCCTCCGAGCTGATTAGCCAAGCCAGAGAATACTGTAGACTAAATTCAACACACTAGCAGTCTGCCAGCCCTGTGCCTGGTCTGTGAGGGGTATGGAAGAACGGAGCAGGTGGATTCGTGTTGGTCCCCTTTCTCTCCACACCTGCCCCTCCTTTCCCCTGATCGTACCTCTAGCCCTGTTTCTGTTTCTTCAGGTAGCGTGAGCGCATCCCCAGGTGTAGCCCCATGATGTAGCTGTTCAGGAGCCTGGCAGGGCACAGCACAGTGGTCAGCCAGCCCTGAGGAAACAAAACATCACTAATCTGGTCTGGGAATCCATGCCTGTTAATATCATAATTCGTTGGGTATTTACAGTCTAAATTCATTACTATTAACTTTCATCAAGATACTTGCCACTTGAATAGTTCTGCATTTGCAAAAGCATGAGCTTCAAGCAATGATCATTTGTGGCTAACTGTCAGGGAAGAATCGTCATAAACTGATGAGGTAGAATCTGGTGTAACCTGACAAGTATCTACTTGTTCAACCTTGTGATAAAAACAGTCATCCTGAACCCTAAAAATGTCCATGGAAATGGACAGTGAAGTATTCTATCGTATGGTTAGCCCGTCCCTACCATGACTGCGTGAGGCAGGTAGCCGTTGGTCTGGCTCTGCAGCCCCACCGTGTTGAGCTCCGCGGCCACATAGCGGTCAGGGTTGGGCTTGTCCAGTGTGGCTCGCCGGATCTTACTCAGCTTGGTGGCCACAAAGAATGGCAGGACACTCTGGGGAGGAGAAACGACTGTTACTCAAATTTACATGGATGTTCCCTCACTGGTTTGAAAACAAACTCCGACAGCTAAATATGACCAAGCTTGTCCCCCGGGAGAGACAGTATGGCTGACGTGTTAGGGATAACATTGTGGGGGTTTCTGGGGGGGGGGGGGTGAAACAAATGTATATAAACCCTGGATTGCTGATGCTATGTATTGGCCATTGAGAGGCTTTGAAGTCACCGGTTGGTCATATTGGCTGTCCCCAGTAGAACAGTCCTCCATAGGAATGGATGGAATTATACAGCATTTCAAAATGACATGTATTTAAGTATTTTCTGTTGTCATGGGGACAGTAACAGTCATCAATACAACAAGGAAAATGTTTATATAAACAAAGAAATTCTCAATTTAAAAACATGCATTAAGCCGTCTCTAATAGAATAAACATGGCATAAACAAATGTAGACATTAATACATGCATTGCTATACCTTCCAACATATATTTTACAATGTTGGGGGAGAGCCAAGATGGCGGCACAATGGCTTCAACACAGAGCCCACTATCAGTCATCTAGTGGATATACAAATGATTGGTTAAAACAGGTCAGTCTTCAGTCTCACCTGGATGAGGATCCCTTTGCTCTTGTACTCAGCCTCTAGCCCTCGGGAGAAGAAGTCCACAAAAGCCTTCGAGGCAGAGTAGACCGTGAGGAGGGGACAAGGGTACATCCCACTGGCAGAAGAGATGTTGAGGATTGCCCCCTTTTTCCTGAAACAGGTGACACGCAATCTAATGTTTAGGGCTCAGAGACCAGGCCGACCTCCGGTCAGAGACCAGTACATGAGCATGGTGAGTATAAGAGTTTGGGAATAAGCATTACACTTTGGGAAGTGTGAGTAGGAGAATCTCTACTGACCAGAGCGGCTCTACTAGCCGACAACCATTCCCTCCCTGGAAACCCCAGATCCCTCCGTCCCTCCCAGAGAACCCCAGATCCCTCCCAGAGAACCCCAGATCCCTCCCAGAGAACCCCAGATCCCTCCCAGAGAACCCCAGATCCCTCCCAGAGAACCCCAGATCCCTCCCAGAGAACCCCAGATCCCTCCCAGAGAACCCCAGATCCCTCCCAGAGAACCCCAGATCCCTCTGTCCGTCCCTCCCGAGAACCCCAGATCCCTCTGTCCGTCCCTCCCGAGAACCCCAGATCCCTCTGTCCGTCCCGAGAACCCCAGATCCCTCTGTCCGTCCCGAGAACCCCAGATCCCTCTGTCCGTCCCGAGAACCCCAGATCCCTCTGTCCGTCCCTCCCGAGAACCCCAGATCCCTCCACCACCTCCGTCCCTCCCTGAGAACCCCAGATCCCTCCACCACCTCCGTCCCTCCCTGAGAACCCCAGATCCCTCCACCCGTCCCTCCCGAGAACCCCAGATCCCTCCCACCACCTCCGTCCCTCCCTGAGAACCCCAGATACAGTCACCACCTCCACTTACCTCTCTACCATCCCAGGTAGCACCATACGGGTCATCTGTATAAAGAGAGGGATTGTGGGTTTTAGAGCAGAAAGCATGCTGTTGCTTTGGGCTGGGAACCAATCGTCTGCCTCATATGGCTGTGTGTGTGTGTGTGTGTGTGTGTGTGTGTGTGTGTGTGCATGCGCTCATTGTAGTGCGTGACAGATAAGGCAAATAAGACTTGATTAATCAAAATGTTCATTAGTGTATTACTGGGCTTCCAGTCCCATAATGATTACTGACCTGGCAAACAGACGTGATGTTGATGTTCACCATTGTGTCGATGAACTGCAAGGGCAGAATAAAACAACGATTTAGTTCTGGGTTCATCTCTGAGGCGTAATGTTTTCATAGAACAGAATGTGTGAGATAAGTCATCTTGGTACACAATAGATGGGACGGGAACAATCACAAGGCCATTCAGACTCACACTATCCAGGTTGGGAACGTTGAGGAAGAATTCCGGATAGGAGTAGGACATTCCCACATTATTTACTAGGGATAAAAGCCATGTAGAACAGTCAGATCTTTTAGATACAACATCATTTAAGGGAATGGAAGAAGTGATGCCTCTCTGCACTTGATTTTCAACTTCTAACCAAAGGGGGGCAGCAGCGTTTTAAAAGAGGACCACACCATCTGAATGATTCACACAAAAAAAAAAAAAAACGTCACGGTCGTGGACTGCCTCTCTCTCTTACCCAGAACGCCAATCTCTAGCCCGGTCAGTCCAGCTTCAATCTTGGGATATATGTCCGTCGCACTGAAATCTACAGCGATGGATTTGGTCTCAACTCCATATTTGCTCTCTAGGAGGGAAGACGCAGTTACTGTAACATTAAAAAGGTACTGAAACAACGAACGGTGAGCTTTAGGGAGTGAGATTGTAGTAGACTCATCTGTAAAGATGTGGGGGCTCAGATGTTAATACACCATAGTGAACAGCAGAGGGCCCCATCACACAAAACAACTGGAGATTCTCATTCTCCTCTAGTCCAAGGTTTCCCCATGCCTAATGAACATACCCCCTGGTGTAACTACTCACCGATGGACTTGGCCACATCATCCAGTTTCTCCTGGGTGCGGCTGATTAGCACAATGGAAAATCCCCTCCGAGCCAGCTGTGGAGACCGACAGAAACAAACACTCAGCATGGACACTAAGACCATCTTTAAGACCGGCCGTTAAAGAGGGTCTAACATTCAACACTACCACACACACACTGCACCCAGATCCATGACCTAAATCAACAATAGCCATCATCAACAATGAAAAGGACAGCACTGTTATCAAGCAGGGCATTGATCATGACTGTCAACTGATGGGAACTCCCTTGAAAAAATGACTACTTCTTAAATAAATTCTGCCCTGGCTATGCAGCATAAATCCCTCAGCGCTTGCTCGCAAAAGGCAAACCTTTGAGTGTGTGTGTGTCACTACTCTGACCTCCTGGTTAAACCTCTCTCTCTGATGAGTCACTCACTTCGGTTCCCCCGTGAAGGGGCCTGAAATGTCTGAAACCCCGGGATTCAGTCTTACCTCCTCCGCATAGGCTTTCCCGATTCCATCCGTGGCTCCTGTCACAACTGAGGGAGAAGACGAACAAGGAGAAAGGGTTTATTAATCAAGGGTAAACAAAACAGACCGACACTGCTCACAACTGACCCAGAAATAAATAAACTACATTAAGGGGAAGGGGACACTGATCCCATTCTAGTGGTAAAGACAGGATGACGATGGTGATGCAGGTACTGAGACTGAGGGGAAGGGACACTGATCCCATTCTAGTGGTAAAGACAGGATGACGATGGTGATGCAGGTACTGAGACGGAGGGGAAGGGGACACTGATCCCATTCTAGTGGTAAAGACAGGATGACGATGGTGATGCAGGTACTGAGACTGAGGGGAAGGGGACACTGATCCCATTCTAGTGGTAAAGACAGGATGACGATGGTGATGCAGGTACTGAGACTGAGGGGAAGGGACACTGATCCCATTCTAGTGGTAAAGACAGGATGACGATGGTGATGCAGGTACTGAGACGGAGGGGAAGGGGACACTGATCCCATTCTAGTGGTAAAGACAGGATGACGATGGTGATGCAGGTACTGAGACGGAGGGGAAGGGGACACTGATCCCATTCTAGTGGTAAAGACAGGATGACGATGGTGATGCAGGTACTGAGACTGAGGGGAAGGGACACTGATCCCATTCTAGTGGTAAAGACAGGATGACGATGGTGATGCAGGTACTGAGACGGAGGGGAAGGGGACACTGATCCCATTCTAGTGGTAAAGACAGGATGACGATGGTGATGCAGGTACTGAGACGGAGGGGAAGGGGACACTGATCCCATTCTAGTGGTAAAGACAGGATGACGATGGTGATGCAGGTACTGAGACTGAGGGGAAGGGACACTGATCCCATTCTAGTGGTAAAGACAGGATGACGATGGTGATGCAGGTACTGAGACGGAGGGGAAGGGGACACTGATCCCATTCTAGTGGTAAAGACAGGATGACGATGGTGATGCAGGTACTGAGACGGAGGGGAAGGGGACACTGATCCCATTCTAGTGGTAAAGACAGGATGACGATGGTGATGCAGGTACTGAGACGGACGGGAAGGGGACACTGATCCCATTCTAGTGGTAAAGACAGGATGACGATGGTGATGCAGGTACTGAGACGGCGGGGAAGGAGACAGCAGTAGCTATATTTAGCCTTTACTGGCTGTCAGTGAGCTCTGTTTTCCAACTCTCCTTTCCTTTCCTTCCCTTCCCAGACCCAACTCTCCTTTCCTTCCCTTCCCAGACCCAACTCTCCTTTCCTTCCCTTCCCAGACCCAACTCTCCTTTCCTTCCCTTCCCAGACCCAACTCTCCTTTCCTTCCCTTCCCAGACCCAACTCTCCTTTCCTTCCCTTCCCAGACCCAACTCTCCTTTCCTTCCCTTCCCAGACCCAACTCTCCTTTCCTTCCCTTCCCAGACCCAACTCTCCTTTCCTTCCCTTCCCAGACCCAACTCTCCTTTCCTTCCCAGACCCAACTCTCCTTTCCTTCCCAGACCCAACTCTCCTTTCCTTCCCAGACCCAACTCTCCTTTCCTTCCCTTCCCAGACCCAACTCTCCTTTCCTTCCCTTCCCAGACCCAACTCTCCTTTCCTTCCCTTCCCAGACCCAACTCTCCTTTCCTTCCCTTCCCAGACCCAACTCTCCTTTCCTTCCCTTCCCAGACCCAACTCTCCTTTCCTTCCCTTCCCAGACCCAACTCTCCTTTCCTTCCCTCCCCAGACCCAACTCTCCTTTCCTTCCCTCCCCAGACCCAACTCTCCTTTCCTTCCCTCCCCAGACCCAACTCTCCTTTCCTTCCCTCCCCAGACCCAACTCTCCTTTCCTTCCCTCCCCAGACCCAACTCTCCTTTCCTTCCCTCCCCAGACCCAACTCTCCTTTCCTTCCCTCCCCAGACCCAACTCTCCTTTCCTTCCCTCCCCAGACCCAACTCTCCTTTCCTTCCCTCCCCAGACCCAACTCTCCTTTCCTTCCCTCCCCAGACCCAACTCTCCTTCCCTCCCCAGACCCAACTCTCCACCCATCCCTCCATCCCCAGACCCAACTCTCCACTGCTGTTGCCTTAAAGCAGAGGAAGATGGGAAGCAGCCAGGCATTCACTGGGGAGGGACCAGAATGGAGGGAGTGAGATCAGAAAGGAGGGTAGAGAGCTAAAAATAGAACAGAGCAATAGAACAGAGAGAGGGGGGGGTCCGTATGGGCGACAGGGGAAGCTTCCGCTGGTTATTTTAAGCTGTTTTAAGAATGAAACTCACTGTTTCAGAGAGAGGGGGGGTCCGTATGGGCGACAGGGGAAGCTTCCGCTGGTTATTTTAAGAATGAAACTCACTGTTTCAGAGAGAGGGGGGGCTCCGTATGGGCGACAGGGGAAGCTTCCGCTGGTTATTTTAAGCTGTTTTAAGAATGAAACTCACTGTTTCAGAGAGAGGGGGGGCTCCGTATGGGCGACAGGGGAAGCTTCCGCTGGTTATTTTAAGAATGAAACTCACTGTTTCAGAGAGAGGGGGGGCTCCGTATGGGCGACAGGGGAAGCTTCCGCTGGTTATTTTAAGAATGAAACTCACTGTTCCAGAGAGAGGGGGGGTCCGTATGGGCGACAGGGGAAGCTTCCGCTGGTTATTTTAAGAATGAAACTCACCGTTTCAGAGAGAGAGGGGGGGTCCGTATGGGCGACAGGGGAAGCTTCCGCTGGTTATTTTAAGAATGAAACTCACTGTTTCAGAGAGAGAGGGGGTCCGTATGGGCGACAGGGGAAGCTTCCGCTGGTTATTTTAAGCCGTTTTAAGAATGAAACTCACTGTTTCGAGCACAAGGCATGTTCCTTCAATTTACTAAAAAATTGAAATATTTTTCTAAGTGTCCATTTGAAGAGATGCCATCATAAATATATGCTAGGTCAGGGAAGATGGTAGAAGAATCTACTCATAGGACCTAACCTAGATGGGCTTGAATGGCATCCTTCAACATCCTCATACGTCTTCAAATGATAAAGAAATGAAAATTGTTAGTGCTTCTCGGCCAGACAGCGGTGCTTCTGCTGCTGAATATTCTGAGCTAAAAAAAGAAGTGCAGGTTTAAAATAGCAGAAGGCTGCAGCCTCGTCTAGCACAGTTGCTGCACAGAATACCAACGAGCTGCTGCTCCCAGCGGTTTCTCACACCTCAGCATTCCTTGACCCAAAATATCAAATTGCTATGTTTTTTTCCACATCATGTCCCAGTTATGGTATAAAGCTCATGACTCAGCCCACATCTGCAAATATGCAGCTGATGAAGTGGGCAATATTTAATTAATATCCCAACTTTCAGCAATTATATCTAAATAATGATTTACAAATGTAAATTGGCAAAGATCACTCTTCCAAAGCATATTTGTTTTTAGTCAGTTGTAATACATGCTAGGATTTTTTCAAACTTTTATTTCATTTTTGTTCCAAAAGATCCCCCTTCCTGTCCAACTTGAAGCAGACAGAAGAACACCAGTGTGGAACGTGAGAACGACCTCCTTCAACCAATGACAGAGTGGTCCACTTAATGCTACCAGTGTCCAACAATCTGTTAATCACACCAGAACTAACTCATGAGCCAAGGCATTTTAATAAAGGACTTGACAATATAACTGTATGAGAAGCTAAATAACCATGGTGTAGAGACAGAGCAGCTGTCGTGACAGAAAGAGACAGGGAGGAGGAGGGATGGAAGCTCAGAACAGGATGAGGAAGGGGTAAGAGGCGTGAATGCACAGAAAGATAGTGAATATAGGTCTTTGTGAATGGGAGGAGGGGCTAGAGATATGGACCCTGTGTTACGTGATGCTGCTCCACAACACACTGCCAACAGTAAAGTGTAATTGAAACAGAATACTCTGACTCCTCAGCCGCATTTATGAATGGCTCTAGTCTTCTTACATAATCAGGCCATTCTCTCAATCACCTCTGCTTCAGTGAGCGAGGGGGGAAGCTGTATAATAGCTATTCACACAGCTTCTAAATAAGCTACATACAACACATGTCAAAATTGGTTGAAATGTCCCCACATTTATCATTTCCCTTTGCTGCAAACCTGTACTTAAAAATCAGCAGAGCATGACAAGACCGATATTCAGCAGGCCTTGGCAGCTAGCCCGAAATCCAGACCCGTTTGGTGTTAACATACCATTCCTGGTACTCCGTGTCACATGCCAAACACAGAAGTTTTGACCTGTGCTTTAATTTACAGGGGCTTATTTTTCATTTCAAAATGGGATTTCAATGGCATAAAAACTTCCTGGAACCAGTCCACTTCTGGGTGTGATCGGCACAGCTGTGTTTTACAGTCACATGGTCAAAGCCCTAACCTGGTGTTTACACTTCAAAGATGGATGGACTCAAATATAATAATAATTTCACTGGGTGCTTATACTTGCCCTATTTCACACATGTATACGTGTGTATTAATACACATGTGAATTGGAAATGTGTTTTTTTTTGTGCATATCCCACTCTCCCCGAGACACTCAGAGAGTAGGGTTCACAACCAGGGTCTACTATAATCAACGGTAACCCTGGAGCAATTAGGGTTAGGTGCCTTGCTCAAGACAGATTTTTCACCTCGTCAGCTCAGGGATTCAAACTAGGGACCTTTCGGTTACTGGCTCTAAGCGCTAGGCTACCTGCCACCTCTTATGTAGTCATCCTGATGTGGTAACCCTGAATGGCCTTGACCAAGCAATAAGGTTGGGTAAACATTAATGTAGCCTATCACTCACTTCTGTGAGGAAAGGCAGACTCATGTCATGCCGACGCAATACTGATGTGTTGTCTACAAAGCAGAGGCCACGGTGTGTTCCTAAGGTCAATAGGGCTGGCCAGCCTTTCCCCTATATGCATTAAGCAGTGAACACCACATTTACAGTAAAACTTCAATATTTTTCAGGATGGTGAAACTTTTAAAAAACAAATAGCAATATATATATATATATATATATATATATATATATATATATATATGATCTTTGAGAACTAGCCATCACCAAAATAAAAACTGGACAATCAGGGAGATTGGCATTGTGTTCCCATTGATCTAGTTATGTTTGAGTCACTGAAAACTTTAGACATAAACAATAGCAAATTGTGTAGAATTGCAGGAAATCCACTTTAAAAACAGCACAGTTGTCTCGAACGCCAAGAGGACCTCAAACTGTGGTCCCCACGCTAACTTTGCCACCCCTGCAGAGAAATCCTAGGGGAAACACTACATGTATTCTATTAGCTACAATATCCTACTGATTGCTAGGAGAAAAATTGTGTGATTCACACTATAAACTGAACCATATTCTACTGGGTCGAGGGTGATTGATTTAAGTACAGGCAGGGCTAACTCACTACTAGCTCTCAAACACCAGGCAGCATCCTGACCTCACTAGACATTCCTGAGTCATTAGCCTTGATGGCTCATGTGAACTACAATTCATACACTGTGTTTTAACGTTTAGACGCGTCAATCATCGCTTGAGATACGGCTTTCGAAACATATGGCAATTCTCTTTCATCAGCGACTAAAGAAACCTTCACAGAAAAAAAGCAGGGAATAAAGCAAATGGTGAGGTCATGCAAACCTTGTCTTTATATAAATATTGCTTGCTAGCTACTCACCTGCCCATTTTCCGAGTTTAGCAGGTGATACCACCCGTCCATTCCCCAGCACCCAAACTCTGAGCCCTGACAGCAAACGACATACGGAGCACACTGAGAAATAGGCCGCAGTCAACGCGCCTATCCAGAAGAGCGGAGTCTCCACCGCCCGTAGTAAAGTCTCTCCAGTTGACGACATGATATTTGCACACGGCTTTCACAACTAATTTGTGAGATCAAATGTATGGAATTACAAATGGCTGTCTACCAGACGTGCATCTATTGCAAAAGCCTCTTGTACATGCTGCAGCCAGTAACTTTAAGCTCGTGCCTTTATATTTGGCTTTACTTCCGCGTCTGACACTTCCGCATTCACTGGTTTGCAGCACCGATTTGTTGACGTTGGAATCTGTCAAAATATGCTCCTTTTCGATTCGTTTATATTTGCGTCAATTCGTAGAGCAGCAATGACATGTGTATCGACAGCCATTCTCATTATTAGTATTTTTTTTTTATCTTCATGGACGAGGAAGGCGGGACCAACACTTTCATCATATCTGACTGGATGAATATTTATGACACCAGATTTTCACATTTCTGATTGGTTTGTGCTGTAATATTATTGCACTAGATCTGGCTAACCCTGTATATAGCTTTCATCGTTGTCTGTGTTCAATGTTCAGTTTGTTTTTGTATTAATAAAACAAATAATATACAGTACCAGTCAAAAGTTTGGACACACCTACTTATTCAAGGGGTTTTCTTTATTTTTACAGTTGTTATACATTGTAGAATAATAGTGAAGACATCAAAACTATGAAATAACACATATGGATTCATATAGTAACCAAAAAAGTGTTTAAACAAATCGAAATACATTTTAGATTTTAGATTCTTCAAAGTAGCCACCCTTTGCCTTGATGACAACTTTGCACACTCTTGGCATTCTCTCAACCAGCTTTACCTGGAATGCTTTTCCAACAGTCTTGAAAGAGTTCCCACATATGCTGAGCACATGTTGGCTGCTTTTCTTTCACTCTGCGGTCCAACTCATCACAACCATCCCATTTGGGTTGAGGTTGGGTGATTGTGAAGACCAGGTGATCAGATGCAGCACTCCATCACTCTCCTTCTTGGTAAAATAGCCCTTACACAGCATGGAGGTATGTTGGGTCATTGTCCAGTTAAAAAACGAATGATAGTCCCACTAAGCGCAAACCAGATGGGATGGTGTATCGCTGCAGAGTGCTGTGGTAGCCATGCTGGTTAAGTGTGCCTTGAATTCTAAATAAATCACTGACAGTGTCACCGGCAAAGCACCCCCACACCATCACACCTCCTCCTCCGTGCTTCACGATGGAAACCACATATGCAGAGATCATCCGTTCACCTACTCTGCATCTCACAAAGACATGGCGGTTGGAACCAAAAATCTTGGAACCAAAAGATTTGGACTCATCAGACCAAAGGACAGATTTCCACTGGTCTAATGTCCATTGTTCGCGTTTCTTGGCCAAGCAAGTCTCTTCTTCTTATTGGTGTCCTTTAGTAGTGGTCTCTTTTGCAGCAATTCGACCATGAAGGCCTGGTTTACAGTTGATGTTGAGATGTGTCTGTTACTTGAACTGGGTGCAGCTTTTATTTGGGCTGCAATTTCCTAGGCTGGTATCTCTAATGAATTTATCCTCTCCAAGCAGAGGTAACTCTGGGTCTTCCTTTCCTGTGGTGGACTTGTGAGAGAAAAGTTTCATCATAGCTCTTGATGGTTTTTGCGACTGCACTTGAAGAAACTTTCTAAGTTGTTGAAAAAAAATCAGAATTGACTGGCCTTCATGTCTTAAAGTAATGTTGGACTTACTGACTTTTCTCTTTGCTTATTTGAGCCATTATTGCCATAATATGGATTTGGTCTTTTACCAAATAGGGCTGTATTCTGTATACCACCCATACCTTGTCACAACACAACTGATTGTCTCAAACGCATTAAGAAGGAAATAAACAGGCACACCTGTTAATTGAAATGTATTCCAGGTGACTACCTCATGAAGCTGTCGTCAAGGCAAAGGGTGGCTACTTTGGGTGGCTACTTTGGGTGGCTACTTTGGGTGGCTACTTTGGGTGGCTACTTTGGGTGGCTACTTTGGGTGGCTACTTTGGGTGGCTACTTTGGGTGGCTACTTTGAAGAATCTAAATCATAAAATATATTTAGATTTGTTTAACCATTTTATGGTTACTACATGATTCCAAATGTGTTTATTTCATATTTTGATGTCTTCACTATTATTCTACAGTGTAGAAAATAGTAAAAATAATGAAAAACCCAGGAATGAGTAGGTGTGTCCAAACTTTTGACTGTTATTGTGTTAATATATTATTATTATTACTGGACTCTGCAGTGGAGTCCAATTCTTCTGCTTGCACGTAACTGACGACCTGAAATGGTCCCTTCCCACACACACTGTGGTGAAAAACAACAGCACCTCTTCAATCTAAGGAAGCTGAGGAAATTTGGCTTGGCCCCCAAGAACCTCACAAACATTTACAGATGCACCATTGAGAGCATCCTGTCAGGCTGTATCATCGCCTGGTACAGCAATTGCATTGTCCACAAAACGCAAAAGTCTCCGGAGGGTACACTGCCCGGAACCTCAGACACTGTCACTAGCCGGCTACCACCTGATACTCTACCCTGCACCTAAAGAGGCCGCTGCCCTATGTACACAGAGTCATTGAACACTGGTCACTTTAATAATGTTTACATACTGTTTAGCTGCTTCATATGTATATACTGTATTCTAACACTCTTAGAAAAAAGGGTTACAAAAGGGTTCTTTGCGGAGGGATAGGGTTCTACCAAGAACCGTTTTGATCAGAAGAACCCTTTTGGAAGAGAGGGGTGCTTTATAAGGCAAAGGGTTTCATCTCGAACCTTTTAACATCCTAAGAACCATTTTTAGAAGAACGGGTTCTTTGGGGATTTTTTGGAAGGCAAGAAGGATTCTTTTTAAAGAAAAAAGGGTTCTACATAGAACCATAGTATTTCCCAGCATGCTCTATTGCAGGAAGACATTCAGATTGGTTTGTTTTACTGTAATATCTGTGTTTTTGCATGTACATTGACTGGTTAATATATTTTATGCTACACAAAGATAAATAACCTACAGTTTTCTAAACTAATCCGAACTGTCGGATTTATAGCACCTTTTACTGAGATGGTTGTTCCAGTTGAGATGATTGAATGACTGCCTACCCTGGCAGTCATTCTGAATGCAGGTTGCGGGTGATTAACAATATCATAACTCTGGTTGGATTCCAATGGATTTTGTTACATTACAGCCTTATTCTAGAATTGATTAAATAAACTATTTCCCTCACCAATCTACACAAAAAACCTCAGAATGACAAAGAAAAATCCGTTTTTTAGACATATTTGCTCATTTATAAAAAAAAAAAAACTGAAATACCTTATTTACATAAGTATTCAGACCCTTGGCTATTCAGATTTGAAATTGAGTTGAGGTGCATCCTGTTTCCATTGATCATCCTTGAGATGTTTCTAAAACTTCGTTTGAGTCAACCTGTGGCAAATTCAATTGATTGGACATGATTTGGAAAGGCACACACCTGTCTATAAGGTCCCACAGTTGACAGTGCATGTCAGAGCAAAAACCAAGCCATGAGATCGAATGAATTGTTCGTAGAGCTCCAAGAGAGGATTGTGTTGAGGCACAGATCTGGGGAAAGGCACCAAAAACATTATGCAGCATTGAAGGTCCCCAAGAACACAGTGGCCTCCATCATTCTTAAGGTGAAGAAGTTTGGAACCACCAAGACTCTTCCTAGAGCTGGCCGCACGGCCAAATTGAACAATCGGGGGAGAAGGGAGGTGACCAAGAACCTGATGGTCACTCTTACAGAGCTCCAGAGTTCCTCTGTGGAGATGGGAGAACCTTCCAGAAGGACAGCCATCTCTGCAGCACTCCGCCAATCAGACCTTAATGGTAGAGTGGCCAGACGGAAGCCTCATCTCAATAAAAGGCATGGCAGCCCACTTAGGTGCCAAAAGGCACCTAAAGGACTCTCAGACCATGAGAAACAAGATTCTCTGGTCTGATGAAACCAAGTTTGGCCTGAATGCCAAGTGTCACATCTGGAGTAAACCTGGCACCATCCCTACGGTGAAGCATTGTGGTGGCAGCATCATGATGTGTGGATTGAATGGAGCAAAGTATAGAGAGATCATTGATGTGAACCTGCTCCAGAGCGCTCAGGACCTCAGACTGGGCAGAGATTCACCATACAACAGGAAACCCTAAACAACCCGAAGCACACAGCCAAGACAACGCAGGAGTGGCTTCGGGACAGGTCTCTGAATGTCCTTGAGTGGCCCAGACAGAGCCCGGACTTGAACACGATCAAACATCTATGGAAAGACCTGTGCAGCGTCGCTCCCCATCCAACCTGACAGAGCTTGAGAGGATCTGCAGAGAAGAATGGGAGAAACTCCCCAAATACAGATGTGCCAAGCTTCTAGTGTCATACCCAAGAAGACTCAAGGCTGTAATCGTTGCCAAAGGTGTTTCAACCAAGCAATGAGTAAAGGGTCTGAATACTTATGGAAATGGGATATTTTTATTTAATTATACATTTGCAAAAAATTGCTTTGTTATTATGGGGTATTGATGAGGTCGGGGGGGAAAAAAACAATTTAATCAATTAAAACATTTTAGAGAGGTCAGAATACTTTCTGAACGCACTGTATGTATTTCCATAAATGATACAATTGTAAAGGCTAATAAGGCTGGTTGAACCCTTCATAGACGGTTCTAGTAAGAACCTTCAGAAGATCAAATGGCTTTTGGTATAACCCTTCATGGACGGTTCTAGGTAGAACCATATACAGTGGGTTCTTTGAAGTACCCCACATAGAGGGTTCTAGATGAAGCCTCTGCAAAGGGTTCTACCCAGCAACAAAAAAGGGGGGACAAACCGAAAAACCCTGTATGGTCTTACTTAGCACCTTTTTATCTAAGAGTGAAGTCATGGCTCATCCTATATAACTACTGCTATATACACCTTCTCTATTCACACACTGTCCATACTGTCTATACAAACCCTTCACATACATGGACAGTACTGAGCAAACGTTTTAGGCAGGTGTGAAAAAATGCTGTAAAGTAAGAATGCTTTCAAAAATAGACACATTAAAAGATTATATTTATCAATTAACAAAATGCAAAGTGAGTGAACTGAGGAAAAATCTACATCAAATCAATATTTGGTGTGACCACCCTTTGGCTTCAGAACAGCATCAATTCTTTGAGCTACACTTGCACACAGTTTTTGAAGGAACTCGGCAGGTAGGTTGGCCCAAACATCTTGGAGAACTAACCACAGATCTTCTGTGGATTTAGGCAGCCTCAGGTACTTATCTCTGTTCATGTAATCCCAGACAGACTCGATGAGGTTGAGATCAGGGCTCTGTGGGTGCCTTACCATCACTTCCAGGACTCGTTATTCTTCTTTACACTGGAGAAAGTTCTTCATGACATTCGCTGTATGTTTGGGGTTGTTGTCATGCTGCAGAATGCTTTTGGGGCCATTCAGATGCCTCCCTGATGGTATTGCATGATGGACAAGTATCTGCCGGTACTTCTCAGCATTGAGGAGACCATTAATTCTGACCAAATCACCAAATGAATTTTCAGAAATGCAGCCCCAAACTTGCAAGGAACCTCCACCATGCTTCACTGTTGCCTGCAGACACTCATTCGTGTTCCGTTCTCCAGGCCTTCGGCAAACAAACTGCCTTCTGCTACAGCCAAATATTTCTAATTCTGACTCATTAGTCCAGAGCGCCTGCTGCCATTTCCCAGCACCTCAGTTCTTTAACGTTACCCGTTTCACAGGAGCTTTACAGCACATCTGGAAACCCCTGTCTGCCTTAATGTCTGCCTGGGAGAGACCTTACTGATACACTACCTTGTGTCTTGTTGCTGTGCTCAGTCTTGACATGTCTGCCTGGGAGAGACCTTACTGATACACTACCTTGTGTCTTGTTGCTGTGCTCAGTCTTGACATGTCTGCCTGGGAGAGACCTTACTGATACACTACCTTGTGTCTTGTTGCTGTGCTCAGTCTTGACATGTCTGCCTGGGAGAGACCTTACTGATGCAGTACCTTGTGTCTTGTTGCTGTGCTCAGTCTTGACATGTCTGCCTGGGAGAGACCTTACTGATACACTACCTTGTGTCTTGTTGCTGTGCTCAGTCTTGACATGTCTGCCTGGGAGAGACCTTACTGATACACTACCTTGTGTCTTGTTGCTGTGCTCAGTCTTGACATGTCTGCCTGGGAGAGACCTTACTGATACACTACCTTGTGTCTTGTTGCTGTGCTCAGTCTTGACATGTCTGCCTGGGAGAGACCTTACTGATACACTACCTTGTGTCTTGTTGCTGTGCTCAGTCTTGACATGTCTGCCTGGGAGAGACCTTACTGATACACTACCTTGTGTCTTGTTGCTGTGCTCAGTCTTGACATGTCTGCCTGGGAGAGACCTTACTGATACACTACCTTGTGTCTTGTTGCTGTGCTCAGTCTTGACATGTCTGCCTGGGAGAGACCTTACTGATACAGTACCTTGTGTCTTGTTGCTGTGCTCAGTCTTGACATGTCTGCCTGGGAGAGACCTTATCAAAACTATGAAATAACACATATGGATTCATATAGTAACCAAAAAAGTGTTTAAACAAATCGAAATACATTTTAGATTTTAGATTCTTCAAAGTAGCCACCCTTTGCCTTGATGACAACTTTGCACACTCTTGGCATTCTCTCAACCAGCTTTACCTGGAATGCTTTTCCAACAGTCTTGAAAGAGTTCCCACATATGCTGAGCACATGTTGGCTGCTTTTCTTTCACTCTGCGGTCCAACTCATCACAACCATCCCATTTGGGTTGAGGTTGGGTGATTGTGAAGACCAGGTGATCAGATGCAGCACTCCATCACTCTCCTTCTTGGTAAAATAGCCCTTACACAGCATGGAGGTATGTTGGGTCATTGTCCAGTTAAAAAACGAATGATAGTCCCACTAAGCGCAAACCAGATGGGATGGTGTATCGCTGCAGAGTGCTGTGGTAGCCATGCTGGTTAAGTGTGCCTTGAATTCTAAATAAATCACTGACAGTGTCACCGGCAAAGCACCCCCACACCATCACACCTCCTCCTCCGTGCTTCACGATGGAAACCACATATGCAGAGATCATCCGTTCACCTACTCTGCATCTCACAAAGACATGGCGGTTGGAACCAAAAATCTTGGAACCAAAAGATTTGGACTCATCAGACCAAAGGACAGATTTCCACTGGTCTAATGTCCATTGTTCGCGTTTCTTGGCCAAGCAAGTCTCTTCTTCTTATTGGTGTCCTTTAGTAGTGGTCTCTTTTGCAGCAATTCGACCATGAAGGCCTGGTTTACAGTTGATGTTGAGATGTGTCTGTTACTTGAACTGGGTGCAGCTTTTATTTGGGCTGCAATTTCCTAGGCTGGTATCTCTAATGAATTTATCCTCTCCAAGCAGAGGTAACTCTGGGTCTTCCTTTCCTGTGGTGGACTTGTGAGAGAAAAGTTTCATCATAGCTCTTGATGGTTTTTGCGACTGCACTTGAAGAAACTTTCTAAGTTGTTGAAAAAAAATCAGAATTGACTGGCCTTCATGTCTTAAAGTAATGTTGGACTTACTGACTTTTCTCTTTGCTTATTTGAGCCATTATTGCCATAATATGGATTTGGTCTTTTACCAAATAGGGCTGTATTCTGTATACCACCCATACCTTGTCACAACACAACTGATTGTCTCAAACGCATTAAGAAGGAAATAAACAGGCACACCTGTTAATTGAAATGTATTCCAGGTGACTACCTCATGAAGCTGTCGTCAAGGCAAAGGGTGGCTACTTTGGGTGGCTACTTTGGGTGGCTACTTTGGGTGGCTACTTTGGGTGGCTACTTTGGGTGGCTACTTTGGGTGGCTACTTTGGGTGGCTACTTTGGGTGGCTACTTTGAAGAATCTAAATCATAAAATATATTTAGATTTGTTTAACCATTTTATGGTTACTACATGATTCCAAATGTGTTTATTTCATATTTTGATGTCTTCACTATTATTCTACAGTGTAGAAAATAGTAAAAATAATGAAAAACCCAGGAATGAGTAGGTGTGTCCAAACTTTTGACTGTTATTGTGTTAATATATTATTATTATTACTGGACTCTGCAGTGGAGTCCAATTCTTCTGCTTGCACGTAACTGACGACCTGAAATGGTCCCTTCCCACACACACTGTGGTGAAAAACAACAGCACCTCTTCAATCTAAGGAAGCTGAGGAAATTTGGCTTGGCCCCCAAGAACCTCACAAACATTTACAGATGCACCATTGAGAGCATCCTGTCAGGCTGTATCATCGCCTGGTACAGCAATTGCATTGTCCACAAAACGCAAAAGTCTCCGGAGGGTACACTGCCCGGAACCTCAGACACTGTCACTAGCCGGCTACCACCTGATACTCTACCCTGCACCTAAAGAGGCCGCTGCCCTATGTACACAGAGTCATTGAACACTGGTCACTTTAATAATGTTTACATACTGTTTAGCTGCTTCATATGTATATACTGTATTCTAACACTCTTAGAAAAAAGGGTTACAAAAGGGTTCTTTGCGGAGGGATAGGGTTCTACCAAGAACCGTTTTGATCAGAAGAACCCTTTTGGAAGAGAGGGGTGCTTTATAAGGCAAAGGGTTTCATCTCGAACCTTTTAACATCCTAAGAACCATTTTTAGAAGAACGGGTTCTTTGGGGATTTTTTGGAAGGCAAGAAGGATTCTTTTTAAAGAAAAAAGGGTTCTACATAGAACCATAGTATTTCCCAGCATGCTCTATTGCAGGAAGACATTCAGATTGGTTTGTTTTACTGTAATATCTGTGTTTTTGCATGTACATTGACTGGTTAATATATTTTATGCTACACAAAGATAAATAACCTACAGTTTTCTAAACTAATCCGAACTGTCGGATTTATAGCACCTTTTACTGAGATGGTTGTTCCAGTTGAGATGATTGAATGACTGCCTACCCTGGCAGTCATTCTGAATGCAGGTTGCGGGTGATTAACAATATCATAACTCTGGTTGGATTCCAATGGATTTTGTTACATTACAGCCTTATTCTAGAATTGATTAAATAAACTATTTCCCTCACCAATCTACACAAAAAACCTCAGAATGACAAAGAAAAATCCGTTTTTTAGACATATTTGCTCATTTATAAAAAAAAAAAACTGAAATACCTTATTTACATAAGTATTCAGACCCTTGGCTATTCAGATTTGAAATTGAGTTGAGGTGCATCCTGTTTCCATTGATCATCCTTGAGATGTTTCTAAAACTTCGTTTGAGTCAACCTGTGGCAAATTCAATTGATTGGACATGATTTGGAAAGGCACACACCTGTCTATAAGGTCCCACAGTTGACAGTGCATGTCAGAGCAAAAACCAAGCCATGAGATCGAATGAATTGTTCGTAGAGCTCCAAGAGAGGATTGTGTTGAGGCACAGATCTGGGGAAAGGCACCAAAAACATTATGCAGCATTGAAGGTCCCCAAGAACACAGTGGCCTCCATCATTCTTAAGGTGAAGAAGTTTGGAACCACCAAGACTCTTCCTAGAGCTGGCCGCACGGCCAAATTGAACAATCGGGGGAGAAGGGAGGTGACCAAGAACCTGATGGTCACTCTTACAGAGCTCCAGAGTTCCTCTGTGGAGATGGGAGAACCTTCCAGAAGGACAGCCATCTCTGCAGCACTCCGCCAATCAGACCTTAATGGTAGAGTGGCCAGACGGAAGCCTCATCTCAATAAAAGGCATGGCAGCCCACTTAGGTGCCAAAAGGCACCTAAAGGACTCTCAGACCATGAGAAACAAGATTCTCTGGTCTGATGAAACCAAGTTTGGCCTGAATGCCAAGTGTCACATCTGGAGTAAACCTGGCACCATCCCTACGGTGAAGCATTGTGGTGGCAGCATCATGATGTGTGGATTGAATGGAGCAAAGTATAGAGAGATCATTGATGTGAACCTGCTCCAGAGCGCTCAGGACCTCAGACTGGGCAGAGATTCACCATACAACAGGAAACCCTAAACAACCCGAAGCACACAGCCAAGACAACGCAGGAGTGGCTTCGGGACAGGTCTCTGAATGTCCTTGAGTGGCCCAGACAGAGCCCGGACTTGAACACGATCAAACATCTATGGAAAGACCTGTGCAGCGTCGCTCCCCATCCAACCTGACAGAGCTTGAGAGGATCTGCAGAGAAGAATGGGAGAAACTCCCCAAATACAGATGTGCCAAGCTTCTAGTGTCATACCCAAGAAGACTCAAGGCTGTAATCGTTGCCAAAGGTGTTTCAACCAAGCAATGAGTAAAGGGTCTGAATACTTATGGAAATGGGATATTTTTATTTAATTATACATTTGCAAAAAATTGCTTTGTTATTATGGGGTATTGATGAGGTCGGGGGGGAAAAAAACAATTTAATCAATTAAAACATTTTAGAGAGGTCAGAATACTTTCTGAACGCACTGTATGTATTTCCATAAATGATACAATTGTAAAGGCTAATAAGGCTGGTTGAACCCTTCATAGACGGTTCTAGTAAGAACCTTCAGAAGATCAAATGGCTTTTGGTATAACCCTTCATGGACGGTTCTAGGTAGAACCATATACAGTGGGTTCTTTGAAGTACCCCACATAGAGGGTTCTAGATGAAGCCTCTGCAAAGGGTTCTACCCAGCAACAAAAAAGGGGGGACAAACCGAAAAACCCTGTATGGTCTTACTTAGCACCTTTTTATCTAAGAGTGAAGTCATGGCTCATCCTATATAACTACTGCTATATACACCTTCTCTATTCACACACTGTCCATACTGTCTATACAAACCCTTCACATACATGGACAGTACTGAGCAAACGTTTTAGGCAGGTGTGAAAAAATGCTGTAAAGTAAGAATGCTTTCAAAAATAGACACATTAAAAGATTATATTTATCAATTAACAAAATGCAAAGTGAGTGAACTGAGGAAAAATCTACATCAAATCAATATTTGGTGTGACCACCCTTTGGCTTCAGAACAGCATCAATTCTTTGAGCTACACTTGCACACAGTTTTTGAAGGAACTCGGCAGGTAGGTTGGCCCAAACATCTTGGAGAACTAACCACAGATCTTCTGTGGATTTAGGCAGCCTCAGGTACTTATCTCTGTTCATGTAATCCCAGACAGACTCGATGAGGTTGAGATCAGGGCTCTGTGGGTGCCTTACCATCACTTCCAGGACTCGTTATTCTTCTTTACACTGGAGAAAGTTCTTCATGACATTCGCTGTATGTTTGGGGTTGTTGTCATGCTGCAGAATGCTTTTGGGGCCATTCAGATGCCTCCCTGATGGTATTGCATGATGGACAAGTATCTGCCGGTACTTCTCAGCATTGAGGAGACCATTAATTCTGACCAAATCACCAAATGAATTTTCAGAAATGCAGCCCCAAACTTGCAAGGAACCTCCACCATGCTTCACTGTTGCCTGCAGACACTCATTCGTGTTCCGTTCTCCAGGCCTTCGGCAAACAAACTGCCTTCTGCTACAGCCAAATATTTCTAATTCTGACTCATTAGTCCAGAGCGCCTGCTGCCATTTCCCAGCACCTCAGTTCTTTAACGTTACCCGTTTCACAGGAGCTTTACAGCACATCTGGAAACCCCTGTCTGCCTTAATGTCTGCCTGGGAGAGACCTTACTGATACACTACCTTGTGTCTTGTTGCTGTGCTCAGTCTTGACATGTCTGCCTGGGAGAGACCTTACTGATACACTACCTTGTGTCTTGTTGCTGTGCTCAGTCTTGACATGTCTGCCTGGGAGAGACCTTACTGATACACTACCTTGTGTCTTGTTGCTGTGCTCAGTCTTGACATGTCTGCCTGGGAGAGACCTTACTGATGCAGTACCTTGTGTCTTGTTGCTGTGCTCAGTCTTGACATGTCTGCCTGGGAGAGACCTTACTGATACACTACCTTGTGTCTTGTTGCTGTGCTCAGTCTTGACATGTCTGCCTGGGAGAGACCTTACTGATACACTACCTTGTGTCTTGTTGCTGTGCTCAGTCTTGACATGTCTGCCTGGGAGAGACCTTACTGATACACTACCTTGTGTCTTGTTGCTGTGCTCAGTCTTGACATGTCTGCCTGGGAGAGACCTTACTGATACACTACCTTGTGTCTTGTTGCTGTGCTCAGTCTTGACATGTCTGCCTGGGAGAGACCTTACTGATACACTACCTTGTGTCTTGTTGCTGTGCTCAGTCTTGACATGTCTGCCTGGGAGAGACCTTACTGATACACTACCTTGTGTCTTGTTGCTGTGCTCAGTCTTGACATGTCTGCCTGGGAGAGACCTTACTGATACAGTACCTTGTGTCTTGTTGCTGTGCTCAGTCTTGACATGTCTGCCTGGGAGAGACCTTACTGATACACTACCTTGTGTCTTGTTGCTGTGCTCAGTCTTGACATGTCTGCCTGGGAGAGACCTTACTGATACAGTACCTTGTGTCTTGTTGCTGTGCTCAGTCTTGACATGTCTGCCTGGGAGAGACCTTACTGATACACTACCTTGTGTCTTGTTGCTGTGCTCAGTCTTGACATGTCTGCCTGGGAGAGACCTTACTGATACAGTACCTTGTGTCTTGTTGCTGTGCTCAGTCTTGACATGTCTGCCTGGGAGAGACCTTACTGATACAGTACCTTGTGTCTTGTTGCTGTGCTCAGTCTTGGCATGTCTGCCTGGGAGAGACCTTGCTGATACAGTATAACTACCTTGTGTCTTGTTGCTGTGCTCAGTCTTACCATGTCTGCCTGGGAGAGACCTTGCTGATACAGTATAATTACCTTGTGTCTTGTTGCTGTGCTCAGTCTTGACATGTCTGCCTGGGAGAGACCTTGCTGATGCAGTACCTTGTCTCTTGTTGCTGTGCTCAGTCTTGACATGTCAGCCTGGGAGAGACCTTGCTGATGCAGTATAAACTACCTTGTGTCTTGTTGCTGTGCTCAGTCTTGACATGTCTGCCTGGGAGAGACCTTGCTGATACAGTATAACTACCTTGTGTCTTGTTGCTGTTCTCAGTCTTGACATGTCTGCCTGGGAGAGACCTTGCTGATACAGTATAACTACATTGTGTCTTGTTTCTGTGCTCAGTCTTGACATGTCTGCCTGAGAGAGACCTTGCTGATGCAGTACCTTGTGTCTTGTTGCTGTGCTCAGTCTTGGCATGTCTGCCTGGGAGAGACCTTGCTGATACAGTATAACTACCTTGTGTCTTGTTGCTGTGCTCAGTCTTACCATGTCTGCCTGGGAGAGACCTTGCTGATACAGTATAATTACCTTGTGTCTTGTTGCTGTGCTCAGTCTTGACATGTCTGCCTGGGAGAGACCTTGCTGATACAGTATAACTACCTTGTGTCTTGTTGCTGTTCTCAGTCTTGACATGTCTGCCTGGGAGAGACCTTGCTGATACAGTATAACTACATTGTGTCTTGTTTCTGTGCTCAGTCTTGACATGTCTGCCTGAGAGAGACCTTGCTGATGCAGTACCTTGTGTCTTGTTGCTGTGCTCAGTCTTGACATGTCTGCCTGGGAGAGACCTTGCTGATACAGTACCTTGTGTCTTGTTGCTGTGCTCAGTCTTGACATGTCTGCCTGGGAGAGACCTTGCTGATACAGTATAACTACCTTGTGTCTTGTTGCTGTTCTCAGTCTTGACATGTCTGCCTGGGAGAGACCTTACTGATACAGTACCTTGTGTCTTGTTGCTAAACTCATTCTTGCCATGTCTGCCTGGGAGAGAACTTGCTAATGCAGTACCTTGTGTCTTGTTGCTGTGCTCAGTCTTGACATGTCTGCCTGGGAGAGACCTTGCTAATGCAGTACCTTGTGTCTTGTTGCTGTGCTCAGTCTTGACATGTCTGCCTGGGAGAGACCTTACTGATACAGTACCTTGTGTCTTGTTGCTAAACTCATTCTTGCCATGTCTGCCTGGGAGAGAACTTGCTAATGCAGTACCTTGTGTCTTGTTGCTGTGCTCAGTCTTGACATGTCTGCCTGGGAGAGACCTTGCTAATGCAGTACCTTGTGTCTTGTTGCTGTGCTCAGTCTTGACATGTCTGCCTGGGAGAGACCTTACTGATACACTACCTTGTGTCTTGTTGCTGTGCTCAGTCTTGACATGTCTGCCTGGGAGAGAACTTGCTAATGCAGTACCTTGTGTCTTGTTGCTGTGCTCAGTCTTGACATGTCTGCCTGGGAGAGAACTTGCTAATGCAGTACCTTGTGTCTTGTTGCTGTGCTCAGTCTTGCCATGGTGTATGACTTTTGATTGTAAACTGTCTTCAGTAACCTCACCTTGTCAGCTGAGTTTGTCTGTTCCTCACCCAGTTTTATTCCTCCTACACAGCTGTTTCTGTTTCAGTTAATAATTTTGTTTCAAACTACATATTGAATTGATGATCATTAGGACCTGTTTGGTATAATTGTTTAATCATACACCTGACTAAAATCCCTGACTTTGTTCAAGTGTACCTAGAAGATCCGCTGCTGTTTTGAAGGCCAAGGGTGGTCACACCAAATATGGATTTGATGTAGATTTTTCTCTGTTCACTCACTTTTCATTTAGTTAATTGATAAATATAATCTATTAACGTGTCTATTTTTGAAAACATTCTTACTTTACAGCATTTTTTCAGACCTGCCTAAAACTTTTTGACGTTGCTGAATAGGATTTAGATTCTGGACTCTTATTGTTATGGGGTTTTGTATTGTGTATTTAAATACTGTATTCTGGACAGGTCCTTTTACTATGGGGTTTTGTACTGTGTATTTAAATACTGTATTCTGGACAGGTCCTTTTACTATGGGGTTTTGTATTGTGTATTTAAATACTGTATTCTGGACAGGTCCTTTTACTATGGGGTTTTGTATTGTGTGTTTAAATACTGTATTCTGGACAGGTCCTTTTACTATGGGGTTTTGTACTGTGTATTTAAATACTGTATTCTGGACAGGTCCTTTTACTATGGGGTTTTGTACTGTGTATTTAAATACTGTATTCTGGACAGGTCCTTTTACTATGGGGTTTTGTACTGTGTATTTAAATACTGTAATTTCGACATAGCTCATTCTAATATTTATACTACTCTACATTACATTTTAGTTAGACTGTTTTAACACACCGCGTATTTATTTACATACTGGATTATTGACATAGCTCACTAATATTTCTACTGCTGTACGTATCATTGTTCGTATACATTGTGCCGTATCATCCGGTGTATATATGTATAGATTGCTCTGGGGTTACTGTTACAGTGCTGTTGGGTTGTTAATTGGATTCATTCCCAAACTTTCTCAATTTATTTATTTTCTTTCTTTTTTGTTGTTTTTAAAATGGATAATTTCTGTGTTTGACATTTTACTGCGTTGTTAGGAACTAGTGACATAAGCATTTCGCTGCACCCACTATAAGATCTGCTCAATTGTCTTGGCAACCAATAAACGTTGATTTGATTTAAAACCATTCATAAATGACTCAACCATGAGGGGGAAAATACTTCAATATGTAGAATTCCTAGATAAATAGGTCAATATAATATTGACAACAGATAGTAGAGCCAGGCCTAGTTCCTGATTTTAAATGTTTTCAAAGCTTTAAAAAAAAGTCAACCGTGAACTATATTGTCCGTGAGTTTTCAAAGCCTCTGAGCTGAATTTTACATGAGAGCACACTATAAGACTGCTTCATTTGATAAATATAATATAAACATGATCCTTGGAAGGTTTTATAGATACAGGGTAGGCAGTAGGCTACTTAAAGATTGAAGTACTAGAAACGAATCTCAGTTTAAATCTCAGTGTGTTTGTGGGAGGGGGAGGGAGGGGGGGGATCACGCTGCCTGACCATCTAAGAAGCACAGGTTGAATCATAAAACGAATACAAAGGCTTAGCATTATACATGTATAAAGATCACTTGTCATGTGTTGTTGCAGCTCTCTGGAATGTCTCCTGTTGATTTACCTGCCCTGAATCCTAATATATTCATAAATATATCATATACTTTATACTTTAATATACGTTTTCTTTTGAACAATTGAATGTGACAAGGGACTAGATCTGCAGAATAAAGCCTCTTTGTTTGTCTTTAGTTTCAACCCAAAATTAAGATAAATATATATATATGACTTCAGCACCACATCTTACCCGACAGCTCCCTTGTAGTGAGTTGTTGTGATACTACTCTCACCTACAGTGCCTTGCGAAAGTATTCGGCCCCCTTGAACTTTGCGACCTTTTGCCACATTTCAGGCTTCAAACATAAAGATATAAAACTGTATTTTTTTGTGAAGAATCAACAACAAGTGGGACACAATCATGAAGTGGAACGACATTTATTGGATATTTCAAACTTTTTTAACAAATTAAAACTGAAAAATTGGGCGTGCAAAATTATTCAGCCCCTTTACTTTCAGTGCAGCAAACTCTCTCCAGAAGTTCAGTGAGGATCTCTGAATGATCCAATGTTGACCTAAATGACTAATGATGATAAATACAATCCACCTGTGTGTAATCAAGTCTCCGTATAAATGCACCTCATGAAGAACAAGGAACACACCAGGCAGGTCCGAGATACTGTTGTGAAGAAGTTTAAAGCCGGATTTGGATACAAAAAGATCTCCCAAGCTTTAAACATCCCAAGGAGCACTGTGCAAGCGATAATATTGAAATGGAAGGAGTATCAGACCACTGCAAATCTACCAAGACCTGGCCGTCCCTCTAAACTTTCAGCTCATACAAGGAGAAGACTGATCAGAGATGCAGCCAAGAGGCCCATGATCACTCTGGATGAACTGCAGAGATCTACAGCTGAGGTGGGAGACTCTGTCCATAGGACAACAATCAGTCGTATATTGCACAAATCTGGCCTTTATGGAAGAGTGGCAAGAAGAAAGCCATTTCTTAAAGATATCCATAAAAAGTGTTGTTTAAAGTTTTCCACAAGCCACCAGGGAGACACACCAAACATGTGGAAGAAGGTGCTCTGGTCAGATGAAACCAAAATTGAACTTTTTGGCAACAATGCAAAACGTTATGTTTGGCATAAAAGCAACACAGCTCTGAACCCTGAACACACCATCCCCACTGTCAAACATGGTGGTGGCAGCATCATGGTTTGGGCCTGCTTTTCTTCAGCAGGGACAGGGAAGATGGTTAAAATTGATGGGAAGATGGATGGAGCCAAATACAGGACCATTCTGGAAGAAAACCTGATGGAGTCTGCAAAAGACCTGAGACTGGGACGGAGATTTGTCTTCCAACAAGACAATGATCCAAAACATAAAGCAAAATCTACAATGGAATGGTTCAAAAATAAACATATCCAGGTGTTAGAATGGCCAAGTCAAAGTCCAGACCTGAATCCAATCGAGAATCTGTGGAAAGAACTGAAAACTGCTGTTCACAAATGCTCTCCATCCAACCTCACTGAGCTCGAGCTGTTTTGCAAGGAGGAATGGGAAAAAATGTCGGTCTCTCGATGTGCAAAACTGATAGAGACATACCCCAAGCGACTTACAGCTGTAATCGCAGCAAAAGGTGGCACTACAAAGTATTAACTTAAGGGGGCTGAATAATTGTGCACGCCCAATTTTTAAGTTTTTGATTTGTTAAAAAAGTTTGAAATATCCAATAAATGTCGTTCCACTTCATGATTGTGTCCCACTTGTTGTTGATTCTTCACAAAAAAATACAGTTTTATATCTTTATGTTTGAAGCCTGAAATGTGGCAAAAAGTCGCAAAGTTCAAGGGGGCCGAATACTTTCGCAAGGCACTGTATATCTGATTTTAAATACATCACGTCGCTTAATTAAGGTTATAGCCGATATCCGAACTTTAACTCCCTCTAAACACTGCCAACAGACATGACCGTCAGTAAAGTCAAATCTAGGTGGGTGGAATATATGTTATTTTATCTCCACTACAAACACCGTTGATTGACGTGAAATATCATCTACTTAAAATTTCAAAAGCACATAGACTCACACCACATAATGTATTTCTTGGCTGCGTTATTCGGTCTAATACAGGGGGGGACATCCGAGCTGTTTGTTGGAGATCGTCTATGTTTATTTTAATATTATTTAACTTCAAGACAATACCACTTGTATTGATATCACCCAATAAAAGCCTTAAATTACAAGCCTACATCATTTTCAGATTGTTATCCAACTCCTCAACATCTTTTATCAGCGCTTTATGCCGAATGTCTTAGTATTTCAGACATAATTAGAGGCTACCAAGTGCAAACACTTATATACAAAAGTAATAGATTAGGTGAATATTCTCTAAAATTATAGATATATTTTATAGATCAATTCCATGCTTTTTCAAAAGTAGGCTAATAAGATAACAACTTTTACACGTTCTGAAAACTGCTTGTTTGACAAAAGAGGTGCACGATGTTGTATTTTAATATTTTATTGCAACTTTCTACAAATCTACAAGACAAACACGTGTGACGTGTATTATACAAAATACATGTACATCTCCCTCTAAAGCAATATATAAATCAGTCACAACGGAAAACTAACATACAGTAACTTACATAAAGTCATAAACACATGAAAGCAATCACATTCCACCACAGATAAGAAAGAGCCCTTTATCCAGAACTAAACTGATACATTACTCCGTACATTCTGCACACACGGTGCCAAGTTTCTACTCAAGCGTGCATGGTTGATGGCCTATCTGCATTTTGTGTGACACAAAAAGTACAACAACAAAAAAGACCTTGCATGAATCAGTAATTGTGTTTTGTCTGTACTGACAAACATAACTGTAACTACATATGAGGACACTGAGGTCCGGAGGTCGATCGTTTCTTCTAATTTTAAGAAAAATAATAATAAAAAAATATGTATTTTGTACACAAATAAAATCAATTAGCCTACAGGTCATTTAAATATTGCTCCCAGCGTCGAACGATTATAGTCTTGATCTGACTGAGTTATATTCGCACCGTCCTTTTTGCGAAGGCGTGGAATCATGAACATTGATATTTTGTTTTGTTCGTCTGCGTCACCCGGATTTGCCTTTTTAGCAGCACATTCACCGCTCTTCCAAACCGCTAACCCCCGCCCTCTTGCCGCACAACGAACTACCCCAGTTCGCAGTAGGCTCTGCTGACAGTGGGTTTAGGAGAAGCCGGACAAAAAGCTAATTATAACAGTCCCGCCTTGTCTACAGACATCCCCCAAACAAACAAAAACTGAAGTGCACAACTGCTAAGTATTTGCTTATAGGTATGTCAGTCAGGTGGGTATAGTTATATTGCAGTGTGGTTGAAGGGCTCTGGCTAGTGTTACTTAGCCAGCTAGAAGGATGAAGTGAGAATGTTAAAAGGAGCCTACCTCAGCAGGATAAAAAAATACTCTACTAAGTTATCATTGTAACTTTGCTTTACAGAGAGCAAGCTACTGAGACAGACAGTGGTGTGGCACTCAGTGGTGAGGCTGAGGCAGGCTGCAATGCATACAGGAGGAAGCAGAGGAGACAGAGAGAGCGAGGAAACTTGGGGTAGGGGCCCCATGTGGGGTCCCCTGAGAAAATCTGAACTAATCTTATCAAACAATTTAGGAACTAAAAAAGAAGATATGTTTCAATATGATCTCCACAGGACCTATCTTCCCTGGAGGCCGACATTAAAATACAACCCCTGTATGTTTCTATGTGAACATCTCCACAGGACCCATCTTCCCCGGGGAGACCAACATTAAAATACAACCCCTGTATGTTTCAATGTGAACATCTCCACAGGACCTATCTTCCCTGGAGGACGACATTAAAATACAACCCCTGTATGTTTCTATGTGAACATCTCCACAGGACCTATCTTCCCTGGAGGACGACATTAAAATACAACCCCTGTATGTTTCTATGTGAGCATCTCCACAGGACCTATCTTCCCTGGAGGCCAACATTAAAATACAACCCCTGTATGTTTTAATTTTGAACATCTCCACAGGACCTATCTTCCCTGGAGGCCAACATTAAAATACAACCCCTGTATGTTTTAATTTTGAACATCTCCACAGGACCTATCTTCCCTGGAGGGCGACATTAAAATACAACCCCTGTATGTTTTAATTTTGAACATCTCCACAGGACCTATCTTCCCTGGAGGCCGACATTAAAATACAACCCCTGTATGTTTTAATTTTGAACATCTCCACAGGACCTATCTTCCCTGGAGGCCGACATTAAAATACAACCCCTGTATGTTTCTATGTGAACATCTCCACAGGACCTATCTTCCCTGGAGGCCAACATTAAAATACAACCCCTGTATGTTTTAATTTTAAACATCTCCACAGTACCTATCTTCCCTGGAGGACGACATTAAAATACAACCCCTGTATGTTTCAATGTGATCTCCACAGGACCTATCTTCCCTGGAGGCAAACATTAAAATACAACCCCTGTATGTTTTAATTTTGAACATATCCACAGGACCTATCTTCCCTGGAGGCCAACATTAAAATACAACCCCTGTATGTTTCTATGTGAACATCTCCACAGGACCAATCTTCCCTGGAGGCCGACATTAAAATACAACCCCTGTATGTTTCTATTTGAACAACTCCACAGGACCTATCTTCCGTGGAGGCCGACATTAAAATACAACCCCTGTTCCGTGGAGGCAGACATTAAAATACAACCCCTGTATGTTTCTATGTGAACATCTCCACAGGACCAATCTTCCATGGAGGCCGACATTAAAATACAACCCCTGTATGTTTCTATGTGAACATCTCCACAGGACCAATCTTCCATGGAGGCCGACATTAAAATACAACCCCTGTATGTTTCTATGTCAACATCTCCACAGGACCAATCTTCCATGGAGGCCGACATTAAAATACAACCCCTGTATGTTTCTATGTGAACATCTCCACAGGACCAATCTTCCATGGAGGCCGACATTAAAATACAACCCCTGTATGTTTCTATGTGAACATCTCCACAGGACCTATCTTCCCATAACATGGTTATGGCCCTGCTGACTAAATAACAAACCTGGTTATGGCCCTGCTGACTAAATAACAAACCTGGTTATGGGCTTGATGACTAAATAACAAACCTGGTTATGGCCCTGATGACTAAATAACAAACCTGGTTATGGCCCTGATGACTAAATAACAAACCTGGTTATGGCCCTGATGACTAAATAACAAACACTTAGTATTCTTTCCAGTCAAAACAATACTACTCCACAGACAGACAGTTTGAGCAGGTATGGGGCAGATTACTATACTCTCTCTCTCTCATTTATTTGGCTGTGCACTATGAGGTCCAATGGCACTAAACCCTCTGAGCCCATAATTATAGCGCCAAATACACCAAATGGCACAAGCACAGTCTGATTCCAGACTTGTTTACTGTGGATGGCACACACACACACACACACACACACACACACACAGAGAGAGAGAGAGATACACACACAAACACAGGGCTAACCACACTCGGTCCATTAAAATTGTTTACAGACTCAATTTACCTGTCTGGACCTAAAAATAGGACACATCCTTGTTTTGTGTTTTGAGATTGGGAGTAGAGATCTGTTGAGCAGATGTCAGTGTGTGTCTGTCTCCCTCTCTCTCTCTCCCTCTCTCCTTCTCTCTGTCCGCTCTCTCTCTCTGTCCTCTCTCAATTCAATTCAATGGGCTTTATTGGCATGGTAAACACATGTTAACATTGGAAAAGCAAGTGAAGTAGATAATATACAAAAGTTAAATAAACAATAAAAATGAACACTCGCTCTCTGTCCTCTCTCTCCTCTCTACCTCTCTCTCTCTGTCCTCCCCACCTCTCACCCTCTCTTTCTGTCCTCTCTCTCTCTGTCCTCCCTCCCTCTCTCTTTCTGTCCTCCCTCTCTCTCTCTCTCTGTATGTATATATATATGTACGTTCTGAGAACATTCTCTAAATGTTGTGAATGTTTTGAATAAATGTAAAGGTTATTTGGAGATTTTTTAAGTATCTTCCTAAAAACTCACTGAATATTGCATCAAGACTTTTAATAACACTGCCAGCTTAGGTCAACTGTTCTGAACTCTCAGTACAGATAGGATACATTGGAGATACCTTTGCTTAGGTATTAATCATGCAAACACATCTCTTTTTATTGTAGCACAGCGTCAGTGAGATTTGAACCTATGATCTACTAGTTGTCTATCCATGGACTTAGTCCATTGCCCACCAGGATGGAGCTACAAACCCATGTTTTTAAAAAACTCATACAAAGCTGTTCATTGTAGTTTACTCAACCAGCTCTCATTTCAATGGAAACAAGCACTCATTAAGATCAGCTGTGGCCAATTAGTGGGTGCGGCCAACACACCTGAACACACTTAACAAGATCGAGGAGAGAGAGTTTTGTTGACCCGGAGAACAGAATGTATATGTTGTTAAATAAAATTCTTAGAACCTTATGAATGTTTTCTTGGGGTTTTTAATGGAACATTTTCTTAATGTTCTGAGAACAGGACTTGAAATAGAACCATGAGGAAACCTGCAGAAAACATTTTAGCTGAATAACTGAAATTCCCACAGAAGAATTTCTTAAATGTGCTGAGAATGTTCCAAAGCCACACAACTATCCTGCACCATTCCCAGAACGATGTGGGAAAGTTGGATGACTTTGGAGTTTAAAGTGCAGACTGGCAGCTTTAATTTGAGGCTATTTCATATATATTTGGGTGAAGCGTTTAGAAATTACAGCCCTTTCAGTACATAGTCGGCCCATTTTAGGAGACCAAAAGTATTGGGACAAATTCATTTATGTGTATTCAAGTAGTAAAAAGGATTTGGTCCCATATTCATAGCACACAATGACTACATCAAGTGTGTGACTCTACACATTTGTTGGATGTAATTTGCTGTTAGTTTTGGTTGTGTTTCAGATGATGTTGTGCCCAAGAGAAATGAATGGTAAATAATGTATTGTGTCATTTTGGAGTCACTTTTATTATAAATAAGAATAGGATATGATTCTAAACACTTCTACATTAATGTGGATGTTACCATGGTTACAGATCATCCTCAATGAGTGAAAGAGTTACAGATGCAGAAATATCATACACCAAAGACATGCTCACCTCTCACCTCTCACCTCTCCAAAACAAACAGAAAATGCCTCCAACACATTTGTGGAGTCACAGGCTGGATGTAGCCATTGCGCACTATGAATATGGGACCAAATACTTGCCTTTTTACTACTTTAATGCACATATAGTGGGGCAAAAAAGTATTTAGTCAGCCACCAATTGTGCAAGTTCTCCCACTTAAAAAGATGAGAGGCCTGTAATTTTCATTATAGGTACACTTCAACTATGACAGACAAAATGAGAAGAAAAAAATCCAGAAAATCACATTGTAGTATTTGTAATGAATTTATTTGCAAATTATGGTGGAAAATAAGTATTTGGTCAATAACAAAAGTTTATCTCAATACTTTGTTATATACCCTTTGTTGGCAATGACAGAGGTCAAACGTTTTCTGTAAGTCTTCACAAGTTTTTCACACACTGTTGCTGGTATTTTGGCCCATTCCCCCATGCAGATCTCCTCTAGAGCAGTGATGTTTTGGGGCTGTTGCTGGGCAACACGGACTTTCATCTCCCTACAAAGATTTTCTATGGGGTTGAGATCTGGAGACTGGCTAGGCCACTCCAGGACCTTGAAATGCTTCTTACGAAGCCACTCCTTCGTTGCCCGGACAGTGTGTTTGGGATCATTGTCATGCTGAAAGACCCAGCCACGTTTCATCCTCAATGCCCTTGCTGATGGACGGAGGTTTTCACTCAAAATCTCACGATACACGGCCCCATTCATTCTTTCCTTTACACGGATCAGTCGTCCTGGTCCCTTTGCAGAAAAACAGGATACAACATGATATGGGGGCATGAATGTTCAAGTAAACAGAACCCAGTTCAAACTGTTATCCTAAGACTGTGTGAACGGTAAACACGTGATGATAATGGCAAGACACAAAGAGGGCAGAAACCTTCAAGTGGAACTGACAGCATTTTGAAATCTTATTCAAATCTGTTCATATAGGCCCCCAGGGCGAATATGACACCTTTTTTGTACATTTTCTGACAAGCGAGCACTTAGATATGACCATTTTCACAAATTCATATAATGTTTGTGAATTATGTAGAGTAAGGCATATGTGAAAGTTCTATAGCAAAATAGAGTAGGAAAGCTTCTGTGCGTTTGGACAACAGAAGTAAATAAAACCTAATAAAAACATCTGTCTCGTCCAGGACCGGTGCGCGATAACCAATCAGAGCTACAGTAGGCCTTTATGCAAATAAGCCATTTTCCACATGGGCCTGTCATCATTCACTTTGAACTGGACTGTGTGTTTACAGGCAGTAGGGCCTGCCATCATTCACTTTGAACTGGACTGTGTGTTTACAGGCAGTAGGGCCTGCCATCATTCACTTTGAACTGGACTGTGTGTTTACAGGCAGTAGGGCCTGCCATCATTCACTTTGAACTGGACTGTGTGTTTACAGGCAGTAGGGCCTGCCATCATTCACTTTGAACTGGACTGTGTGTTTACAGGCAGTAGGGCCTGCCATCATTCACTTTGAACTGGACTGTGTGTTTACAGGCAGTAGGGCCTGACATCATTCACTATGAACTGGACTGTGTGTTTACAGGCAGTAGGGCCTGCCATCATTCACTTTGAACTGGACTGTGTGTTTACAGGCAGTTGGGCCTGTCATCATTCACTTTGAACTGGACTGTGTGTTTACAGGCAGTAGGGCCTGTCATCATTCACTTTGAACTGGACTGTGTGTTTACAGGCAGTAGTAACAGCGTGACTTTAGCTCATCAGAACGCATTCGCCAAAAGCCACAAAATACACCTGAAAGGATTTCTGCAAATATGTAAATACCACGGGAGTCCTCTTACATTTGGGATCTTTACAATCCTTTTGATCAAACAACCATGAAAAAGGTAGGCTCTCTCTCCCTCAGTTGCATATGCACATCAACAACAACAAGATCAACAACTATTGATAGCCAAAGGGGATGGCCTAAAATCTTTGAAAAATTGCACTGAGAAACAATGGGGAATAGTAGCCTGCTCACTGTTCTGCAGCCTGCCTGCCAATGCATGCTTGTCCCAACCCAGGTTTTGACAACTGAATGGGAACTTAAACCATTTAATCGATGCCAAATACATTTGATTTACAACTAAGGGTGAGTTGTTAAATTGCCTTCAGTGTGTCAGAGTAGGGTCTGAGTTGTTCGTCTGTTCAGATTGTCTGTTCGTAAATTCAGATTGTCTGTTCGTAAATTCAGATTGTCTGTTCGTAAATTCAGAATGTCTGTTCGTAAATTCAGAATGTCTGTTCGTAAATTCAGAATGTCTGTTCGTAAATTCAGAATGTCTGTTCGTAAATTCAGAATGTCTGTTCGTAAATTCAGAATGTCTGTTCGTAAATTCAGAATGTCTGTTCGTAAATTCAGAATGTCTGTTCGTAAATTCAGAATGTCTGTTCGTAAATTCAGAATGTCTGTCCGTAAATTCAGAATGTCTGTTCGTAAATTCAGAATGTTCGTTCGTAAATTCAGAATGTTCGTTCGTAAATTCAGAATGTTCGTTCGTAAATTCAGAATGTTCGTTCGTAAATTCAGAATGTTCGTTCGTAAATTCAGAATGTTCATAAATTCAGAATGTTCATAAATTCAGAATGTTCGTATATTCAGAATGTTCGTAAATTCAGAATGTTCGTAAATTCAGAATGTTCGTTCGTAAATTCAGAATGTTCGTTCGTAAATTCAGAATGTTCGTTCGTAAATTCAGAATGTTCGTTCGTAAATTCAGAATGTTCGTTCGTAAATTCAGAATGTTCGTTCGTAAATTCAGAATGTTCGTCCGTAAATTCAGAATGTTCGTTCGTAAATTCAGAATGTTCGTTCGTAAATTCAGAATGTTCGTTCGTAAATTCAGAATGTTCGTTCGTAAATTCAGAATGTTCGTTCGTAAATTCAGAATGTTCGTTCGTAAATTCAGAATGTTCGTTCGTAAATTCAGAATGTTCGTAAATTCAGAATGTTCGTAAATTCAGAATGTTCGTAAATTCAGAATGTTCGTTCGTAAATTCAGAATGTTCATAAATTCAGAATGTTCGTAAATTCAGAATGTTCGTAAATTCAGAATGTTCATAAATTCAGAATGTTCGTTCGTAAATTCAGAATGTTCGTTCGTAAATTCAGAATGTTCGTAAATTCAGAATGTTCGTTCGTAAATTCAGAATGTTCGTAAATTCAGAATGTTCGTAAATTCAGAATGTTCATAAATTCAGAATGTTCATAAATTCAGATTGCCTGTAAATTCAGTGTGTTTCGCTTTCCGGGTGTTCAGAACACACACTGCACTATTGACACTGGTCTGGATGCTCTGGCCGAGGAGTAGGGTTGATCCTAGCATTCCTCACAATGGCAGTCAAGCATCCAAGCTAACTGGCTAAAGTTGGATAGCTTGCTAGCTACTTCCAGACACAAATGAGAGAACATTCTGACCACACCTCACTGTGACAGTTTTCCTCACCTTAGCAAAGCTGCAGCAGGTGTATCTCACTGATCATCCCTAAAGCCAACACCTCATTTGGCCGCCTTTCGTTCCAGTACTCTGCTACCTGTGACTGGAACGAATTGCAAAAATCGCTGAAGTTGGAGACTTTTATCTCCCTCACCAACTTCAAACATCAGCTATCTGAGCAGCTAACCGATCGCTGCAGCTGTACATAGTCTATTGGTAAATAGCCCACCCTTTTTCACCTACCTCATCCCCATACTGTTTTTATTTATTTACTTTTCTGCTCTTTTGCACACCAATATCTCTACCTGTACATGACCATCTGATCATTCATCACTCCAGTGTTAATCTGCAAAATTGTAATTATTTGCCTACCTCCTCATGCCTTTTGCACACATTGTATATAGACTCCCCCTTTGGTTTCTACTGTGTTATTGACTTGTTAATTGTTTACTCCATGTGTAACTCTTTGTTGTCTGCTCACACTGCTATGCTTTATCTTGGCCAGGTCGCAGTTGCAAATGAGAACTTGTTCTCAACTAGCCTACCTGGTTCAATAAAGGTGTTCTCAACTAGCCTACCTGGTTAAATAAAGGTGTTCTCAACTAGCCTACCTGGTTAAATAAAGGTGAAATAAAAAAATAAAAAATAAAAAATAAATGTTATCTAGAGTGTTAGTGACTGACTGTGCTGCTGGCAAGATTTTAAGTACTTTACTGCCCGGTCATATTCAGCAGGTGTTGCGCGTTAGTAAATTCATCAATTATTCTGCACTCTGGTACGCTCAGACGAGAGTGCTCTGAAATCAGAGTAGATAGCCAGAGTGAATTTACAAGCGCAAGAGATATGCTAACTGGATAACAGTTGTTCAAGTTCAGTATAGCTAGCTAGCAAAGTGATTCACATGTCTTACTAGCTAACCAAATGACTCCTGCATCTCTGTAGCCACGCATAAACGATAGGAGGGGAAAGATTTGGCCACTCAGCCACTCCTCCAATAGCATGACTGCGGTCAAGTGAAGCCATGACATCCTCCCAGCACTTCCCAGAAGCTAGCTAGCTAACGTTAGGCTCTGTGTTTTTAGCTTGCTAAATAAATAGATACATAAATAGGATACGCTAGTCTATTAGCCACTTTATGACTGACTTGTGATCATTGTCCTTGCTAGTTTGGTTGTATGTACATGCCTTAGTTACATTCCTCCTTTCTTGTTCCAAATATTGAGTGATTGAAACTCCCTGAAAGGGTGGAGGCAGTAAACAATGTACCAGCCCAGCTCTGATATACAACCTGATAGCAATATGTTTTGGACAACCAAGAAATGTATTGGTGAATTATATGAATCATGCATTGAACTTGAGCTTTTCTGCCAGTAATGCCTTACTGTACGTCATGGAATTCTGAGTCAAATAGAACCTATTTTTTAAAAACCTCTTATACAGTTGGCTTTGTAGCATAAACTGGGAATTCTATATTCTTTGACTGATATTATGATTGTCTGTTTGTTTCATATCTGCAGAGTAAGTTAAAACGCTGTCAATTCCACTTTAAGTGGAGCAAGACTCATGAGAGCATTTTCATCGTGGTCATACACTCTTCATAGAACACATTGGTGACGCTCAGGACACCTGACAGAAGATCATAAAGACAAGTGATATGCAAGTCAAAGACTCCCAGTGGGTTGCAGCACATTCATATAGGACCAGGTTAGATAGGGAGGGGTGAAGAGGCGGTTCAGTAGGGGTGTGACGGGGGTCTCAAAAGATCCCACAATACCTTGTGGCATGCATATGATTCCTTATAGATTGAGAAGGGGTTCATTTGCTCAGGACTTGAGGAAACCGTTAAAACAATGTAGCAGCCATCTTACCCTGCACAAACACTAACCACAACCACTACTAATAAACAATGTAGCAACCATCTTACCCTGCACAAACACTAACCACTACCACTACTAATAAACAATGTAGCAGTCATCTTACCCTGCACAAACACTAACCACTACCACTACTAATAAACAATGTAGCAACCATCTTACCCTGCACAAACACTAACCACTACCACTACTAATAAACAATGTAGCAACCATCTTACCCTGCACAAACACTAACCACTACCACTACTAATAAACAATGTAGCAGTCATCTTACCCTGCACAAACACTAACCACTACCACTACTAATAAACAATGTAGCAGCCATCTTACCCTGCACAAACACTAACCACTACCCCTACTAATAAACAATGTAGCAGTCATCTTACCCTGCACAAACACTAACCACTACCCCTACTAATAAACAATGTAGCAGTCATCTTACCCTGCACAAACACTAACCACTACCACTACTAATAAACAATGTAGCAGCCATCTTACCCTGCACAAACACTAACCACTACCACTACTAATAAACAATGTAGCAGTCATCTTACCCTGCACAAACACTAACCACTACCACTACTAATAAACAATGTAGCAGCCATCTTACCCTGCACAAACACTAACCACTACCACTACTAATAAACAATGTAGCAGCCATCTTACCCTGCACAAACACTAACCACAACCACTACTAATAAACAATGTAGCAGTCATCTTACCCTGCACAAACACTAACCACTACCACTACTAATAAACAATGTAGCAGTCATCTTACCCTGCACAAACACTAACCACTACCACTACTAATAAACAATGTAGCAGTCATCTTACCCTGCACAAACACTAACCACTACCCCTACTAATAAACAATGTAGCAGCCATCTTACCCTGCACAAACACTAACCACTACCACTACTAATAAACAATGTAGCAGCCATCTTACCCTGCACAAACACTAACCACTACCACTACTAATAAACAATGTAGCAGCCATCTTACCCTGCACAAACACTAACCACTACCACTACTAATAAACAATGTAGCAGTCATCTTACCCTGCACAAACACTAACCACTACCACTACTAATAAACAATGTAGCAGTCATCTTACCCTGCACAAACACTAACCACTACCACTACTAATAAACAATGTAGCAGCCATCTTACCCTGCACAAACACTAACCACTACCACTACTAATAAACAATGTAGCAGCCATCTTACCCTGCACAAACACTAACCACTACCACTACTAATAAACAATGTAGCAGTCATCTTACCCTGCACAAACACTAACCACTACTAATAAACAATGTAGCAGCCATCTTACCCTGCACAAACACTAACCACTACCACTACTAATAAACAATGTAGCAGTCATCTTACCCTGCACAAACACTAACCACTACCACTACTAATAAACAATGTAGCAACCATCTTACCCTGCACAAACACTAACCACTACCACTACTAATAAACAATGTAGCAGTCATCTTACCCTGCACAAACACTAACCACAACCACTACTAATAAACAATGTAGCAGCCATCTTACCCTGCACAAACACTAACCACTACCACTACTAATAAACAATGTAGCAACCATCTTACCCTGCACAAACACTAACCACTACCACTACTAATAAACAATGTAGCAGCCATCTTACCCTGCACAAACACTAACCACTACCACTACTAATAAACAATGTAGCAGCCATCTTACCCTGCACAAACACTAACCACTACTAATAAACAATGTAGCAACCATCTTACCCTGCACAAACACTAACCACTACCACTACTAATAAACAATGTAGCAGTCATCTTACCCTGCACAAACACTAACCACTACCACTACTAATAAACAATGTAGCAACCATCTTACCCTGCACAAACACTAACCACTACCACTACCCCTACTAATAAACAATGTAGCAACCATCTTACCCTGCACAAACACTAACCACTACCACTACTAATAAACAATGTAGCAGTCATCTTACCCTGCACAAACACTAACCACTACCACTACTAATAAACAATGTAGCAACCATCTTACCCTGCACAAACACTAACCACAACCACTACTAATAAACAATGTAGCAACCATCTTACCCTGCACAAACACTAACCACTACCACTACTAATAAACAATGTAGCAGCCATCTTACCCTGCACAAACACTAACCACTACCACTACTAATAAACAATGTAGCAACCATCTTACCCTGCACAAACACTAACCACTACCACTACTAATAAACAATGTAGCAACCATCTTACCCTGCACAAACACTAACCACTACCACTACTAATAAACAATGTAGCAGTCATCTTACCCTGCACAAACACTAACCACTACCACTACTAATAAACAATGTAGCAACCATCTTACCCTGCACAAACACTAACCACTACCACTACTAATAAACAATGTAGCAACCATCTTACCCTGCACAAACACTAACCACTACCACTACTAATAAACAATGTAGCAGTCATCTTACCCTGCACAAACACTAACCACTACCACTACTAATAAACAATGTAGCAACCATCTTACCCTGCACAAACACTAACCACTACCACTACTAATAAACAATGTAGCAGTCATCTTACCCTGCACAAACACTAACCACTACCCCTACTAATAAACAATGTAGCAGCCATCTTACCCTGCACAAACACTAACCACTACCACTACTAATAAACAATGTAGCAGCCATCTTACCCTGCACAAACACTAACCACTACCACTACTAATAAACAATGTAGCAGCCATCTTACCCTGCACAAACACTAACCACTACCACTACTAATAAACAATGTAGCAGTCATCTTACCCTGCACAAACACTAACCACTACCACTACTAATAAACAATGTAGCAGTCATCTTACCCTGCACAAACACTAACCACTACCACTACTAATAAACAATGTAGCAGCCATCTTACCCTGCACAAACACTAACCACTACCACTACTAATAAACAATGTAGCAGCCATCTTACCCTGCACAAACACTAACCACTACCACTACTAATAAACAATGTAGCAGTCATCTTACCCTGCACAAACACTAACCACTACTAATAAACAATGTAGCAGCCATCTTACCCTGCACAAACACTAACCACTACCACTACTAATAAACAATGTAGCAGTCATCTTACCCTGCACAAACACTAACCACTACCACTACTAATAAACAATGTAGCAACCATCTTACCCTGCACAAACACTAACCACTACCACTACTAATAAACAATGTAGCAGTCATCTTACCCTGCACAAACACTAACCACAACCACTACTAATAAACAATGTAGCAGCCATCTTACCCTGCACAAACACTAACCACTACCACTACTAATAAACAATGTAGCAGCCATCTTACCCTGCACAAACACTAACCACTACTAATAAACAATGTAGCAACCATCTTACCCTGCACAAACACTAACCACTACCACTACTAATAAACAATGTAGCAGTCATCTTACCCTGCACAAACACTAACCACTACCACTACTAATAAACAATGTAGCAACCATCTTACCCTGCACAAACACTAACCACTACCACTACCCCTACTAATAAACAATGTAGCAACCATCTTACCCTGCACAAACACTAACCACTACCACTACTAATAAACAATGTAGCAGTCATCTTACCCTGCACAAACACTAACCACTACCACTACTAATAAACAATGTAGCAACCATCTTACCCTGCACAAACACTAACCACAACCACTACTAATAAACAATGTAGCAACCATCTTACCCTGCACAAACACTAACCACTACCACTACTAATAAACAATGTAGCAGCCATCTTACCCTGCACAAACACTAACCACTACCACTACTAATAAACAATGTAGCAACCATCTTACCCTGCACAAACACTAACCACTACCACTACTAATAAACAATGTAGCAACCATCTTACCCTGCACAAACACTAACCACTACCACTACTAATAAACAATGTAGCAGTCATCTTACCCTGCACAAACACTAACCACTACCACTACTAATAAACAATGTAGCAACCATCTTACCCTGCACAAACACTAACCACTACCACTACTAATAAACAATGTAGCAGTCATCTTACCCTGCACAAACACTAACCACTACCACTACTAATAAACAATGTAGCAGCCATCTTACCCTGCACAAACACTAACCACTACCACTACTAATAAACAATGTAGCAACCATCTTACCCTGCACAAACACTAACCACTACCACTACTAATAAACAATGTAGCAGCCATCTTACCCTGCACAAACACTAACCACTACCACTACTAATAAACAATGTAGCAACCATCTTACCCTGCACAAACACTAACCACTACCACTACTAATAAACAATGTAGCAACCATCTTACCCTGCACAAACACTAACCACTACCACTACTAATAAACAATGTAGCAGTCATCTTACCCTGCACAAACACTAACCACTACCACTACTAATAAACAATGTAGCAGCCATCTTACCCTGCACAAACACTAACCACTACCACTACTAATAAACAATGTAGCAGCCATCTTACCCTGCACAAACACTAACCACTACCACTACTAATAAACAATGTAGCAGTCATCTTACCCTGCACAAACACTAACCACTACCCCTACTAATAAACAATGTAGCAACCATCTTACCCTGCACAAACACTAACCACTACCACTACTAATAAACAATGTAGCAGCCATCTTACCCTGCACAAACACTAACCACTACCACTACTAATAAACAATGTAGCAGCCATCTTACCCTGCACAAACACTAACCACTACCACTACTAATAAACAATGTAGCAGCCATCTTACCCTGCACAAACACTAACCACTACCACTACTAATAAACAATGTAGCAGCCATCTTACCCTGCACAAACACTAACCACTACCACTACTAATAAACAATGTAGCAGTCATCTTACCCTGCACAAACACTAACCACTACCACTACTAATAAACAATGTAGCAACCATCTTACCCTGCACAAACACTAACCACTACCACTACTAATAAACAATGTAGCAACCATCTTACCCTGCACAAACACTAACCACTACCACTACTAATAAACAATGTAGCAGCCATCTTACCCTGCACAAACACTAACCACTACCACTACTAATAAACAATGTAGCAGCCATCTTACCCTGCACAAACACTAACCACTACTAATAAACAATGTAGCAGCCATCTTACCCTGCACAAACACTAACCACTACCACTACTAATAAACAATGTAGCAGCCATCTTACCCTGCACAAACACTAACCACTACCACTACTAATAAACAATGTAGCAGCCATCTTACCCTGCACAAACACTAACCACTACCACTACTAATAAACAATGTAGCAACCATCTTACCCTGCACAAACACTAACCACTACCACTACTAATAAACAATGTAGCAACCATCTTACCCTGCACAAACACTAACCACTACCACTACTAATAAACAATGTAGCAGCCATCTTACCCTGCACAAACACTAACCACTACCACTACTAATAAACAATGTAGCAGTCATCTTACCCTGCACAAACACTAACCACAACCACTACTAATAAACAATGTAATTAAATAAAAACGTAACTGTCTCCAACTCGGATGACTGTAATCAATTGATTAGTGGAAACAGGTGTGTTAGTGCTGTGGTGAAACAAAAGCCTGCACACCCAGGACCAGAGTGACGTGTCCTACCTTGTGGAATACATGTCCTAGGTGTGAGCTGTTAGGATATTTAACCAACATCTAAATGATCTGCTCCATCTAAGTCAGGTATTAACTAACCAAGGGAGCGCTAGCCTCTTTCTATTTCTACACAGTTCCTATATTACAAAACACAAAGAATAGACCAGAAAACACCCATTTCATAAATCAACATTTTATTCAAACAGCAAACGCATACAATTATCCAACATAATTGTGTTTTGAGAAATACGGAACTCATGTACAAAAGGTGACAGATAAAATTGAACCGCAATCAAATATTACAACATTAAACACACGAGTCTCTCTGTGTTCTGTATTGTATGGATGTGTATGTGTCTGTAATGACAGGGCTCTTCTGTAAAACACACCTTGGGCTCAGCATGACTCCCTGTCAAAATAAAAGGTATTAAAAGATAACATGCGTAACATGTCCAGTAAAATGAATGTCATATTGAAAGCCATTAATGTTTATAATGTGACAAATGCCTGGAAGAAACCAGTTGTCTGAAGTGGAAATAACACTATTAAAAAGGTGGTTGTTGTGGAGTTTCTCCTCCCAGGTAACCTGTACGTGTCACTGCTACACAGTTTCCTACTTTGCTGTTGTGTACACTACATACATTCCCTACTTCTGCTTCCAACCCAATCGATAATATACCTGTAACCTGTGATCTTACAAACACACACAGTTCAGTCTTCTATAGATTTCATATAGACAGTTCAAGATAAGCATCCACAATGGTAGGAAAGTCATCCAACTCCCGTGTGTCCTCTAAAAAGGACTAACAGGTGTATTTCCTATTGTCCTGAACTATAGGCCTATACCACACATGGTTATGAAATCACAACAATGCATGCAGATTTTGAATCCCCGAGTCGGGAGATATTTGACGACAACAACAACAATTAAAATCTGCAATAATATGACAATAATAATATCACTCGTCAATAAATACAATACATTCAATTCGGCGACTGAGTCCTCCACAAATGCTTTTTGGGGTAAGGGCTTCCCAGACTGATATTTATGAACAGCAAGCCCAGACCGCAAAAAGATTCGTGACGGACAATCTATGGGTCCAGATCCACATCACTCCACGAACTACTGCCGTAAAAAGAGTCTTCCACTGTCTCTCATCCACACAAAGTGCATCAGTCCAGCAATTGGTACAAGACTCACAATCTATCCTTGCGCGCAAGGTTCTTGCATGTGGAATCCGACATTGTAACCACATTCGTCTAAACATATCAATTCACGTTAGGCTACAGAAAACACTGTCTTATTTCTATACCAGCAGTAATCGCGGTGTGTGTGCGTACATCCTCTTATTCGCAATGTCGCCTGATGGAGAGCTGATCTCCAGTTGTCTGCCGATAGCTGTGCACGAGGAAGAACGCTGCTCTGCTCCATACCGTAAATAGAGAGCAGCGAAGGCTTTCATTTGAGAGTACAGAACTCGTCATCTACCAATCGCAATCAATCTTTATAGGGACCCCCATTATCCAAAAAAAAAAGACGAGAAGGAAAACAAACTGGTTTCCCCGCTGTGAAAAAAGTAACGGGACAAACCATTGTCCACACAGTAGCCTTTACGCCTTGCCAAAGCCCAAATAAATGTGTGCGAAAATGGGGAGCTTCTGAAACAAACAAGTACAATCAAAATTAATCTGATCCAACCAAATGTTTGATGGTGGGAAACATATCCCTAATGTTGATAATAGATGATGACATCTGACAGCAAAGCCTACTATTCACCCCACAATGCCGCACGTAAACTTCCCCTAACCAAACATTTACTCAACCATCAACAACATGAACCATCACTGGACAGCCCGCAGTGATGGAACCAACACTTACTTATAGGTCTAACATTACAGATTCCAATGATCATCCATATTTAGACCAAGGCTGGGATTCATCCTGATCCGCGGTATCCACTTCATAGCGCGCTTGACATTTTAAAGGAGCCGGCATCTGCAGTGTTTACCTTGAATGCGATCTCAACGACCGCGCTAATATTGCCTTTAAAAAGCTGCGTTGTCTACAAAGCGCGATGGGATTGAATCCTGAAGGTGCCAATATCTACACTGGTGGACTAGGGAGACAACAGGGCACGACATTAGGATAACCCATTGGCTACCCCCTTTTTATACCGCACCCAAATATACATCCTGTATAGCCTGCAGTAGCCTATGCAAGTAGGAGAAGGTCGACAGTCGGTGGCACGAAAAGAAAAAATTCAATAAATTAGATCCATTGGAACCCCAAAAGTTCCCGAACTCTTCAGGCCCGCTCTTGCGCCGATTTGATTGGCCGGGACTTTAATTTGTGGCCGCCTCCAATCGGTCACGATTCCTTCTTTCTGTCTCGAGCACCGGGTGGCTGCCGCCTCTGACGCAGTACGCGCGCTACTCACTTTAGCAGTCACGACTCGAGAAGGGTCGCTCTTTCCACTGAAAACCAAACGCCAGAATGTAATTACGGAGGGCGGTACACCTCAGCTCTGCCCATCTTTGGCCAAAATGGTCCACAGAGCTAACGTTGATGTAACGTAGAGCCATGCCTGTGTTTTTGTTCCACAGTCAAAACACAAAATGACGATAACATTCGTGGGGCACAATGTCTTCATTCCCCACTATAGCATAGGAATGTTACACTGAACTGTCAGCCGCAGATTTGAAAACAATTGAACATTTCAAGATGAACCCTCAGTGTTGGACCCATATCCATTCTAAGCATAATTCAAACATGGCCTAATGACATCATCAGTCAGCGGTTGCATGCATAGCTTTAGGCTATAGCCTATGCCTACTTAACGATGGTTCAACCACACAAATCAAATTATTTATGTAACAAGAATCCGAATAAATTTGTCATTGGAGACATGGACGTAATTCATTTAAGGTGTAGCCTAAACCACAAATGAATGTAGCCTATAATGTGACCGGGACATAGCAGACTTACGCCAACTGCTATCTGAATCTAAGAGGATGGCGCTATACAGACCAGACGTGAGAGCAACAGAATTCCAAACAAGAACTGAATATTGTTCTATTAAATGTGGTCTAACTCCACACCCATAATGTCAGCCTGGAAACTTTCTTCTTTCAAACTGAGTAGAATTTCTGTATGCGATTGGTCGCGCTTTGAGTTCTGAACATTTCAGCAGCACCCGGAGTGGACTGCACCCGACAGCCTTCACTTTAGTTATGTGCAGCTGAAACGCATTTGACTCTTTCCTATTCTGGTCCCCCAAAAATAATTAAGTATCCTAATTGGGATACATTTCCTTCGTCCCAGAGGTTGACATACATTCAGAAGTCCTCGCGGAAAGAGACATTTCAACCATATGTGTGAGCTCAACAGCGCCGATTTACACACTGCATGATTCTCCGACTGAAAAGAAAGGCTGGTTTGATTTTCATCAAGCATATATCTAGCGCTCACATTTCACACCAAATACCTCTGACCATTATTCCAAAGGCATCATTGCTTACAACACACCAGGTAGCCTATACATAACCTACGGACCTTTTGCATGACAACGCTAACCAACAGTCGAGCGTATTAAAGGCTCTTTTAACTGAACAAATACATGCACCGATCACTCACCAATGCGCGAGCCCCTCGCTGAAAGGGGAAATGCGTTTCACTAACATTATTTTTCAAGTGTCACAAAACAACAGAAAAATATATTTATAACAGCGCAAGATCAGCTGCTGTTCTTGATTCCTACACTAAGTGTTCACACTGTACTCTTGAATGGTATGCCTTTTATACGAGTGATGCCCCCTATCTATTTCTGGATCACGAGCCAACCCCGTTGCTATTTTTAGCTCGCATTGAGAGAAAAAAAAAAGAAAACCTCACAGAGGTTCCTCGGAGGAATTTCAAGCGTAGGGCTGAAACATGCGCGTTCATATTTCCCTTCGCCCAGCACACACTGGATACGTGCGCGTTCCCGTGTCGTTTTAAACCACTATAATAAAGTGGTGCACGTGACACGACGGCCTTATTGCGTTCATTGCATTATTGCGTTCATTGCATGACAATGCAGAGATTCTTGCCAATGTAGTCTAATTTATCCAACACTTTTTTTGTTTTACTTTTCATGCGCCCTCTCTCTCTCTCTCTCTTAGTAGAATGGTATACAGCTAAATTCATTCAATGTTGTATAATTTCTCCTCTATGTGAATTTCAGATCAAACTAAATTAACGCTATAGAGGGAGAAAATAAATAAATGCATATATTTTTCCTCGTGAGAGCTGCGTCAGTTACTAGGCATTGACGTCACGTTAAGATTCTCCCACTTGGCAGCCCATGGCTGCTGATAGAAAGACACAGCCGTTGAATTTGCTGTTGAACCGCTGGTTCAGAATTGACCACATGCAAGTGAATGTAAAATACACAATATTGGGGTTAAAATTGTCGCTTTGTTCAGTGACTATAAATGTACGGTATGCGAAATCATGTCTCCAAGCATTTCAAAATGCCCCCCCCCCTCCTCTCTAACTCAACTCTCTCCTCTCTAACTCAACTCTCTCCTCTCTAACTCAACTCTCTCCTCTCTAACTCAACTCTCTCCACAGTTCTCTTTACCTTTCTCTCTATTCGTTTAGTCTCCCCTTCTTCCTTTCATGTTAGTGGAAGCTACAGCCCACGCAACAGATTCTCACGCACGCACGCGCGCCTACACAAACACGCGCACTCACACAGACACTGGACACGAATACACACAAGCACAAAACAAACGCCCACTTTCTCTGATGGTAGATAGCTTTCCAAATATATTCCTCAGTGACAACAATGGTAGCCTATATTACCGTCTTAATATAGCTTGCGAGATGTTTCCCTTTTCTTCTTTTAACGGAGCAGAATACTGAAACGCCGTGGTAACGGAGCGGCGCGGGGCCGTCCGATGATGCTATTTTTAGCTCACATGCTCAATATGCTTGGCGCTGCGGGTTTCTCTCTTTCTGATGTACGCTCCAAAACATAAATACAGCATAGATTATAGACAGTCATGCGAGACCAAGGTATACGTGAAGAATGTTACAGTTATGCCTATAGACTAAAAAATATGCACAAAATAATAATTCTATGAAATGTAGGTTTGTTTGCTCATTATTTTTTACATGGTTCAATATTAAAGGTGTAATTGTGTGGTTGGTTCATTATTACAATGGTTCATAGGCTGACTGTATAATTGAATGAATCGATGTGTCTCAATAGTCCGACAGCTTCCTTTGTTTCTGTCCTTTGCTCAGATTTGGCAGGAAATGAGCAAAACGAAATATGGTGGAAACTTGTAAAGTCCTTTCACTTATTAGTGGAATAATTGCTTCTCGATGTTCGAAAAACGAGACAAAAATAAGTGTAAATACACAGCCAAGTCGAGAGGTTGGGATTACTAGGTTCTACCGGTATACTTGTTCCAAAGAAAGAATACAAGTAAAAAAATTGCTGACACCTTTCAAACCAATGAGTGTTCGGGAACTTTAACGGCAATTATCTCAGAATCATCTTTTTGCAGATAGAACGTTATAGTCCCAAGCTCTCGAAATGTTGTTCTATATATATATTTTAGGTCATGCCCCACATTTAGGAAATGATGCATACTGTCCAGCTAAGCTTTTTACCTGCTTGATACTTAGGTTTGTTTATCAGTAGGTAGCCATCTCAATTGTCTAATGCAGTGTCCTGTCCTGGTTTCCTGCACTGACACTCAAGACATCCAGAAGCCAGATCAACCAGGCATCCCTCATTTACAGTATATTAGCTAACCAGTTTTAAATCCCGGAGGAGAGGAGGCCACAATTGTACATGATGGAAAGCTGCTGGAGCTGAAAAGAACAGGGACCTCTGCCTTGTGGACTGCACTTCATGGGAGACTAAGCCTGAGGAACCATAACGGACAAAAACTGACATTTGTTTATTGAAGCATATAAGCCTATACATTGCCTTGAATTGTCAGTTATGATCGCATTGATTGCTGCCAGTAACACAGATATGCATCCTTACAGAGAAACCAGCGTCTCCCATTCTTAGGCTGCACTAACATCAATACTGTGGTATGGGCATTCTACAGCCTACTGTGGTGTGGGCATTCTACAGCCTACTGTGGTGTGGGCATTCTACAGCCTACTGTGGTATGGGCATTCTACAGCCTACTGTGGTATGGGCATTCTACAGCCTACTGTGGTATGGGCATTCTACAGCCTACTGTGGTATGGGCATTCTACAGCCTACTGTGGTATGGGCATTCTACAGCCTACTGTGGTATGGGCATTCTACAGCCTACTGTGGTATGGGCATTCTACAGCCTACTGTGGTATGGGCATTCTACAGCCTACTGTGGTATGGGCATTCTACAGCCTACTGTGGTATGGGCATTCTACAGCCTACTGTGGTATGGGCATTCTACAGCCTACTGTGGTATGGGAATTCTACAGCCTACTGTGGTATGGGAATTCTACAGACTACTGTGGTGTGGGCATTCTACAGCCTACTGTGGTGTGGGCATTCTACAGCCTACTGTGGTGTGGGCATTCTACAGCCTACTGTGGTGTGGGCATTCTACAGCCTACTGTGGTATGGGCATTCTACAGTCTACTGTGGTGTGTGCATTCTACAGTCTACTGTGGTATGGGCATTCTACAGTCTACTGTGGTATGGGCATTCGACAGTCTACTGTGGTATGGGCATTCTACAGCCTACTGTGGTATGATCATTCTACAGCCTACTGTGGTATGGGCATTCTCAGCCTACTGTGGTATGGGCATTCTATAGCCTACTGTTTAGTTTTGTTTTTGCTTATTCATGGATGATGGCTTGCGGAGTTAATCGAACAATTGCCACCACGTAAAGGCCTACCTGACCTTTCCACATCTGAGGGCTACATGACGTCCGTATGGAGACCTGGGGTCGATTTGGAATGAACATATAGCCTGTATGCAGTGCAATATACAGTGCCTTGCGAAAGTATTCGGCCCCCTTGAACTTTGCGACCTTTTGCCACATTTTAGGCTTCAAACATAAAGATATAAAACTGTATTTTTTTGTGAAGAATCAACAACAAGTGGGACACAATCATGAAGTGGAACGACATTTATTGGATATTTCAAACTTTTTTAACAAATCAAAAACTGAAAAATTGGGCGTGCAAAATTATTCAGCCCCCTTAAGTTAATACTTATAGCTGCGATTGCAGCTGTAAGTCGCTTGGGGTATGTCTCTATCAGTTTAGCACATCGAGAGACTGAAATGTTTTCCCATTCCTCCTTGCAAAACAGCTCGAGCTCAGTAAGGTTGGATGGAGAGCATTTGTGAACAGCAGTTTTCAGTTCTTTCCACAGATTCTCGATTGGATTCAGGTCTGGACTTTGACTTGGCCATTCTAACACCTGGATATGTTTATTTTTGAACCATTCCATTGTAGATTTTGCTTTATGTTTTGGATCATTGTCTTGTTGGAAGACAAATCTCCGTCCCAGTCTCAGGTCTTTTGCAGACTCCATCAGGTTTTCTTCCAGAATGGTCCTGTATTTGGCTCCATCCATCTTCCCATCAATTTTAACCATCTTCCCTGTCCCTGCTGAAGAAAAGCAGGCCCAAACCATGATGCTGCCACCACCATGTTTGACAGTGAGGAGGGTGATGAGCTGTGTTGCTTTTACGCCAAACATAACGTTTTGCATTGTTGCCAAAAAGTTCAATTTTGGTTTCATCTGACCAGAGCACCTTCTTCCACATGTTTGGTGTGTCTCCCAGGTGGCTTGTGGCAAACTTTAAACGACACTTTTTATGGATATCTTTAAGAAATGGCTTTCTTCTTGCCACTCTTCCATAAAGGCCAGATTTGTGCAATATACGACTGATTGTTGTCCTATGGACAGAGTCTCCCACCTCAGCTGTAGATCTCTGCAGTTTATCCAGAGTGATCATGGGCCTCTTGGCTGCATCTCTGATCAGTCTTCTCCTTGTATGAGCTGAAAGTTTAGAGGGACGGCCAGGTCTTGGTCGATTTGCAGTGGTCTGATACTCCTTCCATTTCAATATTATCGCTTGCACAGTGCTCCTTGGGATGTTTAAAGCTTGGGAAATCTTTTTGTATCCAAATCCGGCTTTAAACTTCTTCACAACAGTATCTCGGACCTGCCTGGTGTGTTCCTTGTTCTTCATGAGGCTCTCTGCGCTTTTAACGGACCTCTGAGACTATCACAGTGCAGGTGCATTTATACGGAGACTTGATTACACACAGGTGGATTGTATTTATCATCATTAGTCATTTAGGTCAACATTGGATCATTCAGAGATCCTCACTGAACTTCTGGAGAGTTTGCTGCACTGAAAGTAAAGGGGCTGAATAATTTTGCACGACCAATTTTTCAGTTTTTGATTTGTTAAAAAAGTTTGAAATATCCAATAAATGTCGTTCCACTTCATGATTGTGTCCCACTTGTTGTTGATTCTTCACAAAAAAATACAGTTTTATATCTTTATGTTTGAAGCCTGAAATGTGGCAAAAGGTCTCAAAGTTCAAGGGGGCCGAATACTTTCGCAAGGCACTGTATATTTTGGGTTAATATTGATTGTGTGCTGTAATGTCCAACATCCGGTAATGTCCTAGCTGCAACTTACATTTAAGGTCTGGTACGGTCGTAGGTCAGATTTATATGCATATATGTGGAATTGTAAGAGAAACGTGATGCAGGTGTAAAAGCAATAGTTCTGATCAGAGAGGTCTATACCTTGGTGCCACTGCCTTTCTCTAATGATAAGGCTAGAAACAATGTTGACTCTTGTAGAGGTCGACAGATATACATGTAATGTATAGAACTGAATGATCAGAGAGGTTCTAGAATGTTGATTATACATTTCTATGTCAACGTTGATCGCTATATCTAAACGGTAAATGGCGTTGTCTTGTTGCTGTCTAAGGCTGCCTTTACACAGGCTTATACCAATTATTGTCAAAAAAGCAGTTTTGATTGGTCAAAATACCAATTAGTGGAAAAATATCATAATTGGGCTGCCTGTGTAAATACAGCCAATAGTTTCTGAAAACACTTCCGTGTACAGCAGGTACTGTCCATGGTTCTGAAAATCATTCGTGTACAGCAGGTACTGTCCATCGTTCTGATAATCATTCGTGTACAGCAGGCATTGTCCATGGTTCTGAAAATCATTCGTGTACAGTAGGCACTGTCCATGGTTCTGATAATCATTCGTGTACAGCAGGCACTATCCATGGTTCTGAAACAACTTTGTGTACAACATGAGCTGTCCATGGTTCTGAACCATCTTGGTGTATAACGGGCGCTGCCCATGGTTCTGAAACTCCTTCCTGTGCAACAGGAACGGTCTGGTTCTGAACTGCTTCCCATGCAATAGAACTGAGTAAATCCGGGCCTCGTGGACCACAAGGCATGTTTTTCATCCTTCATCTGGGATACCACGTGATTCCACGGTCAATCAATGACATCAATATAGGTGAAAAAAGGACCACACCAGCAGCACCGTGGACCTCAAAATTTGACTTCATAGGTAAAACGTACCAAACTGTAAGGATAACCTAGGACAACACACCATACAAAATGTCTCTGTCCTGTTGCCACATGAAAAAGACATCGAAAAAATAATAATAATTCAACACTATCCCTTATTCTCCAGATCAGCTATTACCGCACATGTGACAGTTTAAATGTAGAAATGTCTCTGCTTATTGTCCATTGGGCATAGCGAATGTGTAGATAGTTACAGGCCAAAATACCTCGTTTAAAGCATACAATACAACATGCCCATAAAACTAAAATACAAGCTATACACAGCTACGTGTGTGACGGTCGTGACTGAGAAGGGCGGCAACTGGGCCGAATCATATAGAACAAATGAATGATTGAATGGCAATGAGGGGAAGTTGACTAAAAGTGAAAACAGTAAACTTCCATATTATGTGCACAGCAGTTTACTGTTTATTAGATGCAGGTTACCTATGCATTGCTTTTACCCGTATGAAGCCCTGCAGCTATCAGTGAAACGGAGCAGACACTGAAACTGAAAATATAGGAATTCCAGCGTCTTCACAAATAGTCCAGCCTGCACGGTTCTCTGTTTTCTGTGTCCGATACCTTGTCTGTTTGCGTTCACAAATCACCGTATTCCTCGTATCTCCTCACCGGTACATATCTCCCACACATGAAGGATAATATATTTTTGGAAAAGGCACCATTAATGTACTAATTTAAACTGTGGTTTGAAGTATCACAACAAAGAGAACGTCCCACCTTTTAACGGAGAAATCACATACCTTCTCAAATGGCACAACTCTAATTCACTGCGCAACCAGTGGCTCCGTGACTATGGTAAGTTCCTTGTGGGAAGAGTTGATCAAAGGAGGAATGTAGCCTACATTAGCCTATAGCTATATAGATCACCTCGCATCTAGACGAAGACGTTCACTGTGTGTGTGTGTGCGTGTTTGTTGAGTGGGGTTTTAGGAGGACACACATGAGGCTGTCCGTGTCAGGGTGCGCATTTGTGGTTAAAGATTACGCACCAGACAAATATGTAAAAGATCGCTGCTACCCTCTTGGTGTGTTAAAGTTCACAATATTAATACATTATTTTCATATGCAACCAAATAATGTCGTATTTTTACAATTGAACTATACTTCTTTGCTTTAATTACAACGAGCATGGCTTTATAGGCTCTCATTGATAAAGCTCGTTTCCTGAACACTACCGTCTCTACCGTCTCAACCCCCAGAATGCCAGTGTGCTACTGACCCGCATTGACGTCATTGCGTCATTAGGTATCCCTTAGAAACACAGAGCTTCAAAAATAGGATCAAATGAATTCAACTTGCGAGAAAGGAGGGCGGGGCGGTTGGAAAGAATACGGGCTGCTGAAAATGCCTGCGTCTCTTGGTCACCACAAAAGACAATGCATTGGACCATGTGAATTGTAAAATATTTGGACGTTATTTCCAGGGTGAAAATGGTCTGCTACAGGGCTGTGACATTAGGCAACATAACGTAGCCCAGGTCTCGCTTTGTCGCTGTCCATGGTTCTCAATCCGCTTAACATGCAATAGAACAGACCAGGATGATAGAACAGACCAGGACGATAGAACAGACCAGGACGATATAACAGACCATGGTGATAGAACAGACCAGGACAATAGAACAGACCAGGACAATAGAACAGACCAGGACGATAGAACAGACCAGGACGATAGAACAGACCAGGACAATAGAACAGACTATGGTGATAGTGCTGTGCTCTTATCTAAATAGATATATAGACACCACAGGTTACCTACCAGATCCTCTGTGAATCTATAGACATTTTAAAGAGAAAAGGGGATACCTACTCACTTGTCCAGCTGAATGTATTTAACTGAAATGTGTCTTCAGCATTTTACCCAACCCCTCTGAATCAGAGAGGTGCGGGGGGCAGCCTTAATCGATGTCTTCAGTGCCCTGCCTTGCTCAGGGGCAGAACAGATTTTTACCTCGTCAGCTAGGGGATTCGATCCAGCAACCTTCCGGTTACTGGCCCAACACTCAAACCACTAGGCTGCCTAACCTCTGCTAATCATGTGTTCAAATGTCCCGAGATGTTTTTTTGCGGTTTCTATTTGTAGGCTCAGTCTATTTGTATACTTACTTTTTCAACAAGGACTATAAACAAAGTTATATAATCTGATGTCTTACACACCAAAACACAGCGAGCCAATACATTCTCAGCTGAGCCATAGGCCTGCCTGCCTGCTACCCCATCCCATTGGCTGATCTCACTCTTACAGCCTCAATGGGTGCAGAGCGTCACACAGCTCCATTCAAAGCAGTGTGTGTGTGTGTGTGTGTGAGTTCGTGTGTGTGCTGGTCACTCACATCACATGTCTATTACATAACTGAGCACCCAGTCCTCCTCTCACCCCACTGACAAATTCACACACTTTGTTGCACACAAGTTATTTATACACTGTACCCAAGACGTGTGGGTTCAGAAATACCACCCGAGTTAAATATGAACTGAGAAACATTCTAAAAAGGGGTCGGTGCTGAGGACAATAATAGACTAAACAACCATTAGTGATGAGGTTGCTCTCCAAGGTGCTGTGCAATATGAATCCTCCAGTGTTTACTTCATATTTATAGCAGTCTGTGCATGTGTGCCAGCCTCTCTGCAACTGACATGTTCCCTCACAGGCTGCTAAAAATAGCAGGCCGCACTGTGCTTGCACTATTTCCAGCACTTGCAGACAAAACAACATGGTCTCTGCAGAACTTGCGGCTCTGGCTACGGGCAAGTCATAGCCCATGTAGACTAACGGGTCATTGATAATGACTGAACTGTATATGAGTGGGTTAAACAACGCCTCTGAGTGTGTTAGTTCCCAACCTGATATAGTTCCACCATCTTCTACCCTTGATTTGGCAGTGCCTTCTGGGTTGCCAGGTAGCCTAGTGGGGCGGCAGGTAGCCTAGTGGTTAGAGTGTTGGACTAGTATCCGAATGGTTACAAGATTGAATCCCCGAGCTGACAAGGTAAATATTTGTCATTCTGCCCCTGAACAGGCAGTTAACCCACTGTTCCTAGGCCGTCATTGAAAATAAGATTTTGCCTGGTTAAATAAAGGTAACATGAAAACATGGGGTGATGCTTGAGGCTACAGATCCTGTCATATAAGATCCATTGTATCAGGAAGGGGACAGTCCTGCAAGTCATCTTGTTACTTCTGCAAACACACTCATTGTCACTGGCACTTTTGGATTTGAGCAACATGTCCTGGTTGGGGAGGGGGACGACACCTGGACAGCATCAATCTGCACCTAGTATAGTACTGAGGAAACCATATCATTTTCCTCAGGCCAAAAGCAAGGTGAAATACTGCCATTCATTTGGAATATGATCACAGAGCCACAAGGGGTGCATTTTAAAAAGGGCAATTCTAGGAATATGACAAAACCAGAAGTGTAGTGTTACGTAGGTCTTCATCCACTCAGGACCCTAACTGAGCTATGCTTTATAACACAGCAACTCAAATGTTTTTTAATGGGAGCAGTGGGTTGGGGGAGGGCCTAGGGCTGTGCTGTCAGTCAGAGGAGTTGCAAAGACCTCTCCGTCTACCATTTACATAATTATTTCTCCCCACCACACGGCTGCCTCAGGCATGGGTTTCAGTCTCCCCACAACACAGCTGCCTCGGGCATGGGTTTCAATCACCCCACCACACGGCTGCCTCGGGCATGGGTTTCAGTCACATGGGTTTCAGTCACCCCACCACACGGCTGCCTCGGGCATGGGTTTCAGTCACCCCGCCACACGGCTGCCTCGGGCATGGGTTTCAGTCTCCCCACCACACCCTCAGACAGGGGTTTCAGTCTCCCCACCACACCCTCAGACAGGGGTTTCAGTCACATGGGGTTCAGTCACACCACTACCTCTGTTTAAATGCACTCTGAAGTAGACCCCAGAAAACTGAATCCAAAACCCACCTCCATTCAACTTAAGTTTCAAGGCATCAAAACGTCTCGCTTTTTATTTCCCAGAGAGGTCTGAAGTTCGTCAGAAGACAATGGATACATTCAAACGATGAGCCGATCAACTTCTATGTCCCACTGCCTTAATACTGTACACAACAGTTAGATTTACAGTTTGAAAAAGTTCTCTTGGCCCTGACAAATCATTTCTATAAATAAAAGAGCAAAACGTAAACACATTACAGTTAACTTTTTGTTGTTGTTGCTATGCATTAACGTTCCTTTCAGAAAAATACATGTTCATTTATTCATTGTAGGTCCCCACATAAATAGGAATGATAAAAAAAAAGGGCAAAACAAGATAATCAATATTATTTTGTTAAGCAGCCAGAATTGTAAAAGGTTTTGAGATCCACGACCCGGTAAACCTGCGTTTAGTTAGCAAGTTACAAACCAGCAGCCATTTCTGTCTCTTTACCAAACCTTTTCTTAATCATAAGAAATGACTGTGTGATGACAACTGTTCTTCCAATTAAAACCACCAATTAAAAGAAATGTAAAAAACAGCACCATCTATGGGATTATATCTGTCTGGTAAATCAACTACTGCATTGTCCTTCTTGATCGATTCCTAACCAAATAAACTCTTCCCTTCGGTGTGTTTCACCACCCCCAGAAAAACTAAACGACTCTCAGCCCTTAACGAAAAGATGAATCGTAGGGGCCCCACTTACAACACATAAAATAAAAGCAGATTTCCTTCCTTCAATACTGTGACTGAATTGGGCAGGTTTCCAGTTACATCATATAGTTTCTTCAGTGAACACCTTGAGGAATGAAGGACAGAGGGAAGGATGTGTATGAATTCATGAAATAAAACAATGTCCTGTCTGTACTTCCTAGTCCAACTCCACTGAAGACAGAACAAAGAACAGCAGCCTTCTGGCTCTTTATACTGTAGTCTACGGGACAGGGAGGCTGAGTGATGGGACTCTATATACTGTAGTCTACGGGACAGGGAGGCTGAGTGATGGGACTCTATATACTGTAGTCTACGGGACAGGGAGGCTGAGTGATGGGACTCTATATACTGTAGTCTACGGGACAGGGAGGCTGAGTGATGGGACTCTATATACTGTAGTCTACGGGACAGGGAGGCTGAGTGATGGGACTCTATATACTGTAGTCTACGGGACAGGGAGGCTGAGTGATGGGACTCTATATACTGTAGTCTACGGGACAGGGAGGCTGAGTGATGGGACTCTATATACTGTAGTCTATGGGACAGGGAGGCTGAGTGATGGGACTCTATATACTGTAGTCTATGGGACTCTATATACTGTAGCCTATGGGACAGGGAGGCTGAGTGATGGGACTCTATATACTGTAGTCTATGGGACAGGGAGGCTGAATGATGGGACTCTATATACTGTAGTCTATGGGACTCTATATACTGTAGCCTATGGGACTCTATATACTGTAGCCTATGGGACTCTATATACTGTAGCCTATGGGACTCTATATACTGTAGCCTATGGGACTCTATATACTGTAGCCTATGGGACTCTATATACTGTAGCCTATGGGACTCTATATACTGTAGCCTATGGGACTCTATATACTGTAGCCTATGGGACTCTATATACTGTAGCCTATGGGACTCTATATACTGTAGCCTATGGGACAGGGAGGCTGAGTGATGGGACTCTATATACTGTAGCCTATGGGACTCTATATAGTGTAGCCTATGGGACTCTATATACTGTAGCCTATGGGACTCTATATACTGTAGTCTACGGGACAGGGAGGCTGAGTGATGGGACTCTATATACTGTAGTCTACGGGACAGGGAGGCTGAGTGATGGGACTCTATATACTGTAGTCTATGGGACAGGGAGGCTGAATGATGAGACTATGCTGGGCTCTATATACTGTAGTCTATGGGACAGGGAGGCTGAATGATGAGACTATGCTGGGCTCTTTATACTGTAGTCTACGGGACAGGGAGGCTGAGTGATGGGACTCTATACTGTAATCTATGGGACATTGAGGCTGAATGATGAGACTATGCTGGGCTCTATATACTGTAGTCTATGGGACAGGGAGGCTGAATGATGAGACTATGCTGGGCTCTATATACTGTAGTCTACGGGACAGGGAGGCTGAGTGATGGGACTCTATACTGTAATCTATGGGACATTGAGGCTGAATGATGAGACTATGCTGGGCTCTATATACTGTAGTCTATGGGACAGGGAGGCTGAATGATGAGACTATGCTGGGCTCTATATACTGTAGTCTACGGGACAGGGAGGCTGAGTGATGGGACTCTATACTGTAATCTATGGGACATTGAGGCTGAATGATGAGACTATGCTGGGCTCTATATACTGTAGTCTATGGGACAGGGAGGCTGAATGACGGGATACATCCCAAAGCTTCCTAATAGAATTTCGAATGGAAGTGGTTGGTTTTACCCCCTACGACCAGTCTGAGGTCACAGCGAATGGAAGTGGTTGGTTTTACCCCCTACGACCAGAGTCTGAGGTCACAGTGAATGGAACCCCCGAATTCCTTTGGACATAAATTATATGGCAATGACTTAAAAAAACAAAAACAACCAAAAACCGATTTGTTGTGAGTAACTACTGTAAGTTATGTTTTTGTATGTGTGTATGGTGTGTGTGTGTGCCGAGGGCTTCTGTGGAGTTGTCTCAGGGTAGACGGCGCTCCTTCTTGGTTAGCAGGTAACACTGGATGGTTCTCAGGCGGTCCTTGGCAGGGGCAAACTCTGGCTGCAGCTCCAGAGTGGACTCATACCAGCGCATGGCCTTCTCAAACTCCTCCTGGACACACACACACACACACACACACACACACACACACACCAGTGAACAAAGAATAATAAATACAACTGATCAGTATTTACACAAATTACCACAATTCATACTCATGTCATCATTTGACACAGCAGCATAAGCATTCTTCAACACACCCACCTGACACGCAACCAGCATAAGATTTCACACACACTTAACAATACCAGCATAAATAACCTGCTTCACAACCACTGACACTTGAAGGGAATTAAGCACATAAACCAGACGACAGGCCCCGAACCAGACGACAGGCCCCGAACCAGACGACAGGCCCCGAACCAGACGACAGGCCCCGAACCAGACGACAGGCCCCGAACCAGACGACAGGCCCCGAACCAGACGACAGGCCCCGAACCAGACGACAGGCCCCGAACCAGACGACAGGCCCCGAACCAGACGACAGGCCCCGAACCACGAACCAGACGACAGGCCCTGAACCACGAACCAGACGACAGGCCCTGAACCACGAACCAGACGACAGGCCCTGAACCACGAACCAGACGACAGGCCCTGAACCACGAACCAGACGACAGACCCTGAACCAGACGACTCATGGCCAGGCCATGACAACAATGCTGGTCCGTTCCCATGGTGGTGGGCTCACCATGGCGATGTAGACGTTGGCGAGGGTGAAGTGGTTGACAACGAAGTGCGGGGCGATCTCCACAGCCATGCGGGCCACGGTCAGAGCGTCCTCCCACAGCCGTGCGTTCTGGAAGATGTTGGCCAGGCTGATCAGAGGTACATCCTGAGAGGGAGGGCGGGGAAGGAGAGAGAGATACTGAATTATCACACAGCCCTAAAGCACAGGGTCATGTTCAGCAGTTCACACAGTAGAAAGACGTTTTGCAAAGGAAAACAAACGTGTGTGTTATTATTGGGCAAGTCTCAGTCCATGTTACCTTCATGTGGTGTGGGGCGTAGTGGAGGGCTTGGCGTAGGCAGTCGATGGCCCTCTTGCCCTGACCCTTCACCCTCCAGTAGAGAGCAGACATGCTGGACAAGACCCACGATGTCTGGTTCTGCTCAGGAGAAGAGAGACTTTCATTAGTCTGCAGGATTTTATTGATCTTTATACTGCCGGAAGATGCTGTGATTTGGGTGAAACAGGGTTGTAGAATAGCCTGAAGGGCAGCTGCCACCTCCACAAACACCTACCTTCTCCAAGACCTTGGCGATGCGCGTGCCCACCTGCTCAAAGGACTGAGGGGAGAACTTATCTTTGCCCAGATTCTGTAGAACCTGAATGACAAACGGAAATCCGGTTGAGGATCATGGCAGAACAGTGAAATGATAAAGACTGGTGAGATGTGAGAAACTCTGTCCCCTACCTCTCAGAGTAGACTCCCTCTGTCCCCTACCTCTCAGAGTAGACTCCCTCTGTCCCCTACCTCTCAGAGTAGACTCTCTCTGTCCCCTACCTCTCAGAGTAGACTCTCTCTGTCCCCTACCTCTCAGAGTAGACTCTCTCTGTCCCCTACCTCTCAGAGTAGACTCTCTCTGTCCCCTACCTCTCAGAGTAGACTCTCTCTGTCCCCTACCTCTCTGAGTTGACTCTCTCCGGTGTAGTGGATGGCGGCGCGGTTGGCCACGCCAGCCAGGTGGTCCAGGGTGTGCATGCTGGCAGCCAGGTTGGCGTTGCACAATGGCTCCACCGCAGGCTCCTGGAGTGGAGTGGTGAAGTCTATGTGTTCCGTGATGCTGCGGAGGGAGGGTGGAAACGAGAGAACAGCGAGGGAGGGTGGAAACGAGAGAACAGCGAGGGAGGGGGGAAACGAGAGAACAGCGAGGGGGGGGGGGAAACGAGAGAACAGCGAGGGAGGGGGGGAAACGAGAGAACAGCGAGGGAGGGGGGGAAATGAGAGAACAGCGGGGGAGGGGGGAATAGAACTTTAGAAATTTTTCTAATTAAAAAGTGGCTTTGGATGTTAAGAATATATTTATTTTGCCAAAATGTTGAACTATCTCCTTCCCCAGAGTCAGATGAAGTCATGGTTACCAATGTTATGTGTACAGTTTGAAGGAAGTTGAAGGCAGTTTTATGCTAGTTGCTACAGTAGACTTCCTGTCACTGGGCTAGTGAGCAATGGCTCCGGACACGACCGTGCTTCATACGGCACAGAGACATACAAATGGTATCCAAGAGTTCATCTTAACAGTGTAAATATATATATTTTTGAAGAGTTTAAAATCTCCAACTATCCCTTTAAGTCTTAATAAAGTGAATCCCAACTGACTTCAGTGGCAGTCAACATTTTACTAGTTTATTAGTTAGTTGAATCAGCTGGGTTGGAACAATGTGGACCGGGAGGTAGATTCCCCAGGGGAGGGTTGGAACAATGTGGACCGGGAGGTAGATTCCCCAGGGGAGGGTTGGAACAATGTGGACCGAGAGGTAGATTCCCCAGGGGAGGGTTGGAACAATGTGGACCGGGAGGTAGATTCCCCAGGGGAGGGTTGGAACAATGTGGACCGGGAGGTAGATTCCCCAGGGGAGGGTTGGAACAATGTGGACCGGGAGGTAGATTCCCCAGGGGAGGGTTGGAACAATGTGGACCGGGAGGTAGATTCCCCAGGGGAGGGTTGGAACAATGTGGACCGGGAGGTAGATTCCCCAGGGGAGGGTTGGAACAATGTGGACCGGGAGGTAGATTCCCCAGGGGAGGGTTGGAACAATGTAGACTGGGAGGTAGATTCCCCAGGGCAGGGTTGGAACAATGTAGACCGGGAGGTAGATTCCCCAGGGGAGGGTTGGAACAATGTGGACCGGGAGGTAGATTCCCCAGGGGAGGGTTGGGAAACCACTGTCACACACACACTATATATAGTTATCTATGAGATAACCAGACAGAGTTCAAAGGTTGAATTTACAACTGTCCTAACCCCTTACACAAGACAGACAGAGGTCAAAGGGGAAGATTGGTACTGACTCGATGTTCTTGGCAGACACGGCCAGCCAGGTACTGGCCACGGTGGTGAGGTCTACCCTGCGTGTTCTCTGGCACTCCTCTGGCCCCGGCCAGCCCAGACCGGTATAGTCCCTCCATCGCCCTGCGCGACACACACACACACACACACACGTTCTTAGTATGGTTCAATGATGAAGATCTAAAATAACTGTCTTTATGTGAGAATCTCAAATTGTATTTCCTTGATTCCTCGCATCCTTCTCAGAACCCATTGGATGTTAAAGTCAGAGGTCCCTCCCAACTGGCCTTCTTCTCCAATGGGTTTTGAGGAGGCGGCGAGAGGACACGAGGAGTCAAGTAAATACAATTGAGACTGTCAGTGTGAGTTTGTCTGTGAGCATGCAGGCTGTTTATTACCTGAGGGCCCGGGGGACGGGATGGTGGGGCCGCTGATCTCCAGAACAGAGTGGCCTCCAGGGAGCAGTGTCTCCCCCTGCAGGGTGCCCTCAGCACTGCCCCAGACCTCAGGGCTGTCCGCCTTGGGCTTCCTCACACGCTTCACCTGGAATGTGATCTGTGGAGGACCAGGAACACAGATGGGGGGGGGGGATGTTGGGCTGGGGCCTGGCTACTGATTGGACAGAACTTTATATACATCATGGTAGTTACTCAGTACATGTACCACTCAGCCCCCTGTCTGTCTCTATATTACAGCATGGTAGTTACTCAGGACAGGACATGTACCACTCAGCCCCCTGTCTGTCTCTATATTACATCATGGTAGTTACTCAGTACATGTACCACTCAGCCCCCTGTCTGTCTCTATATTACATCATGGTAGTTACTCAGGACAGGACATGTACCACTCAGCCCCCTGTCTGTCTCTATATTACATCATGGTAGTTACTCAGTACATGTACCACTCAGCCCCCTGTCTGTCTCTATATTACATCATGGTAGTTACTCAGGACAGGACATGTACCACTCAGCCCCCTGTCTGTCTCTATATTACATCATGGTAGTTACTCAGTACATGTACCACTCAGCCCCCTGTCTGTCTCTATATTACATCATGGTAGTTACTCAGGACAGGACATGTACCACTCAGCCCCCTGTCTGTCTCTATATTACATCATGGTAGTTACTCAGGACAGGACATGTACCACTCAGCCCCCTGTCTGTCTCTATATTACATCATGGTAGTTACTCAGGACAGGACATGTACCACTCAGCCCCCTGTCTCTCTCTATATTACATCATGGTAGTTACTCAGGACAGGACATGTACCACTCAGCCCCCTGTCTGTCTCTATATTACATCATGGTAGTTACTCAGGACAGGACATGTACCACTCAGCCCCCTGTCTCTCTCTATATTACATCATGGTAGTTACTCAGGACAGGACATGTACCACTCAGCCCCCTGTCTGTCTCTATATTACATCATGGTAGTTACTCAGGACAGGACATGTACCACTCAGCCCCCTGTCTGTCTCTATATTACATCATGGTAGTTACTCAGGACAGGACACCTACCCACTCAGCCCCCTCGTCATCCTCACAGTTCCCGAAGCAGGGCCCTCCTCCGCTCCGGCCCGCTCCCATCACACGGTCGTTCTTCAGCACGCGGATGCCCCTCAGGTCGCCCCGCTTGCCCCCCACGTCCAGGGCCCCCTCGAAGGCCCCCATCAGCTCCTCCTTCAGCTGCCACTCCTCCTCATCCCTCTCTCCTCCTCCAGGCTGTTGGCTTGCCTCTCCAGAGCCGTTACTGTCCAGCACCACCTCTGTTACAAACAGAAAGGCAGGGTCCTGTTCATTAGGTACCAAACAGGAAGAAAACGGACAGAAACAGGGAGGGTTTAACATGACATTTGTAGTTTTTCCGTTTCAAAACGTGTTGCTACAGTACCCTAATGAACAGGACCCAGATGTTTGAGAATCTGAGTGTGCATTACTCCATGAACAGTTCTGTTCATTTGATTTCATACAGTCATAGTCCAAATCACAAGGGTCTTACTCTCAAACAGGAGGGCTTCCTCCACTGTGGAGACAGGCAGAGCCTGGGAAGCCGTGGTGGTGGGGTCCTCCTGCTGCTTCTGTCTACTGCCAGCCTCCCATTCATCTAGATGTAGAGTCACATCCTCCTCACCGACACACAAAGCACCCTCTGTTGACACACACACACACACTAAAGCCATCAGCACACACACACACACTTTCTCCACTACACTGGCCTTCCAACCATGTGCATGGCGTTCAAGCAACAGATACAGAAACCAGAACTGGACCTCCTAGTGGAGACGGGTCTCTCTTGTAACCCTCTACATAGAAAGTGTGTGTGTGGAGGTTCTAAACATGGTGAGAGGGTTGGCGTCTGATTGGCAAATATAGACTTTTTAAAAAGCAGCAGCAGCTGGACTATTTTTAACAGCTTCAATTATTGAGAGGAACATTTCTCCACTTAAAACACTTTCCTCTTTTCTCTACATTCGAGAGAGAGAGAGAAAGAGACAGAAAGAGAGAGAGAGAGAGAGAGAGAGAGAGAGAGAGACACCACAGAAAGAGAGAGACAGAAAGAGAGAGAGAGAGACAGAAAGAGAGAGAGAGAGACAGAAAGAGAGAGACAGAAAGAGAGAGACAGAGAGACAGACAGACAGAAAGCGAGAGACACAGAAAGAGAGAAAAAGAGAGAGACACAGAAAGAGAGAGAAAGAGACAGACAGACAGACAGACAGACAGAGAGAGAGAGCGAAAATCAGAGGGCGGACTGCAGATAGATTCCAGGTCTATCTCTAATACTACAGCTGATCACCTGATTCATATTAAAGCCTTTAGACAAGATAGTCAGACAGAGGTCAAAGTTTGTCTTGTGTAAGGGGTGACAGTGTTGTAAATTCAGACAGAGGTCAAAGTTTGTCTTGTGTAAGGGGTGACAGTGTTGTAAATTCAGACAGAGGTCAAAGTTTGTCTTGTGTAAGGGGTGACAGTGTTGTAAATTCAGACAGAGGTCAAAGTTTGTCTTGTGTAAGGGGTGACAGTGTTGTAAATTCAGACAGAGGTCAAAGTTTGTCTTGTGTAAGGGGTGACAGTGTTGTAAATTCAGACAAAGGTCAAAAGGGGAAGGTTGGTACTGACAATAAAATAAGCCAAGTACCACTTATTCCAGGCCTCCCAAATTAATTTCCACAACAATGGACAATAAAGTATGGCATGAGAGGTGAACTGGGGCACTCACGCGGACATGGCGAGCGCTGCAGGTTGTACAGGAAGGGGTAGAACTGCAGGCATCGCAGAAGGGGCAGGCTGGCACGGCACTGGGCACAACTGGCAGAGAGAGCCAGGGTCTGGCGGAACAGGTCCAGGGCGCCCGTCACGTTGCCCTGGGCCAGATTCACACTCACCAGGCTCAGGAGAGTGTGGGGCTGCCAGGGGACCAGAGGAGAGCAGGGAAACAGAGTCATTAGAATGGATATCATTATATAACATCTCATTGGGACCATACTGTGGATATCCTTATATAATATCCCATTGGGACCATTCTGTGGATATCATTACATAACATCCCATTGGGACCATACTGTGGATATCATTATATAAACATCCCATTGGGACCATACTGTGGATTATATAACATCCCATTGGGACCATACTGTGGATATCATTATATAACATCCCATTAGGACCATACTGTGGATATCATTACATAACATCCCTTTGGGAACATACTGTGGATTAGGACCATACTGTGGATATCATTACATAACATCCCATTAGAGAACACTGTGGATATCCTTATATAACATCCCATTAGAGAACACTGTGGATATCCTTATATAACATCCCATTAGAGAACACTGTGGATATCCTTATATAACATCCCATTAGAGAACACTGTGGATATCATTACATAACATCCCATTAGAGAACACTGTGGATATCATTACATAACATCCCATTAGAGAACACTGTGGATATCATTACATAACATCCCATTAGAGAACACTGTGGATATCATTACATAACATCCCATTAGAGAACACTGTGGATATCATTACATAACATCCCATTAGAGAACACTGTGGATATCATTACATAACATCCCATTAGAGAACACTGTGGATATCATTACATAACATCCCATTAGAGAACACTGTGGATATCATTACATAACATCCCATTAGAGAACACTGTGGATATCATTACATAACATCCCATTAGAGAACACTGTGGATATCATTACATAACATCCCATTAGAGAACACTGTGGATATCCTTATATAACATCCCATTAGAGAACACTGTGGATATCATTACATAACATCCCATTAGAGAACACTGTGGATATCATTACATAACATCCCATTAGAGAACACTGTGGATATCATTACATAACATCCCATTAGAGAACACTGTGGACATCATTACATAACATCCCATTAGAGAACACTGTGGATATCATTACATAACATCCCATTAGAGAACACTGTGGATATCATTACATAACATCCCATTAGAGAACACTGTGGATATCATTACATAACATCCCATTAGAGAACACTGTGGATATCATTACATAACATCCCATTAGAGAACACTGTGGACAACTCCTAAAGGTGCTGCATGACACTTTAAAACGGGTTTAATTGAACCTTTATTTAAAGAGGCAAGTCAATTAAGAACAAATTCTTATTTACAATGACTGTCTACCACGACCAAACCCGGAAGACGCTGGGCCAATTGTGCCACCCTATGGGACTCCCAATCACGGCCGGATGTGATACAGCCTGGATTCGAACCAGGGACTGTAGTGACGCCTTTTGCGCCGAGACGCAGTGCCTTAGACCGCTGCGCCACTCGGGATATGTGTCATGCAAGAACAGGAATATGAATGTAAGAAAAGGAGTGTGTGTGTGTGTGTGTGTGTGTGTGTGTGTGTGTACACCTCAGAGGTGTTGAGAACCAGGGTGTCCTCCAGCAGTGTGTGATTTGATTGTTACGTGGAGCAGACCATTGCTGAAATACCAGTCCATCGTATCCTACTAGAACAGCCTCAGATATAGCTGCAAGCGGTTAGTAGTCCTGATATTTGGCAGTCTCAGCCAGGTACAACACCTAACAGTGCGTGGCCTGCAGGCCTGCCTAAGACTGGAGCAAAGCAGAGGGCTAGGAACTGCTCATTGACAGCTGTTAGGGGTCGCCTGGCTGTCTGGAGAACAAGGTGCTTTCTGTATCCTTAAGTGTATCCTTGAAATGTTTCAATCCTTCTCGAATGTAATGTGATTTGTGGATTTAAATAAAGTATTTAAAAGTGTGTGTACCTCAGAGGCGTTGAGTGCCAGGGCGTCCTCCAGCAGAGTGTGTGCGTGGGCGCTGAGGCCGTGGCGCAGAAGCAGATTGGCAGCGTTGACGAGGGGCAGGTGGCGCTGGGTGGACGGAGCAGAGGCCAGGGAGTGGCGCAGACACTGCAGCGAGCTGGTACCATTACCCTTCGCCCGCCAGAACAACGCCGCCTCGTTCTGGAGCAACCAGCCAGGGGCGCTATCCTGGAGGAGAGGAGGATGTACACGGTCTGAAGACGGATCATTTCCTATTACAACTGTGGAAGGCTGTTTATTCTGACAGAACAGCCCAAAGCCATCGCATTTCTCAGGACAGTAGTGGAGGATATTTCTGATATGAAACGATGTTTCTCTGTTCTACGGCGCTCACCTTCTTCATGGCTCGGGCTATGCTGGCACCAGCCTGCTCCAAACTCCAGCCTCTGCTGCGAGACAGCAGTACCTGCACCCACACACACACACACAGGATCAGCACAGTGACACACTTCAACCCTGCTCCAGTGGGGCTGCTCTGTGGCTGACTCAGTGGTGCTCCCAGTGGTGCAGATGGGTACTGTGACAGAAAACACATTTCTGTTGTCTCTGTATAATGGATTAATAAAGATGGTATTGTATTGAATCCAAAGCCCAGTCTCTAAAATATGTTGATGTTACAGACCACCTATCCAACACACGCACTGACCTGGGTGGCGTGGGGGTCTGGCAGCTCCTTGTCCTCCAAGGTCCAGCCCACAGAGGCAGGCAGGTCAGCTGTAGGGGGCTGGAGCACAGGGCCACAGTCTGGAGAAGCCAGGGTGGAGGGAGGGGGTCCGGTACCGTACAGCACCGTCTGGAGGCTGAACACACATCAGTGAGGTCAGCAAATACATGAATGTCATATCATACATCACATGTTACACAAACCATGCTGAGGAAGAGGCTCTAGGAGTCAACACAATCGCACTGGGCCCAGTGTCTAACACGCTAACCCGGGGCCCAGTGTCTAACACGCTAACCCGGGGCCCAGTGTCTAACACGCTAACCCGGGGCCCTGTGTCTAACACACTAACCTGGGGCCCTGTGTCTCAGGTGGGAGGTAGAAGGTGGGTAGTAGGTGGGCGGGGGGGATGACAGGAAACTCATCAGCACAGTCTGTCCTCCGAGGCCACAGCAGCCTCTGAATGTCCTACAGACAAAACACACGCAGTCAGTTCCACAGAACCTTTAGACTGTCCTGCCAACACAGCACAAAGCCCACTATCCACACACACTAATACATCCTGCCAAACACACACAGTCTGAACTCACTTCAGTGGGGGAGGCCTGGTGGCCCCAGAGGGCTGCAGGCTCAGGGTCTCCGGACACAGAGGGGTGGAGGTGTGAGCTGTTGGTCTGGTTGGTGCTTGGCTCCGACACCAGAGCAACGCTGCCCGCCACAGAGACCTCCTCTCCAAACTGGATGTGGTGGACGTGCTCAAACAGGTCTCCACGGTGATAACGCACCGGCAGGTCCAAGGGGCAGAACAGGCTGCTCTGTTGTTGGCCCAGACGACACATCTGGTGGTTGCCTGAACAAAACAACTCATTATTGATGCACTATTTTATGTTTACCAAGGTGAATAGACAGAATTAACTGACCATCTCTAAATGGACATATTCATTTATATAAAACTCAAATCAGATGTTATTGGTCACATACACATGGCTAGCAGATGTTATTGGTCACATACACATGGCTAGCAGATGTTATTGGTCACATACACATGGCTAGCAGATGTTATTGGTCACATACACATGGCTAGCAGATGTTATTGTCACATACACATGGCTAGCAGATGTTATTGGTCACATACACATGGTTAGCAGATGTTATTGGTCACATACACATGGTTAGCAGATGTTATTGGTCACATACACATGGTTAGCAGATGTTATTGGTCACATACACATGGTTAACAGATGTTATTGGTCACATACACATGGCTAGCAGATGTTATTGGTCACATACACATGGTTAACAGATGTTATTGGTCACATACACATGGTTAGCAGATGTTATTGGTCACATACACATGGTTAGCAGATGTTATTGGTCACATACACATGGTTAGCAGATGTTATTGGTCACATACACATGGCTAGCAGATGTTATTGGTCACATACACATGGTTAGCAGATGTTATTGGTCACATACACATGGTTAGCAGATGTTATTGGTCACATACACATGGTTAGCAGATGTTATTGGTCACATACACATGGTTAGCAGATGTTATTGGTCACATACACATGGTTAGCAGATGTTATTGGTCACATACACATGGCTAGCAGATGTTATTGGTCACATACACATGGTTAACAGATGTTATTGGTCACATACACATGGTTAGCAGATGTTATTGGTCACATACACATGGTTAGCAGATGTTATTGGTCACATACACATGGTTAGCAGATGTTATTGGTCACATACACATGGTTAGCAGATGTTATTGGTCACATACACATGGTTAGCAGATGTTATTGTCACATACACATGGCTAGCAGATGTTATTGGTCACATACACATGGTTAGCAGATGTTATTGGTCACATACACATGGTTAGCAGATGTTATTGGTCACATACACATGGTTAGCAGATGTTATTGGTCACACACATGGTTAGCAGATGTTATTGGTCACATACACATGGTTAGCAGATGTTATTGGTCACATACACATGGTTAGCAGATGTTATTGGTCACATACACATGGTTAGCAGATGTTATTGGTCACATACACATGGTTAGCAGATGTTATTGTCACATACACATGGCTAGCAGATGTTATTGGTCACATACACATGGTTAGCAGATGTTATTGGTCACATACACATGGTTAGTAGATGTTATTGGTCACATACACATGGTTAGTAGATGTTATTGGTCACATACACATGGTTAGTAGATGTTATTGGTCACATACACATGGTTAGCAGATGTTATTGGTCACATACACATGGTTAGCAGATGTTATTGGTCACATACACATGGTTAGCAGATGTTATTGGTCACATACACATGGTTAGCAGATGTTATTGTCACATACACATGGCTAGCAGATGTTATTGGTCACATACACATGGTTAGCAGATGTTATTGGTCACATACACATGGTTAGTAGATGTTATTGGTCACATACACATGGTTAGTAGATGTTATTGGTCACATACACATGGTTAGTAGATGTTATTGGTCACATACACATGGTTAGCAGATGTTATTGGTCACATACACATGGTTAGCAGATGTTATTGGTCACATACACATGGTTAGCAGATGTTATTGTCACATACACATGGCTAGCAGATGTTATTGGTCACATACACATGGTTAGCAGATGTTATTGGTCACATACACATGGTTAGTAGATGTTATTGGTCACATACACATGGTTAGCAGATGTTATTGCGAGTGTAGCGAAATGCTTGAGGTTCTAGTTCCGACAGTGCAGTAATATCTAACAGGTCATCTAACAATCCCCCCCAACAACTACCTAATACACACAATCTAAAGGGGTGAATGAGAATATGTTCATGTAAGTATATGGATGAACGATGGCTGCTCATCCATATACACTGTGTGTATTTGTGTGTGTGTGTGTATCTGTGAGTGTGTATTGCGTATGAGTGTGTGTGTATTACCCTTGTGTGTGTATATTGCATGTGAGTGTGTGTGTGTGTGTGTGTGTGTATTGCGTGCAAGTGTGTGTGTGTGTGTATATAGCGTGCGAGTGTGTGTGTGTATATAGCGTGCGAGTGTGTGTATATATTGCGTGCGAGTGTGTGTATATATTGCGTGCGAGTGTGTGTATATATTGCGTGCGAGTGTGTGTATATATTGCGTGCGAGTGTTTGTGTGTGTGTGTATAGCATCTCACCCAGCTGTGCCTCCTTGGCCATCTGGGTCTCGTGGATGATGTTGCGGAGGATCTGCTCTTCCTGCAGCAGCTTGTATTTGTCCAGGGCCTCCTGCTGACGCAGGTAGTGGTCATGCTGTTTCTGGTATTCCTTCAGCTCGTTCAGCGTGCGCTGCAGAGACCTGGGGGGTGTGACAGATCACATATAGCTAGCCCGAGGCCTACTGACAGGTCACTGTGCTGTTACACACCGAGTGTACAAAACATTAAGAACACCTTCCTAATATCGAGTGGCTCCCGTTGCCCTCAGAACAGACTCAATTCGTCGGGGCATGGACTCTACAAGGTGTTGAAAGCGTTCCACAGGGATGCTGACCCATGTTGACTCCAATGCTTCCCACAGTTGTGTCAAGTTGGCTGGATGTCCTTTGGGTGGTGGACCATTCTGTATACACACAGGAAACTGTTGGGCATGAAAAACACAGCAGCATTGCAGTTCTTGACACAAAGGCACTTCAATCTTTTGTCTTTACCCTCAATGGCACACAGACACAATCCATGTCGGAACTGTCACAAGGCTTAAAAATCCTTCTTTTAACCCGTCTCCTCTCCTTCATCTACACTGATTGAAGTGGATTTAACAAGTGATGTCAATAAGGGATCACAGCTTTCACCTGGATTCCCCTGGTCGGTCTGTCATGGAAAGAGCAGGTGTTCATAATGTTTTGTCGACTCAGGGTATTTTCAGCATTGTAACCTGTGCCATATAAAGAGGAAGTCTGTGTCCACAACAATACTTCCCTTCCCATCAAATCCCCTTCAAAATGGTTCCTCACTCTCTATGAACCTAACCACACCCTGAGCAGTGAGGCACTGTGCCTTTACCTGTGTTGGGCCTCAAGGCGCTGCTCCAGTTTCTGCTGACAGAGGACGGCGTGCTTCCTCCTCAGGGCCTGCTCAAAGCCCGGCTGGGCCTGGAGAGCCTGCTCATAGCACAGCACTGAGTGGTTATACTCCCCCAGCATCTAAAGACAAAGAGGATAGAGGACAGGAGGTAGAGACAGAGATAAATAATCTATTAGAGATGATTCACTCGTCTAGTATAAAATGGAGAGAGAACTGAAGGTCAGGGCCAGTAACATTGACAATAAATCAGCAGGAAAACACTTCCTGAGCACCTGGAGAAATCCATGCCAACAAGCACTGCAGTAACATCCTACATCCATATTCACTGCATAACTGTTGGATAAATTATTGCTTTACTCCAGTTTTGTAAAAAATCCTAGTGTCAGTGTATCATCCTAGTGTATCATCCTAGTGTCAGTGTGTCAGCCTAGTGTATCATCCTAGTGTCAGTGTATCAGCCTAGTGCATCAGCCTCGTGTCAGTGTATCAGCCTCGTGTCAGTGTATCAGCCTAGTGTATCATCCTAGTGTCAGTGTATCAGCCTCGTGTCAGTGTATCATCCTGGTGTATCAGCCTAGTGTATCCTCCTAGTGTCAGTGTATCATCCTAGTGTCAGTGTATCAGCCTCGTGTCAGTGTATCAGCCTCGTGTCAGTGTATCAGCCTCGTGTCAGTGTATCATCCTAGTGTATCATCCTAGTGTCATGATATCATCCTAGTGTCAGTGTATCAGCCTCGTGTATCAGCCTAGTGTCAGTGTATCAGCCTAGTGTCAGTGTATCAGCCTAGTGTCAGTGTATCAGCCTAGTGTATCCTCCTAGTGTCAGTGTATCAGCCTCGTGTCAGTGTATCAGCCTAGTGTATCAGCCTAGTGGCAGTGTATCAGCCTAGTGTCAGTGTATCATCCTAGTGTATCATCCTAGTGTATCAGCCTCGTGTCAGTGTATCAGCCTCGTGTCAGTGTATCAGCCTCGTGTCAGTGTATCAGCCTCGTGTCAGTGTATCAGCCTCGTGTCAGTGTATCAGCCTCGTGTCAGTGTATCAGCCTCGTGTCAGTGTATCAGCCTCGTGTCAGTGTATCAGCCTCGTGTATCATCCTACTGTCAGTGTATCATCCTACTGTATGTGTCGATGTAGTGAAAACATTAAAAGCAGACAGTATGTGAACATAAACCAACACAACTCTATGTCAACGTCCCTCCAGAAATGTTAAAACGTAGTGGAAACAAATGTTGCAGAACCACGTGTTCTATTTAAGTCTACGTTTGGTTTAAATCACCTAATGCCTGCTTTCTTTATCGTCATTAGACATCCATAAAAACTGACTTTGGGTGTTCCTCAAGGGTCAGTGCTTGGACCCCTGCTGTTCTCTTGATAGATGCTAGTACCGTTTCACTACACATGATGTAGAATGGTGCCTCAATGGGAATGATAAGAGCTGCAACTGTTGATGAAACCAGATGATGATGTCGTACAGCTAGCTTTCTGTGGTTTTGTCTGTCTTGTGTGTATTCCATCAGGAACCAACTTGGAAACAAGTGGAATCTCTTTAACGTGTTATCTCTTGGCTTGTATTCAGTGCATCTACTAGTGGTGCTGTAACTCACTGCGTAGATGTTGCCCAGGGTATAGTGGCTGGTGAGAAGGTCAGAGGTCAAATCCAGGGCAGTGTGAGCCACGATGGCAGCGTCAGCAGAGAAGTGGGCCCTGTGCAGGATGTTGGCCATGTTCACCAGGGCCAGGTCCTTGTGCTGCCTGGATACACAACGAGAATGGGACTTAAAACTGTTATATGATTCACTGTTTGAATGTTGAATAACCATAGCTGGGACATGTTCATTGGCCACCAAAGGGCAGACAACATTATGGAATACTAGGACTTGTCCAATAAGAAAGGTTCATTTAGTTTTCCATTGCAAAGTGCTTTACATCGTGTGTCCTAATGAACATGACCCTAATGCCTGACAAGCTGAAGCCAGGGGCTGAGTTTTCCTTTGTTCGTACCTGGGTGAGAAGTGCAGGGCCCGGATCACACAGTCCACCGCCCGCCTGGGCTCATTCTTTATCCTCCAGTAGAACGACGCCAGGTTATACAGCACCCAGGATGAGGAGTTCTGGACAACACAACAAACAGGTCATCAGAAGGGAACTATATGAAAGTCAAACCAGAACACTATTACAAAAGTGACTGTCCATTTATACCATTGAACAAATCAATGCATAAAAGTTCAAAGTAATCCCATGCGGCTATATGTAAACCAATAAAAACAGACCAGACAGTGTTGGTGAGTGTGAAGAGTGGCGATAGAGCACAACGTACCCTCAGTAGGCCCTGCTGGATGCGATGGCCCACCTCATCCATGTTGCGGCCCAGTTTGTGGGACAGTGAGCCAAAAATGGGGTCCTCTTTAGAGAGCAGAGGAGATGTGAGGTTCACCTGTTCCTGCACGCCCTGGAAAACATAGACATATATGGCACAGATCCAGACAAGTATGTGCAATCGCATTAACAAGCGGGTTTACTTTCCCCTTCAACTCACCCGGAGATGCTGGAAACCGTGGATACTATATGGGAGCTCAAATACTCTGGCACAGTCAGGCTTCTCCAGATCCGGGGGTAGAGGGGACCTAAAATCTACGTAATCCTCAGGGCTGAAAGAAACATCCATAGTCAAGGTCCAGGGAGCATTAGTGTAGTGTCCAGCAGAAGAGGGGGAACAAGAGCAGAAAAGGTAACCAGTGGTTGACTTGTATCATGTAGCTGTTTAAAATGCCTGTTGATGTAGGACATGTTGATCTAGATGTGAAAGACAAGCCATCATGGTTTATTCTATCAGAAATCTTTGTTGATTTCTCATCACCAGGGTGTCATCAAGAATACTTGTTCTCTTGTAAACAACCTACGTTCTCCAATGTTCGAATATCACTTTGTGTGTTCTAATAATGACTTCTGACAGTATGCAAATACTTCCATTGTTTATTTGTGGGCGGCAGGTAGCCTAGTGGTTAGAGCGATGGGCCAGTAACCAGCAGGTAGCCTAGTGGTTAGAGCGATGGGCCAGTAACCAGCAAGTAGCCTAGTGGTTAGAGCGATGGGCCAGTAACCAGCAAGTAGCCTAGTGGTTAGAGCGATGGGCCAGTAACCAGCAAGTAGCCTAGTGGTTAGAGCGATGGGCCAGTAACCAGCAAGTAGCCTAGTGGTTAGAGACTTGGGCCAGTAACCAGCAAGTAGCCTAGTGGTTAGAGCGATGGGCCAGTAACCAGCAAGTAGCCTAGTGGTTAGAGCGATGGGCCAGTAACCAGCAAGTAGCCTAGTGGTTAGAGCGATGGGCCAGTAACCAGCAAGTAGCCTAGTGGTTAGAGCGATGGGCCAGTAACCAGCAAGTAGCCTAGTGGTTAGAGACTTGGGCCAGTAACCAGCAAGTAGCCTAGTGGTTAGAGCGATGGGCCAGTAACCAGCAAGTAGCCTAGTGGTTAGAGCGATGGGCCAGTAACCAGCAAGTAGCCTAGTGGTTAGAGCGATGGGCCAGTAACCAGCAAGTAGCCTAGTGGTTAGAGTCTTGGGCCAGTAACCAGCCTAGTGGTTAGCGCGATGGGCCAGTAACCAGCAAGTAGCCTAGTGGTTAGAGTGATGGGCCAGTAACCAGCAAGTAGCCTAGTGGTTAGAGTGATGGGCCAGTAACCAGCAAGTAGCCTAGTGGTTAGAGACTAGGGCCAGTAACCAGCAAGTAGCCTAGTGGTTAGAGCGATGGCCCAGTAACCAGCAAGTAGCCTAGTGGTTAGAGCGATGGGCCAGTAACCAGCAAGTAGCCTAGTGGTTAGAGCGATGGGCCAGTAACCGAAATGTTGCTAGATCGAATCCCCGAGCTGACAAGCTAAAAAGACGTTGTTCTGCCCCTGAACAAGGCAGCTAACCCACTGTTCCTAGGCCGTCATTGTAAATAAGAATTTGTTCTTAACTGACTTGCGTAGTTAAATAAATGTTAAATTAAAACAAATATATATTTGTTTGTATAAAAGTAGATTTTGTTTTGTGCTGTAGTGTCATGACATACGTGACGTGATCATCCAATGCGTGTATATTGTATGTTGTTGAAAATCTCCCAAAAAGTGACATGTCATCGGTCAATGTCAATGATAAGATGAAGCCGTTTTGGAGCGCGACCAATGGATTCGTTACACGGCCCAGATGACATATGTCAACATCCCTTATCAGTGCTTCCCCATGATAATAAGTTATGTGAGGGCACATTAGTAACAACCAAATGATTGGTCAAGAGTGCACAGCCTGGGCTTACCTGATGTCTTTACTCTCCAGGGAGATGTAGGTACCATCGTAGAGATCCAAGTCTCCCAGGGGTACTTTAGCCATGACACAGTCGGTATCCTCTTTATAGTGCCTCTGCTCCAAGCCCGTGTCCCTGTCCTCATTCTCCTCAATGTGAATCTTCTGAGCGACAAGCTGCTTCTGAACAAAGCAGGGGTCAGAGACATGAGATTCAGACCTTTCAGTGTGGCTTGATTTGGAAGCAATGCTATATCTCACTGGGACATGAAGAAAGGAAGACAGGTTGCCCCATCTGATGTGATCCAATATATTCTTCAATAATCAATGAGTATTAAATGACTATTGAACAGCTGTGACTATTGGAGATATTGCATCTTTCAAGTAAGGGAGAGCACAGCAGTATAGATGTTTAACACAGTGGCCTTGGACTAACATTGTAAAACCAGGAAGTAGAGCAATAGGCTATGAGCACAGTGAGGTAGTCATTAAAAGATGATCATCACCTCTAACTTCTTCAGGTAGTTGACACGGGTCTCCTGTCGCATGAAGATGACAAGGTCATGTGGATGTTTAAGATTTAAAGGAGAGTCAACCTGCAAAAAAACTGAAAATGTTAGTTTTAAAATAAACAGTGATAGTACTTGTTTCCACTCTATGACTCGACCCCAAAGACTAAAGACCTCTGAGTCCGCTGACCACAGTACACGTGAAGTGAGACAACACCAAAACAGAATTGAAGCAGAGGAACCTGGCTGATTTGACACCGTAATTACGTAGTTGGTCATCTTTGTTTTTTCCCCCAATCCATCCATTTTAGATAGTTTGGCCACAGCTGAACAGAATGTCAATGGCTAAATAGTCTGAACATTTAATGTCCTTCTAAACGTCACTTGTAAGTGGATACATTAGATTAGTTGTGTATAGCTACAAAGGTTACATCAAATATTACTTTATTTAAACCCATTTTATTTATGGGCTTACATCAAGCCTGAAGCACAATTTTACATTCAATTCACTTAGCTTCGATGCAACCAAGAGTTTTGACATTGTGCTGGATGTCAAAACTATTGGTTGCATCAAAACTACTAGTTAGCTGGATGTGCCGAGTCTGAGTCTGTCAGCTCTGTTGTGCCCATTATCTTTGAGTCCAGTAGCTAATTAGCTAGCTTGCCAACCTACTACCTACCAATCACCTATCACTAGTTTGCGTTATTTCAGATTTTCTAGGATGATTGGATGCCTTTAGCTAGTTAGAGCTAGATAATATGTAAGTTAATTCTGGCTTACTCAGAGACCCCGTTCTCTAACTAACTTAGCTAACGTTATTTATCTGGGGGTCAGCATTGCTGCATTACTGTGCTAGCAAAAGTCCCAGAGAGGAACTTATAAGTAGTTAATTGGCAATCGATGGTTGACAAGCTAGTATGAGCCTTCAGCCGTGTTAGCAAATGTTAGCAACAGTAAAGTCAAAGAAACGGGTTCTACCTATATGTGATAAAATCGTTAGCTAGCTAGCAACATACGGTTATAAACACGGGCCGTTAACGTACTTGCTGTTGAATTTTTCCATCTTCAGTGACAACCCAGTGGGTGGTAGCTCCTCCGGGTTCGGCCAATATTATACAGAGTAAGATAAAAATCTTCCCTTGAACTGACACTTTTCGGGAAACGTTTACATAGGGCAGAGACCCAGAACTGATTTTCCTGAGGTCCGCCATTTTTCTGTCTTCTTTACAGATGTGTTGTGGCAGAAGAAGAAGAAGAAGCCTAAAAAAAGTTAACTTCCTGTGTGTCACTTCCTTGTTTATTTTTTTAATATTCCCTGGTCTAATAGTTGTTAGCTAAAACTAGCTACCGAGCAAAAATGCCAGGGCGTTGTTCAGCTTTCAACTGTAGGAATACGTTTAAAAATGTTAAACATAAAACAAACAAGGTTACATTTCACAGGTAGGCTTTCAGCATCTGATTAACGTCGACATTTGGCCAGCTAGCTAGTCAGCTTACGTTAGCTACAGTGCTTGGTTAGCTTGTGTAGCTAACTTACGATTTCCAGTAATACATCGGCTATACCTTGATTTAGACGAAAGTGACATAAATGTTAGTTACCTTGTCATAAAGAACGTGTAACTTCTAAACAAATGAACACCCCTTAGTACCCCGGCCTAAGTGCTCGCTGTTTCATCCCTGTCTTTTTACATTTGCATTTCAAACAATAACAAAGCCTCGCCACTAATTTTGGTAAATAGATGAGGGATGGGGCTGGAGAAATGTACTACTACTGTCAAATTCATAGACATAGCTATGAATGCAAGGACTGACAAGAGTGACCATCCATGATGTCAAAATTATAGTTTCAGCAATGTTGTGAGGCTATAAAGTGTTTGTTTACAATTACACTCTTATATGTTGGGTTCTGATGGGGTATGACAGTTGAACTAAGCTCATGGTGCATTTATAAGTTATATTAATCAAGAATCAATGGTTATATATAATTCATTTAAAAGTTCAAAAATTGATGTTACAATCACAGATTGCCCTGTTGTTTACATTTGGTTCTTTTAACATTTTTCCTATGTTAACAGCTTTCCAAAGCGTGATCCTAAACGAATAAAAGAGTGGGTGGGTCAGATGAAATGGAAAGACTGGCAGCCAACCCCTCATTCCTTACTGTGCTCAGAGCATTTTGAGGAGAGGTGCATGGATAGAACTGGGCAGACAGTGCGTTTACGTGATGATGCAATACCAACTATCTTTGCCTTTCCTAGTCACCTACAAAAAAAGGTATTTAGTCAATTGAGGCAGGTGTGTTGTTTTCATTTAAACTATTAGACCTAACTGAGTCTGGCGGTTGTGAATTTAACATATGAGGGATTCTTGAAACATGCTTTGGCTTTGTTGGTTGAGTTGAACTTTGTGTTTTATTGTTGAGTTCTTGTAGTTTCAGAAAACAGCCGGAAGGAGGAAAAGAGTAACCTTGGTGAGAAATGCAACATTTAAAAAATGTAATACTGTACTACCGGTTTTCCATTGGTGTTTATGTTTACACTAAAGGATATGTAAACTGTACTACCAGTTTTCCATTTGTGTTGCTGTTTACACTAAAGGATATGTAAACTGTAGTACCGGTTTTCCATTGGTGTTGCTGTTTACACTAAAGGATATGTAAACTGTAATACCGGTTTTCCATTGGTGTTGCTGTTTACACTAAAGGATATGTAAACTGTAATACCGGTTTTCCATTTGTGTTGCTGTTTACACTAAAGGATATGTAAACTGTACTACCAGTTTTCCATTGGTGTTGCTGTTTACACTAAAGGATATGTAAACTGTAATACCAGTTTTCCATTGGTGTTGCTGTTTACACTAAAGGATATGTAAACTGTACTACCAGTTTTCCATTGGTGTTGCTGTTTACACTAAAGGATATGTAAACTGTACTACCAGTTTTCCATTGGTGTTGCTGTTTACACTAAAGGATATGTAAACTGTACTACCGGTTTTCCATTGGTGTTGCTGTTTACACTAAAGGATATGTAAACTGTACTACCAGTTTTCCATTGGTGTTGCTGTTTACACTAAAGGATATGTAAACTGTAATACCAGTTTTCCATTGGTGTTGCTGTTTACACTAAAGGATATGCCACATATGTATTTCCCTTTTTGATTTCACAAATAAAAGTGTATTTTGCCTCTACTGGTGATTTCAGTTTCCAGAGGATCCTGTTCCTGAGGAGTCGACACAACGGGAGAAGTCTCCACCCACCTACTTAAACCACAGTATATGGCACCCAAGTCGTTTCCATGACGACTACTGTGTTCCACAGGTACAAAGTACATATCACTCTTATCTAGATTTAAAAAAAAAAAAATTCAAATATTTAATTCATGTTTATTTATTTAGTAATTATTTGTTTTTCAGAGTATTGACTGGGCTGTAAAAGACATGCCTAAAGAAGTAAGTTGTGAGTTAGCCCTCATTATGAAGCTAATTGAGCTCCTCATTATGAAGCTGATTGAGCTCATCAAAATTGTTGGTTGGGAAGGGTTCCCCTAATTCCTTACAGACCTTACAGAACAACCATGTATGTATCTTTTGCCAAATATTCCAAATGTTTTCATCCAAGCAGCTTAATGCACAGTACCTGCTCAAAAATCCCAGGGAGGAGCGTGTTGAAAAGTAGTGTCACTGTTACTCCCAACCAAAACGATGTTGATGAGGCCCAGACTTCTAGGGCCAGTTGCGTGTATGATTACAGCATCCTATAAAGGTCTTCTATAACCTTAAACCTTTCCATACACGTGCCTTAATAACTGAACTCCTGATAATTTCAGATCTCATCTGCAACTTTAGAAAAGCAAGGTCTGATCTTTATCCCCAAGCACGCAATCAAGGTAAGGTTTCTGACAGACCATTGTATTCTGGACAGCGGGCAACAACATTATTTTGACCCATGTCAACTTAAAGGGTTACTGTTGCGTGTATTCCTCAGCCCATTACCTCATGTTAATGGATGTGCATATAACTACACATTATAACTACACATATAACTACACATATAACTACACATATAACTACAGATATAACTACACATTATAACTACACATATAACTACACATATAACTACAGATATAACTACAGATATAACTACACATTATAACTACACATATAACTACACATATAACTACACATATAACTACAGATATAACTACACATTATAACTACACATATAACTACACATATAACTACACATATAACTACAGATATAACTACACATTATAACTACACATATAACTACACATATAACTACACATTATAACTACACATATAACTACACATTATAACTACACATTATAACTACACATATAACTACACATTATAACTACACATTATAACTACACATATAACTACACATTATAACTACACATTATAACTACACATTATAACTACACATATAACTACACATTATAACTACACATATAACTACATATTATAACTGCAAATTACTTTATCTGAACCAGATCAAGGAGAAATGGGATTGGCTGACAATGGATGTGAAGGGACCATTTCCAGAGACCAAAAGTAGACACAAGTTTGTACTAACTGTAATGGACTACTACTCCAAATGGATGGAAGCCTACCCCATGAAGACCAACAACAGTAAAGAGATTGCCAAAATCATCTCTGACCTCATCTCTCGCTTTGGCTTCCCTGTTGGAATCCTGTCTTGTTTGACTCGAGCACACATTTTAGAGGTAAGAGATGCATGCATGCATGTATGGATGTAAGTGTTACTGTACTGCCCTAAATAAAATGTTTTGGGGGGAAATTAAGTTTTGCACTAAGTTATCTCATGAATATTAAGTACCGGGGGTGGAACCAAAATTATTTTCCAATTGTTTCGCTCTGAACAAAACCATCATTTGTGTAGTTCCATTCCACTGTTCTGACCAGCAAAATAAAGTTTCACTGTAAGGTCTACTACACCTGTTGTATTCAGCATATGTGACAATCAAATTTGATTTGATGTTCAGCAGGCAGGCACTGGAATACGTTTCTGAGTGACAGAGTGAGGGCTTTGCATAGGCGCTTTGTAGCAATTTTTTGTGGGCCTGGAAAGTAAAATTACTTTATTAACCGGTACCCATGGTTTTCAAACAACGGTTCTGTTCCGGAACAACTTTTGTTCCCTGTTCTGATTCTGTTCCTCCAAAAATGTTATTGTTTTCTGGTCCAGTTCCCTGAACTGGTTCAAACCCCTGTTAAGTTCCCCTTTTCTTTTTAAATTTTACAGATCAACTTGGCTTTGGGTGATCTGAAGAAACTGACATGCCAACTCATATTCTACCGTCCTCTGGGAGTGTCACTGGATCCAGTAACAAAGTCCCTTGTAGACCGGTTTGTCCTCCAATGTACCTTGCTACACAGCCACCTGATTCTAAAAGCTTATACTATGGATAATAGTCTACTAAATAGAATTGGGATGATTGCAATCATCTTTTGGCAGTTTACTGAATCCAAACACATGCTAGCCCAACTGACTTGCTGTCTTGTTATTTAACTAGGCAAGTCAGTTAAAAACACATTCTTATTTTCAATGACGGCCTAGGAACAGTGGGTTAACTGCCTGTTCAGGGGCAGAACGACAGATTGTACCTTGTCAGCTCGGGGATATGAACTTGCAACCTTTCGGTTACTAGTCCAACGCTCTAACCACTAGGCTACCCTGCCGCCCCGTTATAATATGCATGTGTTTTGTTTTAATACATTTTTCATCATATACCTGGACAGGTTGGTGTCAGATTTGGTGAAAGAACATCCTGATCGTTGGGATATTTACCTGGCTGCCAGTGTGTTCAGCTTCTGCTGCAAAGAGCACCCCACCACCAGACAAATACCGCTGTCTCTGCTGCGCTGCGGAGGGACTCAGTCTGTCTCCACCTCACCAAGAAAGCTGCCTGTAAGTTGGAGACTGCCCGTGTTTAGACTGTCCCACTCCTACAACAGAACATACTCATATTATTGATTCCCATTGAATGAATGAAGAAAATGCACATAGAAATAGGTTTGAATTATATGATATTTTAGTTGAGCGTTTATACTGACTTGTGCTTTGACCAACCTGTTTGCATTGAAGGATAATGGGATAAAAGGAAGGACCTTTGTCATACTAGATGCCCAGCCACCTCAAAGGGAAGTCCGTGTGGAGTGCAATCAGTGCAGTCAATGGAGCACGGTCAGCCAGGACTCAGAGCTGAAGAGATATGAGGAGATGAAACTTGGGGATGAGGACTACACCCACACCTGTGTGAGCTGCAGGGTGGCCATGAGCTGCAGGGTGGCCCTGGAGGTCATGAGGGGTTAGGAGACAAGGACATGAAGAACTGGATGTAAATGAGAAAGCTTTTCAAACAAGGACTGAAAAGATGGAGGATATAATAAGGACGTTGGAAACCAAGTGGTGGTGAAGGAAGATATTGATGTAGGGGTGAAAAAAGGTTCCTAAGGTTCCTAGGGGAAGGAGTTTGAACAATAGGAGTTTATAATGTGTATATACTTATACGTTTCTCAGTCATACACGTTTTTGGAATGAAATAAAAACAGATAGTGTTGTTTTCAAGTTGTGTGTGCTCAAACAGTGGATTGTTGTTTAATAATGCATTTGGGCAGACATCTATATACTGCTTCAGTGCTTCATCTATTCCTCTCTGATTTGGGGTATTTTAGAGAATGGGGTAGTTGCAGTCCATTATGGGAACCAGAGTATGGGAGAGTGGGTGTGTTGAAAGGAGAGGAGTGGGCGTGTTGAAAGGAGCTCTGCTATAGGTTAGTTAGACTGTTGCTTACTGTGACTATCACCTTGATGTTGGCTACTAGGCAGCTACTTCCCACTCTGTTGGGGGATAGTAGACAGAGACATTTGATTATGCTGAACTGGGGGGGCAACGGTCTATGGCCCGTGATTTGAAAGGGCCAAAGCGGGGAGGGAGGAGCGCCCTTCTCAAATGGAACAGTAATCTGTGCCGCTGGGTCATGTCAACAAGGCAGCATTGTGCATCGTCTAGAAACATACATCTCTTTTTCATAAAATACACATTTAAATTAAACTAGTTTCCATTTGGGATGGCATATATGGTCCTCTGTAGTTGGTAGAGCATGGTGCTTGTAACGCTAGGCTTGAGTTCCATTCCTGCTCGGAACACCCATACATTAAATATACGCTAGGCTTGAGTTCCATTCCTGCTCGGAACACCCATACATTAAATATATGCTAGGCTTGAGTTCCATTCCTGCTCGGAACACCCATACATTAAATATATGCTAGGCTTGAGTTCCATTCCTGCTCGGAACACCCATACATTAAATATATGCTAGGCTTGAGTTCCATTCCTGCTCGGAACACCCATACATTAAATATATGCTAGGCTTGAGTTCCATTCCTGCTCGGAACACCCATACATTAAATATATGCTAGGCTTGAGTTCCATTCCTGCTCGGAACACCCATACATTAAATATATGCTAGGCTTGAGTTCCATTCCTGCTCGGAACACCCATACATTAAATATATGCTAGGCTTGAGTTCCATTCCTGCTCGGAACACCCATACATTAAATATATGCTAGGCTTGAGTTCCATTCCTGCTCGGAACACCCATACATTAAATATACGCTAGGCTTGAGTTCCATTCCTGCTCGGAACACCCATACATTAAATATACGCTAGGCTTGAGTTCCATTCCTGCTCGGAACACCCATACATTAAATATATGCTAGGCTTGAGTTCCATTCCTGCTCGGAACACCCATACATTAAATATATGCTAGGCTTGAGTTCCATTCCTGCTCGGAACACCCATACATTAAATATACGCTAGGCTTGAGTTCCATTCCTGCTCGGAACACCCATACATTAAATATATGCTAGGCTTGAGTTCCATTCCTGCTCGGAACACCCATACATTAAATATATGCTAGGCTTGAGTTCCATTCCTGCTCGGAACACCCATACATTAAATATATGCTAGGCTTGAGTTCCATTCCTGCTCGGAACACCCATACATTAAATATATGCTAGGCTTGAGTTCCATTCCTGCTCGGAACACCCATACATTAAATATATGCTAGGCTTGAGTTCCATTCCTGCTCGGAACACCCATACATTAAATATATGCTAGGCTTGAGTTCCATTCCTGCTCGGAACACCCATACATTAAATATATGCTAGGCTTGAGTTCCATTCCTGCTCGGAACACCCATACATTAAATATATGCTAGGCTTGAGTTCCATTCCTGCTCGGAACACCCATACATTAAATATATGCTAGGCTTGAGTTCCATTCCTGCTCGGAACACCCATACATTAAATATACGCTAGGCTTGAGTTCCATTCCTGCTCGGAACACCCATACATTAAATATACGCTAGGCTTGAGTTCCATTCCTGCTCGGAACACCCATACATTAAATATACGCTAGGCTTGAGTTCCATTCCTGCTCGGAACACCCATACATTAAATATACGCTAGGCTTGAGTTCCATTCCTGCTCGGAACACCCATACATTAAATATATGCTAGGCTTGAGTTCCATTCCTGCTCGGAACACCCATACATTAAATATATGCTAGGCTTGAGTTCCATTCCTGCTCGGAACACCCATACATTAAATATATGCTAGGCTTGAGTTCCATTCCTGCTCGGAACACCCATACATTAAATATATGCTAGGCTTGAGTTCCATTCCTGCTCGGAACACCCATACATTAAATATATGCTAGGCTTGAGTTCCATTCCTGCTCGGAACACCCATACATTAAATATACGCTAGGCTTGAGTTCCATTCCTGCTCGGAACACCCATACATTAAATATACGCTAGGCTTGAGTTCCATTCCTGCTCGGAACACCCATACATTAAATATACGCTAGGCTTGAGTTCCATTCCTGCTCGGAACACCCATACATTAAATATACGCTAGGCTTGAGTTCCATTCCTGCTCGGAACACCCATACATTAAATATATGCTAGGCTTGAGTTCCATTCCTGCTCGGAACACCCATACATTAAATATACGCTAGGCTTGAGTTCCATTCCTGCTCGGAACACCCATACATTAAATATATGCTAGGCTTGAGTTCCATTCCTGCTCGGAACACCCATACATTAAATATATGCTAGGCTTGAGTTCCATTCCTGCTCGGAACACCCATACATTAAATATATGCTAGGCTTGAGTTCCATTCCTGCTCGGAACACCCATACATTAAATATATGCACACATGACTACGTTTCTTTTGGATCATTGTATTTAACTAGGCAAGTCAGTTAAGAACAAATTCTTATTTACAATGACGGCCTACCAAAAGACAAAAGGCCTGCGGGGGGCGGGGCCTGGGGTTAAAATAACAATATAGGACATAACACACATCATGACAAGAGAGAGACACCACTACACTACATAAAGACAGACCTAAGACAGCATGGCAGCAACACATGACAACACAACATGGTAGCAACACAACATGGCAGCAGCACAAATCATGGTACAAACATGTTAATGGGATTTATCTGTTAATTGAATGATTAGAATATTCCACCCTGAAACCATATAATTGTATGGAATTGATTAGAATGTATACAATTATAATCAATAAATGTGTAGTTCTAGTCAAAATTAGGGTAAAACAATATAGCTAATGTTTGTTTTTATGGTATTTTAAAGACAGACTGTCTGAGCAAAATTCGCGCCGACCTGACCAGAGATTTGGGAGAGAACGAGGAGTACGGCTCAAGGTTTCCCTAATCTCTGTCGGCTGGGTAGTGAGACAGTGTGTGCGTCTGTTTGTGTGTATGTGTGGGCGTGAGAAGTCAGTATAAAATGAATTGATTTGTATTCTTGTCTTCAGAACGTTCCCGTGAATAAACCTTTTTGACCATTTAGCTGGGCTCCGTCTGTTTCATTCGACCAGGATCTTACACATTCTGGTTTGCAGACAGAGTAATATAATTACATTGGGTGATGTACCTTGAGAACATACTTCTCTTATCAAAACCCTATTGGGCACAGACAGCAGCACAAAGGGCAAGAAGGTAGAGACAAAAATACATAATGCAAAGCAGCCACAACTGTCAGTAAGAGTGTCCATGATTGAGTCTTTGAATGAAGAGATGGAGATAAAACTGTCCAGTTTGAGTGTTTTGTTGCAGCTCGTTCCAGTCACCAGCTCCAGCGAACTGAAAAGAGGAGCGACCCAGGGATGTGTGTGCTTTGAGGACTTTTAACAGAATGTGACTGGCAGAACGGGTGTTGTATGTGGAAGATGAGGGCTGCAGTAGATATCTCAGATAGGGGGGAGTGAGGCCTAAGAGGGTTTTATAAATAAGCATCAACCAGTGGGTCTTGTGACGGGTACATAGAGATGACCAGTTTACAGAGGAGTATAGAGTGTAGTGATGTGTCCTATAAGAAGCATTGGTGGCAAATCTGATGGCTGAATGGTAAAGCACATCTAGCCGCTCGAGAGCACCCTTACCTGCCGATCTATAAATTACGTCTCCGTAATCTAGCATGGGTAGAATGGTCATCTGAACCAGGGTTAGTTCGGCAGCTGGTGTGAAAGAGGAGCGATTACGATAGAGGGTGGGAGGTGAGGAAATGCTGACTTAATGAAGTAGATAAAAGTGTTGGCTAAATAGCCTACGTTATAGATAGTTTAAACACAGAACCCTATTCATTACTCCATGTGCCTAATTACGTCACTTTTGTTTTGAGCCGACTTCACCGTGGGATTTGAACAGGAGGCAGCCCTGTCCCAAAATGAATGCAATCAACTTTCTCCTGATACAAAACACACCTACTCGATCTACTGCATTTGGGGCCCGGGAAAACAGCTAACTTACTGCATTTTAACACATTTTGCCATGGTGCAGAGGGAAACATTTGCAGTTTTATAATTCTATATTACAGATTTTGTCATGAGGCCAAGAGAAAATGTTGCAGTTTTAAAGCTAATTTCCACCAATTCTACACTTGTTGCCATGGGCTGTTTTTATAGCTCATTTCATTATTTTGTTCCTATTTTTCCATAAGGCTGAGATAAAATGTGCAGGTTTAAAGCTAATTTCCTGCAAATCTACACATTTTGCTATCATATGCTATCTGGAGGACCCCCTATTATAAAATGTGTATATTTGCAGGAAATTGGCTTTAAAACTGCAACTCTGCATTTCGACACACCCACTCGCTCATACCCTAGTCACCATATTGGGCTGCAGCTACCCATACTTGGTATTTTACATGGTGTTATTTTCCTTTTTTCCACCCTGTCCAGTTGGTGGCGGTGTTGCACAACCTTTTCATTTGCCACAAGTCATAAAACCACTAATGAGGAAGAAAAAAATATCAAGCTCTGTCTGTCTTGTTGAGCTTTGATGCAGGGTTTCGACCTGGTGCAATTTAAGATTTTCCCATTCCACCTTTCCCTTTTATTTTTGGGTGACCAAATGTGCAATACGCCCCCCAGACCTTCGAAAGGCAGCAATACATAACACAACGTCTAGGTCTGCCGGAAATTCACACGAAGAAGGAAAATATCAACAATTTGTAAATCAGAAATGTCATGTTCAGCTTACAGCTGTAAGAATAGAGGACATGATACATATGATAAAAATAATCAGTTGCGTGCTAAAAAAGTTAGGCTTCACAGGTAAGGCTTGCAGCATTTGACTAACAACACGCTATTAGCTAACAACGTAGTGTGAGCAACTGGTTAGCCAACAAGCATGACTTTCAACCTTCGTCTCTCCCGAGCCCGTACGGGAGTTGTAGCGATGAGACAAGATAGTAGCTACTACAACAATTGGATACCACGAAATTGGGGAGAAAAAGGGGTAAAAATTCACACAAAAAAAGTTTTAAAAAAAAGTTAGTTAGCAGCTAACGTTATCTTGTGAGGCTAGCTGACAGATTCACGGTCATTTCGAGGTTATAGATCATGTCGTATTATAACTTATCATAACAAACTAGTTAGCTAGCTAACGTTATTACTACATTCGTTTTTGTCTTAAAGCTAAACAAGCAAGTCCTGCTGTTGTGAAGAGATCTGGGAATATGCCCAATGCAATGCTTTTTAAAATTCGGCTATTGTCGATATTTAGGCTAGCCATAACTGTTTTTCTATATCATACCCAAAATATAAGGTTTTATTACTCCATTGTTTTACATAACAATGATGTAAACAAACAACACAGGTCTTCAAAATATGTTTCAGCCCGTCGTGGGGTGTATTCACTAGGAACCAAACATAAGCAAACGAAACGGGGAGGGACCACCTGAATTTGACCAATAGAAACTCTCTTTTTTCCCTTTGCGAACCGTTTCCCGTGTGGAGTAAACGGTTTCCTTTGCAAAACGTTCTTAAACGGAACGAAAAGGAGAGGGACCTACCAGTAGATGTACTAGAGAAACGGTGGTTGTAGTTGTAAAACAGCATGTCTAATGATTACACCCCTGATGTCATGGACTGTCATGAGATTACCTAAAAACATGCCACTTCGATACAGCTATGATTTTTTTTCCTTAGCAGATTAGGATAATTAATGTAGCAAGTTAGGAGAATGCTTTCCTAACCTGCTACGAAAAGTCACATGTATCAAATTTAGCATGTTTTTAGGGAGTCCTGGACTGTCATCCCTTGCATCTAGAGCACTACGGGGTTACATTTCCTTATAGCCCCATCCCTAAGCTGTATACCAAAACAAGTGTCAAGGACATCTGTTTTCTCTGAATTAGCTTTAATTGGTCCAGCACTATCACAAACGTGATTTCCTGTGTTTATATATATATTTTCACACTCTAAGGTTGGAATAATATTGTGAAAATGATGATATTAACCTATTAGTGTAAGAGCTGTTTAAAAAGACTGCCTGGAATGTTTTGCTGGGATGGAGTTTTGGCCTGCCTGGTGATGTCACCAGGCACTAAATTAGTTGATAGACCAATAAGAAAGAGAATCCAAACCTATTTTTCAGTTTTCCCCTCCCCACTCAGTCTCCTCCCCACTCAGTCCCCTCCTCCCCACTCAGTCCCCTCCCCACTCAGTCCCCTCCCCACTCAGTCTCCTCCCCACTCAGTCCCCTCCCCACTCAGTCCCCTCCTCCCCACTCAGTCCCCTCCTCCCCACTCAGTCCCCTCCTCCCCACTCAGTCCCCTCCCCACTCAGTCTCCTCCCCACTCAGTCCCCTCCCCACTCAGTCCCCTCCCCACTCAGTCTCCTCCCCACTCAGTCCCCTTTCAGACAGTCCTTGCTAAATTCTTGCTTGGGAAATGACTCTTTGCTAAGGAGCTATTTTAGTTTATTTTTGACCATTTTATTTGAAGTAAGATACTTAATTGTTACCCAGAAATGATTTTGGTATTGAGATAAAAACAGCTGCATTGGACCTCTCATCTCTGTTGATCATTATTAGCTATTTTATCTGAATGAACTGTAGGCAAGTCAGTCTTATTTACAATGACAGCCAAACCCTAACCTGACGACGCTGGGCCAATTGTGCGCCGCCCAATGGGACTCCCAATCATGGCCGCCTCTGATACAGCCTGGAGTCGAACCCGGGTTTGTAGTGACGCCACTGGTACTGAGATACAGTGCTTTAAAACACTGTGCTACTCGGGAGCCCTGTGAAGTTGTGAAGTTGTTACTTTTTACTTATTTCTTTTTGACTTTGTCTCATGCCATCAGATTTCCACTGAGCGACACCAAAAGACTAAAAAAGTGGATCCACCAGACGAGACTGAAAGCCTGGAAGCCAACCAAAAGCTCCAGACTGTGTTCCGAGCATTTCCAGGAGAAGTACCTGATAACACCCTCAACTGGGCGCGGTATTCGTTTACGTAATGATGCCATTCCAACTATATTTTCCTTTCCTAGTCAGTTCCAAAAAAAGGTAATTTGTGAATTGATGCAGGTGTATTCTTCTGTTGAAGGTTTTTGACTGGGTCTTTTTCAAAATGGTTATTATTTTGATGCATCTGATAAAATCCTGAATTATTTGTTGGTTTGAACTTTTGAGCAGCGTGTTTTTATTGTTGACTTCTTATTGTTTTAGAAAACAGCTGGAACGAGGAAAAGAGTAACCTTGGTGAGATAAAAACAACTAGTCCTACTAGTTTTCCATTTGTATTGTTTTTGATATGGCTAGGATGCACACTTTATTCTCAATCTTTCACAAAGGAAATGTATTAACCTCTACTTGTGATTTCAGTTTCCTGAGGATCGTGTTCCTGAGGATGTGTCATCAATACAAGCTGAGCCAAAGTGGTACTCAAACCCAATACAGTTTGTAGGAGCTATAGGTTATGAGCCAATGTTGTGAATAAATTAAGCAATTCATTATTTCCCTCTCTTGATTCTTCTTGTAATGAAACATTAGTTCTGCAGTATCAACACGGTTGAAGAAGACTCCCAGTTACTTAAACCACAGTATATGGCACCCAAGTCATTTCCATGACGACTACTGTATACCACAGGTACAAAGTACATATCACACATCCAGACCTTGAATCGTCAAATACATGCCATGTTAAAAAACTGGAGGTGTGCTTGATTTAGCTCGCCCAGGTACAATAACCAATGGAACACTGTGTTTCCAGCCTGCCAGGTAAGCTAAATGAAGCGCACCTCGTGTTTGAGTATTTGACACAGGTCTGCTCTTATCTGGAGATTTTCTGGTGATATTTCATGTATCCTTTTTTGTGTTTTTTTGCAGAGTATTGACTGGGCTGTGAAAGATAAACCAAATGAAGTAAGTGGTAGCTCTTATGAGGCTGATTGGGCCAATCAGAATCGATCGATTGTGCCAATCTCGCAACCAAACAATCCTGATTGGCTCAAACGAGGGCTACGTTGAAACCCATATACGGCTAGTTGTGTGTATACAGTGTGTACGGGCTTATACTGCTAGTTGTGTATATACAGTGTGTACGGGCTAATACGGCTAGTTGTGTGTATACAGTGTGTATGGGTTTATACGGATAGTTGTGTGTATACAGTGTGTACGGGCTAATACGGCTAGTTGTGTGTATACAGTGTGTATGGGTTTATACGGCTAGTTGTGTGTATACAGTGTGTACGGGCTAATACGGCTAGTTGTGTGTATACAGTGTGTATACAGTGTGTATTGGCTAATACGGCTAGTTGTGTGTATGGGTTTATACGGCTAGTTGTGTGTATACAGTGTGTACGGGCTTATACGGCTAGTTGTGTGTATACAGTGTGTACGGGCTAATACGGCTAGTTGTGTGTATACAGTGTGTACGGGCTAATACGGCTAGTTGTGTGTATACAGTGTGTACGGGCTAATACGGCTAGTTGTGTGTATACAGTGTGTACGGGCTAATACGGCTAGTTGTGTGTATACAGTGTGTACGGGCTAATACGGCTAGTTGTGTGTATACAGTGTGTACGGGCTAATACGGCTAGTTGTGTGTATACAGTGTGTACGGGCTAATACGGCTGGTTGTGTGTATACAGTGTGTACGGGCTAATACGGCTAGTTGTGTGTATACAGTGTGTACGGGCTAATACGGCTAGTTGTGTGTATACAGTGTGTACGGGCTAATACGGCTAGTTGTGTGTATACAGTGTGTACGGGCTTATACGGCTAGTTGTGTGTATACAGTGTGTACGGGCTAATACGGCTAGTTGTGTGTATACAGTGTGTACGGGCTTATACGGCTAGTTGTGTGTATACAGTGTGTACGGGCTAATACGGCTAGTTGTGTGTATACAGTGTGTACGGGCTTATACGGCTAGTTGTGTGTATACAGTGTGTACGGGCTTATACGGCTAGTTGTGTGTATACAGTGTGTACGGGCTAATACGGCTAGTTGTGTGTATACAGTGTGTACGGGCTTATACGGCTAGTTGTGTGTATACAGTGTGTACGGGCTAATACGGCTAGTTGTGTGTATACAGTGTGTACGGGCTTATACGGCTAGTTGTGTGTATACAGTGTGTACGGGCTAATACGGCTAGTTGTGTGTATACAGTGTGTACGGGCTAATACGGCTAGTTGTGTGTATACAGTGTGTACGGGCTTATACGGCTAGTTGTGTGTATACAGTGTGTACGGGCTTATACGGCTAGTTGTGTGTATACAGTGTGTACGGGCTAATACGGCTAGTTGTGTGTATACAGTGTGTACGGGCTAATACGGCTAGTTGTGTGTATACAGTGTGTACGGGCTTATACGGCTAGTTGTGTGTATACAGTGTGTATACAGTGTGTATGGGCTTATACGGCTAGTTGTGTGTATACAGTGTGTACGGGCTAATACGGCTAGTTGTGTGTATACAGTGTGTACGGGCTAATACGGCTAGTTGTGTGTATACAGTGTGTACGGGCTAATACGGCTAGTTGTGTGTATACAGTGTGTACGGGCTAATACGGCTAGTTGTGTGTATACAGTGTGTACGGGCTTATACGGCTAGTTGTGTGTATACAGTGTGTACGGGCTTATACGGCTAGTTGTGTGTATACAGTGTGTATACAGTGTGTATGGGCTTATACGGCTAGTTGTGTGTATACAGTGTGTAACGGGCTAATACGGCTAGTTGTGTGTATACAGTGTGTACGGGCTTATACGGCTAGTTGTGTGGATACAGTGTGTACGGGCTAATACGGCTAGTTGTGTGTATACAGTGTGTATGGGTTTATACGGCTAGTTGTGTGTATACAGTGTGTACGGGCTAATACGGCTAGTTGTGTGTATACAGTGTGTACGGGCTAATACGGCTAGTTGTGTGTATACAGTGTGTACGGGCTAATACGGCTAGTTGTGTGTATACAGTGTGTACGGGCTTATACGGCTAGTTGTGTGTATACAGTGTGTACGGGCTTATACGGCTAGTTGTGTGTATACAGTGTGTATGGGTTTATACGGCTAGTTGTGTGTATACAGTGTGTACGGGCTAATACGGCTAGTTGTGTGTATACAGTGTGTACGGGCTAATACGGCTAGTTGTGTGTATACAGTGTGTACGGGCTTATACGGCTAGTTGTGTGTATGATCAACCACATTGTATAAAGGCTTTATATAACCCTAACCCTTTATTTCCTGCTTTAATCACTGAACTCTCCTGACAATTTCAGGTCCCACCTTCAGCTTTACAAAAGCAAGGGCTGATCTTCATCCCCAAGCTCGCAATCAGGGTAAGATTTCTAACATACGGGTTTATTCTGGAAAACAGAAAACAGGCAGTAGTGCGTACGGCCCAGTACATCACTGGGGCTAAACTTCCTGCCATTCAGGACCTCTATACCAGGCAGTGTCAGAGGAAGGCCCTAAAAATTGTCAGACTCCAGCCACCCTAGTCATAGACTGTTCTCTCTGCTACCGCACGAAAAACGGTACCGGAGCGCCAAGTCTAGGTCCAAGAGGCTCCTAAACAGCCTCTACCCCCAAGCCATAAGACTCCTGAACATCTAATTAAATGGCCACCCAGACTATTTGCACCCCCCCCAACCTCTCTCTTTGACACCACTGCTACTCTCTGTTATCTATGCATAGTCACTTTAATAACTTTACCTACATGTACATATTACCTCAGTTACCTCGACTAACCGTTGCCCCCGCACATTGACTCTGTACTGGTACTTCGCTGTATATAGTCTCCACATTGACTCTGTACTGGTACCCCGCTGTATATAGTCTCCACATTGACTCTGTACTGGTACCCCGCTGTATATAGTCTCCACATTGACTCTGTACTGGTAACCCGCTGTATATAGTCTCCACATTGACTCTGTACTGGTACCCCGCTGTATATAGTCTCCACATTGACTCTGTACTGGTACCCTGCTGTATATAGTCTCCACATTGACTCTGTACTGGTACTTCGCTGTATATAGTCTCCACATTGACTCTGTACTGGTACCCTGCTGTATATAGTCTCCACATTGACTCTGTACTGGTACCCTGCTGTATATAGTCTCCACATTGACTCTGTACTGATACCCTGCTGTATATAGTCTCCACATTGACTCTGTACTGGTACCCTGCTGTATATAGTCTCCACATTGACTCTGTACTGGTACCCTGCTGTATATAGTCTCCACATTGACTCTGTACTGGTACCCTGCTGTATATAGTCTCCACATTGACTCTGTACTGATACCCTGCTGTATATAGTCTCCACATTGACTCTGTACTGGTACCCTGCTGTATATAGTCTCCACATTGACTCTGTACTGATACCCTGCTGTATATAGTCTCCACATTGACTCTGTACTGGTACTTCACTGTATATAGTCTCCACATTGACTCTGTACTGGTACCCCTGCTGCATATAGTCTCCACATTGACTCTGTACTGGTACCCCGCTGTATATAGTCTCCACATTGACTCTGTACTGGTACCCTGCTGTATATAGTCTCCACATTGACTCTGTACTGGTACCCTGCTGTATATAGTCTCCACATTGACTCTGTACTGGTACCCTGCTGTATATAGTCTCCACATTGACTCTGTACTGGTACCCTGCTGTATATAGTCTCCACATTGACTCTGTACTGGTACCCTGCTGTATATAGTCTCCACATTGACTCTGTACTGGTACCCTGCTGTATATAGTCTCCACATTGACTCTGTACTGGTACCCTGCTGTATATAGTCTCCACATTGACTCTGTACTGGTACCCTGCTGTATATAGTCTCCACATTGACTCTGTACTGGTACCCTGCTGTATATAGTCTCCACATTGACTCTGTACTGGTACCCTGCTGTATATAGTCTTGCTATTGTTATTTTACTGCTGCTCTTTGATTACTGGTGAATGTATTTTCTTATTATTTCTTTCTCTTTTTAAACTGCATTGTTGGTTAAGGGCTTGTAAGTAAGCATTTCACTGTAAGGTCTATTACACCTGTTGTATATGGCTCATGTGACTAATACAATTGGATTTGAACAAGGTTATTACATTTTGTATTATTTTTATATCTTACATTTTATGATATTTGAACCAGATCAAGGAGAAATGGGAATGGCTGACAATGGAAGTGAAGGGGCCATTTCCAGAGACCCAAATTGGACACAGATTTGTACTAACTGTAATGGACTACTACTCCAAATGGGTGGAAGCCTACCCCATGAAGACGTGCACCAGTAAAGAGATTGCCAAAATCATCTCTGACCTCATCTCTCGCTTCGGCTTCCCTGTTGGAATCCTGTGTTGTTTGGGTGTAATGCTGACTGTAGAGGTAAGAGATACTGTGGTTAGTTTATAGAGATGGTATTGTGTAGTTTCTTATACAGTATGTGCAGCATGTATTTATGCTAGCGTTACTGTACCACCACCTGAAAACAAAATCACTTGTATTGGTTGTGTATGTTGCACCAAATGATCTCATGAATATTAAGTACCCCTCCTATTTTTTTTATTTTACAGATCAACTCGGCTTTGGGGGATCTGAAGAAACTGACAGGCCAACTCATATTCTACCGTCCTCTAGGAGTGTCACTGGATCCAGTAACAAAGTCCCTTGTAGACCGGTTTGTCCTCCAATGTACCTTGATACTAGATTTGAAAATCTTATGGATAGTTTGTTGCTTGTCAAATCAAATCAAATTTGATTTGTTACGTGCTGAATACAACAGGTGACAACACTGTAGACCTTACAGTGAAATGCTTACCTAATAAAAATAAGTGTTAAGTAAAAGATAAGTTAAAAAAAAGTAAATGTAACAAATAATTAAATAGCAGCAGTAAAATAACAATAGCTAGACTATATACAGGGGGGTACCGGTACAGAGTCAATGTGCGGGGACACCGGTTAGCTGAGGTAATATGTACATGTAGGTAGCGTTAAAGTGACTATGCATAGATTATAAACAGAGAGTAGCAGCAGTGTAAAAGAGGGGTCTGGATAGCCCTTTGATTAGCTGTTCAGGAGTCTTATGGCTTGGGGGGTGGAATCTGTTAACAAGCCTTTTGGACCTTGACCTTGATCGTTTCAGTCTCCTGACTGGGAAGAGGCTGCGTGGATAGAGCACTATGTGGCAGGTTGATTGCCTTCTATCATTGCAAGACAGTTCAGTGAGTTAGTCGCAAGATTGGAAGAATTTACTCAACGGAAACACATTTGACACTTGATTGGAACAAACACGTGCTGTTACCAGCACTTTGCAACCCAGACATTGCTTAACTTTTAAATAATTATTCAAGAAGCGCATCGGTGCTAAATAGAACTGGGTAATGATTGCAATAGTCTTTTGTCAGTTTACTGAATCCAAACACATCACATGCTATCCCAGCTGATGTTATAATAGGCATGTGTTTTGTTTCACACATGTTTTATCATATACCTGGACAGGTTGGTGTCAGATTTGGTGAAAGAACATCCTGATCACTGGGATGTTTACTTGGCTGCCAGTGTGTTCAGCTTCTGCTGCAAAGAGCACCCCACCACCAGACAAATACCGCTGTCTCTGCTGCGCTGCGGAGGGACTCAGTCTGTCTCCACCTCACCAAGAAAGCTGCCTGTAAGTTGGAGACTGACCGTGTTTAGACTCACAGGTCACAACTAAAATCACCAATGAATGAATTAAATATCATAGGAATAGGTATTTTTAAAGACTGAATAATATTGTATATTTTTTATTTTAGCTTTTAAACTGACTTGGGCTTTGATCACTCTGTTTGCATTGCAGTACAATGGGATTAAAGGAAGAACCTTTGTCATACTAGAAGCCCAACCACCTACAAAGGAAGTCTGTGCGCAGTGCAGTCAGTGCTTGGAATGGTTGTTGGTCACTCAGGACTCTGAGCTGAAGAGATATGAGGAGATGAAACTTGGGGATGAGGACTACACCCACACCTGTGTGAGCTGCAGAGTGGCCATGAGCTGTAGGGTGGCCCTGGAGGTCATGAGGGGTTAGCAGACAAGGATGTTTTCAAACAAGGACTGAAAATATGGAGGATGTAATAAGGACGTTGGAAACCAAGTGGTGGTGAAGGAAGATATTGATGTAGGAGTGAAAAAAGGTTCCTAGGGGAAGAAGTACATGTGTATGTATTTGTAAAGTTGCTCTGATGACCCTTTTATCATTAAAAACAACGGTATAAAGTGTTTAAATTACATCTTGATTGTGTTTCTTTAATGAAATAAAAACTGTAGAATGTGTTTCTGAATAAAATTAGAACCGTTGTTTTTATTTTCACCCCGTCCAGTCAGTGGCGGTAAGGTCCTACTTATTCCTTTGCCACCCGGCATAAACCACCAATGAGGCAGAGAAGAAGGATGATGAAAATGCAGGAAGTAATTAATTAGCTAAGGAGAGTCAGTCAAGAAAACTGATGTACTTTCAAGGCTACGGTAAGCATTAACACGCATATTGTCAAATATTCCAACACCATAGACTAATACACGAATCATGCATACATGTGTTTATTACAGTGTTTAGTTTTGTTAGTTTGTTGAAATGTCATCTCAAGCACTTCGAAGTTCCGTGTCAGCATCATCGCTACCACACCGCTAGCCAGCTAACGTTAACTTGTTGTGCAATGATTTGTGATTATTACTTGCTTTTGAACTTGTCTTCTCATATTTTAGCTTCGGATATTGAACAGCTAACCACTTATGTTACCACGAGGTCAGACAGGTTTTGTTGTTTACAGATATTGACATACTATCTGAAATATTAGCTTGCATGAGGAACTGAGATTCCCCCGCCTATTGTGCCCCTGACCTGACAAGCTAGCAACCCAGATTGCTGGTTTCTAAGCTCGCAAGATAATTTCTAGCCCTATATAGGTAAATTACTGTAGTTTCAGACTGTAACCACCATGTCAATTGGCTAACGCAAAAGGCATTGAATTGAGGATGTTCGCTAGGTGTTGTCTCCTTTGTGGCATGTCCGTACCTTTGGTCCCCTGAGTCATGTACAGTCATTATGAAGTTTCTTATCTCGGGCTGATCTGAGAACAGAGCTCAGGAGACAGTTGAGTCCAAGTGGAACTGATGACACACATTTCAAGAAGGAAACATTCCAACCGTCTGAGAGAGAAACATAGCCCAGTGATTTCCACAGAAGGCATATTTTTCAGTGTAATTAAACACTTTGTGAATACTTGTGGAGGGGTAATGGTTCGTATCTCTCTTTCTCCACGTTTCTCTCCGCACTGTGTAGATGTCCTGCTTTGAGAGTGATAAGAGCAGCCTGGAGAATGATGAAGCGTGTTGTGGTGGGGCGGCCGCGTCACAGCTGTCCAACTGTGCGCTGGCCATGCTGGAGAAAGAGAGCAGCGACTCTGCGCTGAGCCCCACGGAGAGTACCCCCACCAGCCTACAGGGCGGCGCCCCACTGCAAGGCTACGACGTGGAGTTCGACCCTCCGCTGGAGAGCAAGTACGAGTGCCCCATCTGCCTCATGGCCCTGAGGGCAGCCGTGCAGACGCCGTGCGGCCATCGCTTCTGCCGTAGCTGCATTGAGAAGTCCATCCGGTAAGCCTCCCCGGTACCCATACTTACAGGATAATGATACATTTACATGTTAGTTATCTAACTTTCTGTATCCTGCTTTGGGAAAATACCCTCCAGGATTTAAATAACAATATTTGCTTATTCCTTTAAATCAAATCAAATCAAATTTATTTATATAGCCCTTCGTACATCAGCTGATATCTCAAAGTGCTGTACAGAAACCCAGCCTAAAACCCCAAACAGCAAGCAATGCAGGTGGAGAAGCACGGTGGCTAGGAAAAACTCCCTAGAAAGGCCAATACCTAGGAAGAAACCTAGAGAGGAACCAGGCTATGTGGGGTGGCCAGTCCTCTTCTGGCTGTGCCGGGTGGAGATTATAACAGAACATGGTCAAGATGTTCAATGTTCATAAATGACCAGCATGGTCGAATAATAATAAGGCAGAACAGTTGAAACTAGAGCAGCAGCACAGTCAGGTGGAAGTTGAAACTGGAGCAGCAGCATGGCCAGGTAGACTGGGGACAGCAAGGAGTCATCATGTCAGGTAGTCCTGGGGCATGGTCCTAGGGCTCAGGTCAGTTGAAACTGGAACAGCAGCATGGCCAGGTGGACTGGGGACAGCAAGGAGTCATCATGTCAGGTAGTCCTGGGGCATGGTCCTAGGGCTCAGGTCCTCCGAGAGAGAGAAAGAAAGAGAGAAGGAGAGAATTAGAGAACGCACACTTAGATTCACACAGGACACCGAATAGGACAGGAGAAGTACTCCAGATATAACAAACTGACCCCAGCCCCCCGACACATAAACTACTGCAGCATAAATACTGGAGGCTGAGACAGGAGGGGTCAGGAGACACTGTGGCCCCATCCGAGGACACCCCCGGACAGGGCCAAACAGGAAGGATACCCCTTTACCCCTGCACCCACAATTATCTCTGCATGTTTATTGTCAACATTCAAGTTGTTGAGGACAGAGAACTGAACTACGGGGCGTTTTATAATCACAGCTCCTCTAATGAGAGACGCAGGGGTTAAAGGTCATTTATTTCATGAATCAACCATACTATTACAGCGGTACAACATCCATGTCAATGTGCCGGGGTTAGCCAATGGTTATCTGTCGCCACGCTGCATTTCTGTCATAGGGATGACGCATGAGGTTTATTTTGGGTTAAAAAAAACTAACCCTGCAGGTCACAGGAACATCTAAAACGAGAGAGTATGTAGAAATAACAATAGACCTATTTTCATATAAATGCCCTTTTTCTGGCCCTCGTATCGATTTTGACAATCAAATCGGTCATGGAAAGATCTGTGTGGCCCTCCATAGAGTTTCAAAATCCCCATGTGGCGCTGGAGCCAGATGTTTTTGCGCCAGTCTGAGATGGACTCAAGTTTTTGCTTTGACTCCTGGAGAGGTCATAGTCGTGTGCCTGTAAATATTCAACTCTATAATCATTTTTGTCGGCCACCAGATAAGATGGGCAATGCAGGTGATTCAATAATTGCAGAACATCTCTATACATCATATAGCAGTGCATTACAACAGCCACGTGACATTTTTATTTATTTTATTTCACCTTTATTTAACCAGGTAGGCAAGTTGAGAACAAGTTCTCATTTACAATTGCGACCTGGCCAAGATAAAGCAAAGCAGTTCGACAGATACAACGACACAGAGTTACACATGGAGTAAAACAAACATACAGTCAATAATACAGTATAAACAAGTCTATATACAATGTGAGCAAATGAGGTGAGAAGGGAGGTAAAGGCCATGATGGCAAAGTAAATACAATATAGCAAGTAAAATACTGGAATGGTAGTTTTGCAATGGAAGAATGTGCAAAGTAGAAATAAAAATAATGGGGTGCAAAGGAGCAAAATTAATTAAATACAGTTGGGAAAGAGGTAGTTGTTTGGGCTTAATTATAGGTGGGCTATGTACATATGCAGTAATCTGTGAGCTGCTCTGACAGTTGGTGCTTAAAGCTAGTGAGGGAGATAAGTGTTTCCAGTTTCAGAGATTTTTGTAGTTCGTTCCAGTCATTGGCAGCAGAGAACTGGAAGGAGAGGCGGCCAAAGAAATAATTGGTTTTGGGGGTGACTAGAGAGATATACCTGCTGGAGCGTGTGCTACAGGTGGGAGATGCTATGGTGACCAGCGAGCTGAGATAAGGGGGGACTTTACCTAGCAGGGTCTTGTAGATGATATAACAGTTGGGATTATCAATGACTGTCAATCATTCACTGATTTGGTGGGCAATGACAGCCTCTTGGGTTACTGACTTACTGGATAAATGATTGGTCATATTCTGGACTATTTGCTCTGTCACTACCTTCACTTCCCCACAATTACAGTACCAAGCTACCATCGTTATTGCAGCACTGTTGTGATGTTTGTATTCTGGGTTTTTCATTGGTGCTCTTTTCTGAATTTGCTGAATGACACGTATTTGTGTGTCCCTTTTCACGAGATGATGATGATGAATACATGGACAGTTTTTTTCAAATGAATAAGTCCTCAAAAGATAATGGTTGTAAGTGATCTCAAAAAGGAGCCTTCTCATTGGACAAGTTCAGGTAGTAGGGCCTACCTCCATTTTAAAATGGTTTCTCCTGTTGATTAATGAATGAAACCCTGGTCCCAAGCATCATACTGAACTCTTTCTTTCTTTCCCCCCCAGTGATACAGGGCAGAGGTGTCCAGTGGATAACGAGGTACTACGGGAAGACCAGCTGTTTCCAGATAACTTTGCCAAGCGGGAGATCCTCTCCCTAACGGTGCGCTGCACCAACGTAGGCTGCACTGACAAAATGGAGCTTCGCCGCCTGGATGTAGGCATCCTTCTCCGCAGACAATGGCTGACACCTTAGTTCATATCACTTCAACCGTGTTGCCATGTTGAAACCAAATGATTAGCTCACTCTGCCATCTCACCCTGCCAGGGCCATGTTACGAAATGTGAGTTTGCCACCGTGCCTTGTCCGCTGTGCCAGGACGCGGTGTGGAAGAGCCAGCTGGAGATGCACCAAAGCCAACACTGCCAGCGGAGACCTGTGTCCTGTCCCGACTGTGTAGAGAGCTTTGTTTATGAGGACAGCAAGGTAAGCATCACCAACTTATTCATGCTGAGGGCACTATCCTGAATAAAGATTGATTGGATTGACTACCGGGTGCACCGCCTCAGTTAGCTTAGCTAGCAGCACAGCAGAAGAAAACGTGACCATAAGTCTCAGTCAGTAAGAAACTGTGTTCGTTCTCCATTTGAGCTCCCCTTTAATGTTCACTGAAAAAAGTGGATAGACTGTTATTTCTGAAGCTGGTCATGTGACAGACAGCCTTTTGAACATTGTTTTTGTTGTGTCCTCAGATTCATGAGTCGCTGTGTCCCTTTGCCAACGTGGTGTGTCAGTACTGCGGTATGGAGCTCATCAGAGACCAGGTGGGGATGGAGACCTGATGGCTGCCGTTTTAGATTTAGCTGATTACTAAACCTATGAGATGATGGTGTAGAGCAGTAGTCCTGATTACTAAACCTATGAGATGATGGTGTAGAGCAGTAGTCCTGATTACTAAACCTATGAGATGATGGTGTAGAGCAGTAGTCCTGATTACTAAACCTATGAGATGATGGTGTAGAGCAGTAGTCCTGATTACTAAACCTATGAGATGATGATGTAGAGCAGTAGTCCTGATTACTAAACCTATGAGATGATGGTGTAGAGCAGTAGTCCTGATTACTAAACCTATGAGATGATGGTGTAGAGCAGTAGTCCTGATTACTAAACCTATGAGATGATGGTGTAGAGCAGTAGTCCTGATTACTAAACCTATGAGATGATGGTGTAGAGCAGTAGTCCTGATTACTAAACCTATGAGATGATGGTGTAGAGCAGTAGTCCTGATTACTAAACCTATGAGATGATGGTGTAGAGCAGTAGTCCTGATTACTAAACCTATGAGATGATGATGGTGGTGTAGAGCAGTAGTCCTGATTACTAAACCTATGAGATGATGATGGTGGTGTAGAGCAGTAGTCCTGATTACTAAACCTATGAGATGATGGTGTAGAGCAGTAGTCCTGATTACTAAACCTATGAGATGATGATGGTGGTGTAGAGCAGTAGTCCTGATTACTAAACCTATGAGATGATGATGGAGGTGTAGAGCAGTAGTCCTGATTACTAAACCTATGAGATGATGATGGAGGTGTAGAGCAGTAGTCCTGATTACTAAACCTATGAGATGATGATGGTGGTGTAGAGCAGTAGTCCTGATTACTAAACCTATGAGATGATGATGGTGTAGAGCAGTAGTCCTGATTACTAAACCTATGAGATGATGATGGTGGTGTAGAGCAGTAGTCCTGATTACTAAACCTATGAGATGATGGTGTAGAGCAGTAGTCCTGATTACTAAACCTATGAGATGATGATGGTGGTGTAGAGCAGTAGTCCTGATTACTAAACCTATGAGATGATGATGGTGGTGTAGAGCAGTAGTCCTGATTACTAAACCTATGAGATGATGATGGTGGTGTAGAGCAGTAGTCCTGATTACTAAACCTATGAGATGATGGTGTAGAGCAGTAGTCCTGATTACTAAACCTATGAGATGATGATGGTGGTGTAGAGCAGTAGTCCTGATTACTAAACCTATGAGATGATGATGGTGGTGTAGAGCAGTAGTCCTGATTACTAAACCTATGAGATGATGGTGTAGAGCAGTAGTCCTGATTACTAAACCTATGAGATGATGATGGTGGTGTAGAGCAGTAGTCCTGAATACTAAACCTATGAGATGATGGTGTAGAGCAGTAGTCCTGATTACTAAACCTATGAGATGATGATGGTGGTGTAGAGCAGTAGTCCTGATTACTAAACCTATGAGATGATGATGGAGGTGTAGAGCAGTAGTCCTGATTACTAAACCTATGAGATGATGGTGTAGAGCAGTAGTCCTGATTACTAAACCTATGAGATGATGGTGTAGAGCAGTAGTCCTGATTACTAAACCTATGAGATGATGATGGTGGTGTAGAGCAGTAGTCCTGATTACTAAACCTATGAGATGATGATGGAGGTGTAGAGCAGTAGTCCTGATTACTAAACCTATGAGATGATGATGGTGGTGTAGAGCAGTAGTCCTGATTACTAAACCTATGAGATGATGATGGAGGTGTAGAGCAGTAGTCCTGATTACTAAACCTATGAGATGATGATGATGGTGGTGTAGAGCAGTAGTCCTGATTACTAAACCTATGAGATGATGATGGTGGTGTAGAGCAGTAGTCCTGATTACTAAACCTATGAGATGATGATGGAGGTGTAGAGCAGTAGTCCTGATTACTAAACCTATGAGATGATGATGGAGGTGTAGAGCAGTAGTCCTGATTACTAAACCTATGAGATGATGATGGAGGTGTAGAGCAGTAGTCCTGATTACTAAACCTATGAGATGATGATGGTGGTGTAGAGCAGTAGTCCTGATTACTAAACCTATGAGATGATGGTGTAGAGCAGTAGTCCTGATTACTAAACCTATGAGATGATGGTGTAGAGCAGTAGTCCTGATTACTAAACCTATGAGATGATGGTGTAGAGCAGTAGTCCTGATTACTAAACCTATGAGATGATGGTGTAGAGCAGTAGTCCTGATTACTAAACCTATGAGATGATGATGGTGGTGTAGAGCAGTAGTCCTGATTACTAAACCTATGAGATGATGATGGAGGTGTAGAGCAGTAGTCCTGATTACTAAACCTATGAGATGATGATGGAGGTGTAGAGCAGTAGTCCTGATTACTAAACCTATGAGATGATGATGGAGGTGTAGAGCAGTAGTCCTGATTACTAAACCTATGAGATGATGATGGAGGTGTAGAGCAGTAGTCCTGATTACTAAACCTATGAGATGATGATGGAGGTGTAGAGCAGTAGTCCTGATTACTAAACCTATGAGATGATGATGGAGGTGTAGAGCAGTAGTCCTGATTACTAAACCTATGAGATGATGATGGAGGTGTAGAGCAGTAGTCCTGATTACTAAACCTATGAGATGATGATGGAGGTGTAGAGCAGTAGTCCTGATTACTAAACCTATGAGATGATGATGGAGGTGTAGAGCAGTAGTCCTGATTACTAAACCTATGAGATGATGATGGAGGTGTAGAGCAGTAGTCCTGATTACTAAACCTATGAGATGATGATGGAGGTGTAGAGCAGTAGTCCTGATTACTAAACCTATGAGATGATGATGATGGTGTAGAGCAGTAGTCCTGATTACTAAACCTATGAGATGATGATGGTGGTGGTGTAGAGCAGTAGTCCTGATTACTAAACCTATGAGATGATGATGGTGGTGGTGTAGAGCAGTAGTCCTGATTACTAAACCTATGAGATGATGATGGTGGTGGTGGTGTAGAGCAGTAGTCCTGATTACTAAACCTATGAGATGATGATGGAGGTGTAGAGCAGTAGTCCTGATTACTAAACCTATGAGATGATGATGGAGGTGTAGAGCAGTAGTCCTGATTACTAAACCTATGAGATGATGATGGTGGTGGTGGTGTAGAGCAGTAGTCCTGATTACTAAACCTATGAGATGATGATGGAGGTGTAGAGCAGTAGTCCTGATTACTAAACCTATGAGATGATGATGGAGGTGTAGAGCAGTAGTCCTGATTACTAAACCTATGAGATGATGATGGAGGTGTAGAGCAGTAGTCCTGATTACTAAACCTATGAGATGATGATGGAGGTGTAGAGCAGTAGTCCTGATTACTAAACCTATGAGATGATGATGGAGGTGTAGAGCAGTAGTCCTGATTACTAAACCTATGAGATGATGATGGAGGTGTAGAGCAGTAGTCCTGATTACTAAACCTATGAGATGATGATGGAGGTGTAGAGCAGTAGTCCTGATTACTAAACCTATGAGATGATGATGGAGGTGTAGAGCAGTAGTCCTGATTACTAAACCTATGAGATGATGATGGAGGTGTAGAGCAGTAGTCCTGATTACTAAACCTATGAGATGATGATGGAGGTGTAGAGCAGTAGTCCTGATTACTAAACCTATGAGATGATGATGGAGGTGTAGAGCAGTAGTCCTGATTACTAAACCTATGAGATGATGATGGAGGTGTAGAGCAGTAGTCCTGATTACTAAACCTATGAGATGATGATGGTGTAGAGCAGTAGTCCTGATTACTAAACCTATGAGATGATGATGGTGGTGGTGTAGAGCAGTAGTCCTGATTACTAAACCTATGAGATGATGATGGTGGTGGTGTAGAGCAGTAGTCCTGATTACTAAACCTATGAGATGATGATGGTGGTGGTGGTGTAGAGCAGTAGTCCTGATTACTAAACCTATGAGATGATGGTGTAGAGCAGTAGTCCTGATTACTAAACCTATGAGATGATGGTGTAGAGCAGTAGTCCTGATTACTAAACCTATGAGATGATGATGGTGTAGAGCAGTAGTCCTGATTACTAAACCTATGAGATGATGGTGTAGAGCAGTAGTCCTGATTACTAAACCTATGAGATGATGATGGAGGTGTAGAGCAGTAGTCCTGATTACTAAACCTATGAGATGATGGTGTAGAGCAGTAGTCCTGATTACTAAACCTATGAGATGATGGTGTAGAGCAGTAGTCCTGATTACTAAACCTATGAGATGATGATGGTGGTGTAGAGCAGTAGTCCTGATTACTAAACCTATGAGATGATGATGGAGGTGTAGAGCAGTAGTCCTGATTACTAAACCTATGAGATGATGATGGTGGTGTAGAGCAGTAGTCCTGATTACTAAACCTATGAGATGATGATGGAGGTGTAGAGCAGTAGTCCTGATTACTAAACCTATGAGATGATGATGATGGTGGTGTAGAGCAGTAGTCCTGATTACTAAACCTATGAGATGATGATGGTGGTGTAGAGCAGTAGTCCTGATTACTAAACCTATGAGATGATGATGGAGGTGTAGAGCAGTAGTCCTGATTACTAAACCTATGAGATGATGATGGAGGTGTAGAGCAGTAGTCCTGATTACTAAACCTATGAGATGATGATGGAGGTGTAGAGCAGTAGTCCTGATTACTAAACCTATGAGATGATGATGGTGGTGTAGAGCAGTAGTCCTGATTACTAAACCTATGAGATGATGGTGTAGAGCAGTAGTCCTGATTACTAAACCTATGAGATGATGGTGTAGAGCAGTAGTCCTGATTACTAAACCTATGAGATGATGGTGTAGAGCAGTAGTCCTGATTACTAAACCTATGAGATGATGATGGTGGTGTAGAGCAGTAGTCCTGATTACTAAACCTATGAGATGATGATGGAGGTGTAGAGCAGTAGTCCTGATTACTAAACCTATGAGATGATGATGGAGGTGTAGAGCAGTAGTCCTGATTACTAAACCTATGAGATGATGATGGAGGTGTAGAGCAGTAGTCCTGATTACTAAACCTATGAGATGATGATGGTGTAGAGCAGTAGTCCTGATTACTAAACCTATGAGATGATGATGGAGGTGTAGAGCAGTAGTCCTGATTACTAAACCTATGAGATGATGATGGAGGTGTAGAGCAGTAGTCCTGATTACTAAACCTATGAGATGATGATGGAGGTGTAGAGCAGTAGTCCTGATTACTAAACCTATGAGATGATGATGGTGTAGAGCAGTAGTCCTGATTACTAAACCTATGAGATGATGATGGAGGTGTAGAGCAGTAGTCCTGATTACTAAACCTATGAGATGATGATGGAGGTGTAGAGCAGTAGTCCTGATTACTAAACCTATGAGATGATGATGGAGGTGTAGAGCAGTAGTCCTGATTACTAAACCTATGAGATGATGATGATGGTGTAGAGCAGTAGTCCTGATTACTAAACCTATGAGATGATGATGGTGGTGGTGTAGAGCAGTAGTCCTGATTACTAAACCTATGAGATGATGATGGTGGTGGTGTAGAGCAGTAGTCCTGATTACTAAACCTATGAGATGATGATGGTGGTGGTGGTGTAGAGCAGTAGTCCTGATTACTAAACCTATGAGATGATGATGGAGGTGTAGAGCAGTAGTCCTGATTACTAAACCTATGAGATGATGATGGAGGTGTAGAGCAGTAGTCCTGATTACTAAACCTATGAGATGATGATGGAGGTGTAGAGCAGTAGTCCTGATTACTAAACCTATGAGATGATGATGGAGGTGTAGAGCAGTAGTCCTGATTACTAAACCTATGAGATGATGATGGAGGTGTAGAGCAGTAGTCCTGATTACTAAACCTATGAGATGATGATGGAGGTGTAGAGCAGTAGTCCTGATTACTAAACCTATGAGATGATGATGGAGGTGTAGAGCAGTAGTCCTGATTACTAAACCTATGAGATGATGATGGAGGTGTAGAGCAGTAGTCCTGATTACTAAACCTATGAGATGATGATGGAGGTGTAGAGCAGTAGTCCTGATTACTAAACCTATGAGATGATGATGGAGGTGTAGAGCAGTAGTCCTGATTACTAAACCTATGAGATGATGATGGAGGTGTAGAGCAGTAGTCCTGATTACTAAACCTATGAGATGATGATGGAGGTGTAGAGCAGTAGTCCTGATTACTAAACCTATGAGATGATGATGGAGGTGTAGAGCAGTAGTCCTGATTACTAAACCTATGAGATGATGATGGAGGTGTAGAGCAGTAGTCCTGATTACTAAACCTATGAGATGATGATGGTGTAGAGCAGTAGTCCTGATTACTAAACCTATGAGATGATGATGGTGGTGGTGTAGAGCAGTAGTCCTGATTACTAAACCTATGAGATGATGATGGTGGTGGTGTAGAGCAGTAGTCCTGATTACTAAACCTATGAGATGATGATGGTGGTGGTGGTGTAGAGCAGTAGTCCTGATTACTAAACCTATGAGATGATGGTGTAGAGCAGTAGTCCTGATTACTAAACCTATGAGATGATGGTGTAGAGCAGTAGTCCTGATTACTAAACCTATGAGATGATGATGGTGTAGAGCAGTAGTCCTGATTACTAAACCTATGAGATGATGGTGTAGAGCAGTAGTCCTGATTACTAAACCTATGAGATGATGATGGTGGTGTAGAGCAGTAGTCCTGATTACTAAACCTAGGAGATGATGATGGTGTCGAGCAATAGTCCTGATTACTAAACCTATGAGATGATGGTGGTGTAGAGCAGTAGTCCTGATTACTAAACCTATGAAATGATGATGGTGTAAAGCAGGAGTCTCCAACGTGTGGCTCACGGGCAGATTTTGGTCCAGTTCACATCTGCTTGCGGCCCACACAAACCTATGTTTAACTCAATCTTTCATGAATGATATTGGACTGCTAAACTTTGCTGGGCGGCAATGGACCGCAATGCTAGCCCTTGGACACAGATAGGTTGCCTACCTTTCCTCTGGAAAAAGTATCTCTTTGTAACAAGCTTCTACACAGGTCAAGCGATGTAGGATCTGACTCGGTGGTGTTTTTGTTTCAGTTGGAATCTCACTATGACACAGACTGTCCGAAGGCTCCGATTGCCTGTACCTTCAGCACTTTTGGATGTCGAGAGATGGTAGGTCACTGAGTTAGAGTCAACCTCAACACTTTCTGAGTCATTTACCACCTATGTTCTGTGACTACTTTGCCTTGTCAAAAACAAACCCCATTACCCAAGGCCGAGATAGCAAAGATCCACTTCTCGTGGCCTCTGGCAGGACTAGGTAGAGTTTCCACATCTACTCCCGTCCAGCCGATACTTTCAGGTCTAACAAAGAGGGTTTTTAAACCGGACAAGGCTTCCACTTACCACCTTGGTTCAACACAGTGGCTCTTTTTTCAAGTCTTTATGTGCTATTCCAGATGCAGCGCAATGACCTGGCGCAGCACATGCAGGAGTTCACTCAGATGCACATGCGCTGCATGGCTGAGTACCTGCACAGGCACAGCCTTACCGGGTACACCCAGCCACCTTCTTCTGAGGACCGAGGGGCTGCCGCCGCAGAGCTGGGGGCACACCCAGGAGCTAGCAGCAGTGGCGCCCCCTGCCAGTGCTGCGGGGAACTGCAGACCATGCGGGAGACCACCCAGCAGCTGGAGGGACGACTAGTACGGCAGGACCACCAGCTACGTGAGCTGAGCATTCAGGTGGAACAGATAACAAATTCGTTCTCTCATTTGTGACGTTGAATTCACTTGTTTGAATGAAAAACGTCTACAACTAAACAACCATTTTGTTTTCTATTATCATTATTCCCCCAGGCGGGGCTGGTGGCGGAGCTCCGTCGCAAGGTCACCTCGCTGGAGGAGAACCTAAAGGAGCTGGAGGCCAAGCAGTGCCAGGGTGTGTACGTGTGGCCCTTGGAGGGCTTCTCGGGCTACCTACGTACCCAGGCTGCCGGACAGCCTGTTGTGGTGCATAGCCCGGGCTTCTACACGGGCCGGCCGGGCTACAAGCTGTGTCTGCGCCTCCACCTCCAAACGCCCTCGGCACAGCGCTGCTCCAACTACATCTCACTGTTCGTTCACACCATGCAGGGTGAATTTGATGGGCAGCTGTCGTGGCCCTTCCAAGGCACCATCCGGCTGGCCGTGCTGGACCAGGGGCCTGAGGGCCAGCACCATGTGGAGGTGATGGAGACCAAGCCCGACCTGCAGGCATTCCAGAGGCCCACCATCCAGAGGAACCCCAAGGGCTTTGGCTACGTCACCTTTCTGCACTTGATGGAGCTACCACAGCGGGGGTTTGTGCACGACGACACGCTGCTGGTGCGCTGCGAGGTGACGCCGCGCTTCGACACTGCCCTAAGGCGCGAGGGAGCGGCCTTGCAGCCCAGAGGGCCCGAGGCCTCGCTGTGAGGACACTTTTAACGTTCCAAGTGACGAGGTCAATCGCCACCAACGTTATCAGTACAAAGTATCAGTTTGCCATTTCCCTGAGTTGTTGTATCACACAGGATCATTGCATTGGGTTCAGTCATGACCAACATCATGGGAAAGTGTACGGCTCAGTTGTGGGTTTTATCTCCAACTCCAAAAGGCTTTTCTTTGCTGTAGCTGTTGAGTGATGGACTGGATGTTGGTGGCGATGAACACCAAGGTTTCCTGCAACAAGTCGAGAGCTTGGGGCTGTATGGGTTTTATCTGCATTTTTGTCAAAATTGAGTTATTGACATTAGCCTTATTCTGTTCAATGTTCTCTACCTATATATTCCTCTAAATACCCCCAATTCATGTTAAGTTCAAAAGAATATAAGATCAACAAAAAAAATGGCTGACACCATTTAAACCAATGAGGGTTCAGAACTTTAAAGCCGATCTCACAATCATCTATTTGCAGACAGAACGTTCTAGTCCCAAGCTCTGTGTTCCATCACTGATCCAGCAATGTGTCGCAGGCTACTGTACTGCTCTACATAGATAGGATTTCAAAATGTCTTATGGTGCCTACATTAGGTTGTAATAAACATGACTTTGGTTTCAGTGCATCGTTCTTTGTGACAGCTTTGTAGTGGAGACCGACAAAGTCTCGTTAATTATCATAACATGCTATTACAGTTTATGATATTTATGTCAAGCTCAAAGTCATGTTTATTACAACTTTATGTTGGCATAAAAGAAGCAAATTCAAATAAGATGTTAATAGAAGTGTATTTCTGTTGGAGATTAGGAAGGGGACAGAGAGTGATGTAGGACAGAGAGATACTCAATCAAATGAATCCCTTTTAGCGCTTTCTACAAAACACAGCGAGGGCAGGGGCAGGACCATCTGTAGGCAGGAGATGACCACACGCAGAACTACCTATCAACTTATTGTACATCCTGGATGACGAGAGTTAGGATCACTGGCATTTCCCTGGTCTTCTGGTTGGAGGATCATACAGGGAAGATGGGGCAACGTCCTAACCTGGTCTTCTGGTTGGAGGATCATACAGGGAAGATGGGGCAACGTCCTAACCTGGTCTTCTGGTTGGAGGATCATACAGGAAAGATGGGGCAACGTCCTAACCTGGTCTTCTGGTTGGAGGATCATACAGGGAAGATGGGGCAACGTCCTAACCTGGTCTTCTGGTTGGAGGATCATACAGGGAAGATGGGGCAACGTCCTAACCTGGTCTTCTGGTTGGAGGATCATACAGGGAAGATGGGGCAACGTCCTATCTGGTCTTCTGGTTGGAGGATCATACAGGGAAGATGGGGCAACGTCCTAACCTGGTCTTCTGGTTGGAGGATCATACAGGAAAGATGGGGCAACGGTCCTAACCTGGTCTTCTGGTTGGAGGATCAAGATGGGGCAACGTCCTAACCTGGGTCTTAAGACCTTTTCCCAGACAAAAGAGCTGTGCATTAAGACGTCTTCTGGAGAAGAGATTTCCTGAACAATGGCTGTGCGTTAGGACATACAATAAGCAGTGACATATGAATGAGTTGGTATACACAGTGGTGTAAAGTACTTAAGTACTACTTGTGTTTTTCTTTTGGTGGTATCTGTACTTTACTATTTATATTTTTGACAACTTTTACTCCACTACATTTCTAAAGAAAATAATGTACATTTTACTCCATACATTTTCCCTGACACACAAATGTACTTGTTACATTTGGAAATGCTCAGGCAGGACAGCAATATGGGCTAATCATGCACCTATCTTTTTTTTTTTACCTTTTATTTTAACTGGGAAGAAATTGAGGCCTAGGTTTCTTTTCCAGATGTGCCCTGTAAAATACAATATAAATATACACATTATACACAATATATTACAATACAAAACGCAGTCATGTTAAGCACTATTAAAACATCACAAATCATTCAGAAAAAGTTACATTCCTCCACAAGTCCCCAATCAATACATTAAATTGCCTCAAACAGCACCAGAACATCAAAATGAAATGTATTTATATTTTTGGGGGCAATATGGTGCATTTAAGCTAAAATCAGATTTACCTAGTTCGGTGGAGACCCTAGGAACGTCGAGTAACGGGTTAGGCAACTCGGGTGTCTATACTTCAAAAGAAAAGTTCGATAAGACGGAAGTTTATGAAGCAGGACCTTGTAAACAAAAAGGTTGTGATGTAGAGACCTACGAGTCTTTAGCGAAGTCCAGACAACCTTTTGATACAGGATGCAGTGTTGTGATGAGTATCAAATCTGTCGCCCATAACAACGAAGGGCAACGTGGTAGATGGAATCCATAGCTTTAAGACTAGTAGCAACTGTATTTGGATAAATAATCACCATAATCAAGAACAGATAAAAAGGTTGACTGAATGATCTGCTTCCTACTGCTGAGAGAAAGGCCCCATCGCTTTCTGTAGAAAAAAAGACCGCTTAGCTTCTTAACCAGCTCATCTATGTTAATTTAAAACGTCAAATCCATATCAATCCAAATGCCTTATTGTTTATATGCCGGAACACGTTCGATTAGAGAACCATCTAATGAGTGAACATGTAGTTCATCTGAAACGTTCTTACGAGAGTTTAAAAACATGTATTTAGTTTTGTCCATATTAAGCACACGTTTTAAATCAGCTAGGGATTCCTACATAGCTATAAAATCGGACTAGTTTTGACACAGCCAGATCAATAGGGACGGCAGGTAGCCTAGTGGTTAGAGCGTTGGACTAGTAACTGGAAGGTTTCTAGATCGAATCCCTGAGCTGACAAGGTAAAAATCTGTTGTTCTGCCCTTGAACAAGGCAGTTAACCCACTGTTCCTAGGCCGTCATTGTAAAAAAGAATTTGTTCTTAACTGACTGGCCTAGTTAAATTTTAAAAAACTAGTCGGGGCAATAGTGTACATAATAGTATCATCCACATTGAAATGAAGTTAACAGATTGACCAATGGTGTTAATGTAAATAGTGAATAGAACAGGTCCCAAAATCAGGATTTGACAGTTTTTCAGAATTTACCCGGGTTCCCATTACAATCCCAAAGAGCAGTTGCATAATCCCATTTAGCCTTGCTGATTTGTCTTGCACAATAGTTCCTCAGTTGCTTAAAGCTTGCCGGGCCTGAGCCTGTGTTCCTGGTCTTGACCCAAGCATCGTCTCTTTTATAAATGACTTCTGATCATTCTGGAGTGTACCAGGCATTCCATCTACCTTTAACTCTTCATTTTTTTGAAGGGAGCATGATTATCCACAATAGTATTGAAGACATCTGCAAAAAGGCTGAAAGCTAAATCATGTTGATGGATAGCTTGATGAGGCTATGGAGCTATGGAGACATCCTCACTCACCAGAATGGATAACTTACTCTCATACGTTCAATCCCACTGGACTTTTGATTGTTTCTTGTGGAATAAGTTGAATATATTTGTGTGGACATATATGCCTTACTGTGTTGTTTTGCTTTGCCACATGTTGCAGTATGACATTAGTGCCGTGTTGCAAACAGGATGTAAGTTTTGGAATATTTTCTTATTCTGAACAGATTTCCTTCTTTTCACTCTGTCATTTAGGTTAGTATTGTTGCGTACCTACAATGTTGTTTTCTCCTATCACAGCCATTCAACTCTGTAACTGTTTTAAAGTCACCGTTGGCCTCATGGTGAAATCCCTGAGTGGTTTCCTTCCTCCCCAGCAGCTGAGTTAGGAACGACGCATGTATCTTGTATGTAATCCCACTTTGACATTATTGTGTGTAGGCCAGTGACAAAAACATCTCATTTTAATCCATTTTAAATTCAGGCTGTAACACAACAAAATGTGGAAAAAGTCACGGGGTGTGAATACTTTCTGAAGGTCCTGTATGTTGTCCTGTCTGAAATATGCTAGGCTGTAGCAGGATCTATGGGTGCCTTTCTCTGAGAAGGAATGAATGTCCAACATCAATGTCCAATGTCCAACAACATGGACACTTGCGCGATGTATGGTTGTCTCTACCTTCTTGCCCTTTGTGCTGTTGTCTGTGCCCAATAATGTTTGTACCATGTTTTGTGCTGCTACCATGTTGTGATGGTGCCATGTTGTGTTGCTACCATGTTGTCAATTTGTGTTGCTACCATACTGTGTTATGTTGTGTTGCTGCCGTGCTGTTGTCTTAGGTCTCTCTTTATGTAGTCTTGTCTCTCTTGTCATGATGTTTGTTTTGTCCTATATTTAGTATTTTTAATCACAGCACCCGTCACCGCAGGAAGCCTTTTGTCTTTTGGTAGGCCGTCATTGTAAATAAGAATTTGTTCTTAACTGACTTGCCAAGTTAAATAAAGGTTAAATAAATAAATCTAGCAAATGAGATTCATACTGAGTTGCAATGCACTAACCAAATAAAAGTGTATTTGTCACATGCTTTGTAAACAACAGATGTAGACTAAGAGTGAAATGCTTCCTGCCTGGTCCTTTACCAACACCGCAAAGATAAAGATAAAGGATTAAATAGAAATAGCAACATGAGGAATAAATACACGGTGAATAACAATAACATGGCTGTATACAGGAAGTAGAAACAAACATGGCTATATACAGGGAGTAGAAACAAACATGGCTATATACAGGAAGTAGAAACTAACATGGCTGTATACAGGAAGTAGAAACAAACATGGCTATATACAGGGAGTAGAAACTAACATGGCTGTATACAGGAAGTAGAAACAAACATGGCTATATACAGGGAGTAGAAACTAACATGGCTATATACAGGAAGTAGAAACAAACATGGCTATATACAGGGAGTAGAAACTAACATGGCTGTATACAGGAAGTAGAAACAAACATGGCTATATACAGGGAGTAGAAACTAACATGGCTATATACAGGAAGTAGAAACAAACATGGCTATATACAGGGAGTAGAAACTAACATGGCTGTATACAGGAAGTAGAAACAAACATGGCTATATACAGGAAGTAGAAACTAACATGGCTATATACAGGAAGTAGAAACAAACATGGCTATATACAGGGAGTAGAAACTAACATGGCTGTATACAGGAAGTAGAAACAAACATGGCTATATACAGGGAGTAGAAACTAACATGGCTGTATACAGGAAGTAGAAACAAACATGGCTATATACAGGAAGTAGAAACTAACATGGCTATATACAGGAAGTAGAAACAAACATGGCTATATACAGGAAGTAGAAACTAACATGGCTATATACAGGGAGTAGAAACTAACAGGGCTATATACAGGGAGTAGAAACTAACATGGCCATATACAGGGAGTAGAAACTAACATGGCTATATACAGGAAGTAGAAACAAACATGGCTATATACAGGAAGTAGAAACAAACATGGCTATATACAGGAAGTAGAAACAAACATGGCTATATACAGGGAGTAGAAACAAACATGGCTATATACAGGAAGTAGAAACAAACATGGCTATATACAGGGAGTAGAAACTAACATGGCCATATACAGGAAGTAGAAACAAACATGGCTATATACAGGAAGTAGAAACAAACATGGCTATATACAGGAAGTAGAAACAAACATGGCTATATACAGGAAGTAGAAACTAACATGGCTATATACAGGGAGTAGAAACTAACAGGGCTATATACAGGGAGTAGAAACTAACATGGCCATATACAGGGAGTAGAAACTAACATGGCTATATACAGGGAGTAGAAACTAACATGGCCATATACAGGAAGTAAAAACAAACATGGCTATATACAGGGAGTAGAAACTAACATGGCTATATACAGGAAGTAGAAACTAACATGGCTATATACAGGAAGTAGAAACTAACATGGCTATATACAGGGAGTAGAAACTAACATGGCCATATACAGGAAGTAAAAACAAACATGGCTATATACAGGGAGTAGAAACTAACATGGCTATATACAGGAAGTAGAAACTAACATGGCTATATACAGGAAGTAGAAACAAACATGGCTATATACAGGAAGTAGAAACTAACATGGCTATATACAGGGAGTAGAAACTAACAGGGCTATATACAGGGAGTAGAAACTAACATGGCCATATACAGGGAGTAGAAACTAACATGGCTATATACAGGGAGTAGAAACTAACATGGCCATATACAGGAAGTAAAAACAAACATGGCTATATACAGGGAGTAGAAACTAACATGGCTATATACAGGAAGTAGAAACTAACATGGCTATATACAGGAAGTAGAAACTAACATGGCTATATACAGGGAGTAGAAACTAACATGGCCATATACAGGGAGTAGAAACTAACATGGCTATATACAGGGAGTAGAAACTAACATGGCTATATACAGGGAGTAGAAACTAACATGGCTATATACAGGAAGTAGAAACAAACATGGCTATATACAGGAAGTAGAAACTAACATGGCTATATACAGGGAGTAGAAACTAACATGGCCATATACAGGGAGTAGAAACTAACATGGCTATATACAGGGAGTAGAAACAAACATGGCCATATACAGGAAGTAGAAACAAACATGGCTATATACAGGGAGTAGAAACTAACATGGCTATATACAGGAAGTAGAAACTAACATGGCTATATACAGGAAGTAGAAACTAACATGGCTATATACAGGGAGTAGAAACTAACAGGGCTATATACAGGGAGTAGAAACTAACATGGCTATATACAGGGAGTAGAAACTAACATGGCTATATACAGGGAGTAGAAACTAACATGGCTATATACAGGAAGTAGAAACTAACATGGCTATATACAGGGAGTAGAAACTAACATGGCTATATACAGGAAGTAGAAACTAACATGGCTATATACAGGAAGTAGAAACTAACATGGCTATATACAGGAAGTAGAAACTAACATGGCTATATACAGGAAGTAGAAACTAACATGGCCATATACAGGAAGTAAAAACTAACATGGCTATATACAGGAAGTAGAAACTAACATGGCTATATACAGGGAGTAGAAACTAACATGGCTATATACAGGGAGTAGAAACTAACATGGCTATATACAGGAAGTAGAAACTAACATGGCTATATACAGGAAGTAAAAACTAACATGGCTATATACAGGAAGTAGAAACTAACATGGCTATATACAGGAAGTAGAAACTAACATGGCTATATACGGTTGCCGGTTGCCAGGTTTCTTCCGACACATTGGTACGGCTGGCTGCCGGGTTGGATGGCGCTGTGTTAAGAAGCAGTGCGGCTTGGTTGGGTTGTGTATCGGAGGACTCATGACTTTCAACCTTCGTCTCTACCGAGCCCGTACGGGAGTTGTAGCGATGAGACAAGATAATAGCTACTAAACAATTGGATACCACGAAATTGGGGAGAAAATTGAAGAAAAAAAAACGTTAAAAAAAAATAATAATTAGTGGGGGAAAAATATATGGTTTTTCTAGAGAAGAAAAAAGCATCCGTTCCTTTGTCTCTTTTAAATAAGTGGTTGCAAAGGGTCTTAACAATAAATCCAAATCAAATTAATTTGTATTTGTCACTTGTAAATTATTATTGGTACTGAGATATTTGTTAATGTATTTGGTGGTGGCACTTTTGAGTAGAAACATGGGTACATCACAAATCACAGTCAGACACATTTGGATCAAGGCTCTTCATTTTAATAAGGCACTTGGGATTCAGATTCAGTCATGTCTCAACTAGAAAACTAAAAACATTTAGAAAATTAGTGCTTCGATTTCCAGGCTGGGATTCACATTCCAAAAACACTACTTTTGATGTGGATGTTATTGGTCGATGTAAGGAAACCTCTTGTTGGCTCCGTATCCCGAGGGGCCTAGTTTAGCCTCTATCCTCTCTGGCTCGACCTCCTTGTCTGACACATTCTGAGGGGGATCTCTGGAAGCGCCGGCCTTCACAGCTGTGACACCAGTAGCCTTGACAGCTATAAGAAATATTGACATTTAGACTATGCTGTTTTAAACAGACAGTTCCTCTCTGTACAACCCACCCAGAACACACACCCACTTTGTCAACAATGCTTCATACCTGCAAATCACTTATAACCACTAGGTTAACAACAGCAACAAATCACAAGTTCACACCTTCTATACTATGAATTGACTTCATCACCAGTCATTGTAACCACTAGCATCTATGGTATATTGTTGTAAAAAACCTCTAGTATGATCATGATCATCCCTACATCACCACTATCACCACGAGTATCATCACTAGTATCATCCCTACATCACCACTATCACCACGAGTATCATCACTAGTATCATCCCTACATCACCACGAGTATCATCACTAGTATCATCCCTACATCACCACTATCACCACGAGTATCATCACTAGTATCATCCCTACATCACCACTATCACCACGAGTATCATCACTAGTAGCATCCCTACATCACCACTAGTGTCATCATGATCATCATCACTAGTACCATAACTAGTATCATCATGATCATCATCACTAGTATCATCACTATTATCATTACTAGTATCCTCACTAGCATCATTATTAGTATCCTCACTAGCCTCCTCACTAGTATCAGCACTAGTGTCATGACGTTGGCCTGGGGGTTAGGTTTATGACAGTCATAAATACCTCTTCCCCCCTTTTTCCTCTCTCTAACCTACTGAGGTTACATTTAAAAAAAACTTGGTTAACACAGAGATTCTGGGAACGTCAGAATGTGGGGGGAAATGAACTATATTCTGGTGTTCCGAACAATTGAACATATGCGGTGGTACTTAATGAATATGATGTCAGTTCGGTTGTCATCTGAGACATTCTCATCAATGATAAGATGACATAAACTCTACAGTGGAAAGTCTACACATCAGAGTTATCGGATTCACATGGAATTGTTGTTCAAATTAAATGTTTGAATATGAAATTATTTATGATGGGATGAAATGTGATTTTAGCATCTAAAATGTGAGATTTGGATTTTCATAAGATAGGGCTGCTCATTCAGTGGCCCTCCCCTGTGAAGGGACAAGGGCTATAAAACTTTTCAAACAAGCCCTACTCTTCCTTCCTATATAAAGCCTTGACGACAATATAACCTCCTGTTCCAATGAGGTAGGATGACGATCCTATGTCAGAATGGTTCAGATAAAACTACCGAACGAAGCCAACATCAGCATGAGCTTTGGTTGAGAATGGTATGAACTTTGAACTCTTATTCACGACAGAAGTGATACCTCCTAGCCGTTGAGTTAGCGACCGCAGCTGCAAACGCTGGTTAGGAAGGAACAGACAGAATATCCCATCTACCAAACAACGACGTTACTACAACTTATCCAAGTGACCACCAGAGACATTCTTCAAAGGACAAAGGACTCGGTTTGGCAACACGGTCTTCCATCTACCACCAACCTACTGAAGTGCAGCTAAGAGTAAATATTTATTGCATTTTCCTTTTCCAAATGGGCAGTAATTTAGAATGCATAAGATACTGTACGATAGCACAGCTTCGCCTTTGTTCCTGTCTTCCCGCTCTTTCACTCAACCCAGACCCTTTTCCTTTGTGTAACAAGCTGTCATATCTGTTCCGACCCACTAGGGACGTTTTCCTTTATGACGATCATCATTATCCAGGTATAATTCATTCTTTGTATATGTAGTTCTGAGTGATTGGTTAGGTATTTAGTAAAAAAATAATTAAACCCAATTTTGTATTGCTGATTCAAATTGTTAGCCAGGGTTCTTGCAGATAACCAAGAATTTACAACTTTCAGATTATGAGACTGAAGTAAGATGACGATTGATGAAAGATATTACTAGATCTTTAAGAGTTTATTCGGAAGATAACAGCTCTATAAATATTATTTCGTGGTGCCCCGACTCTCTAGTTAATTACATTTACATGATTAGCTCAATCAGGTGATATTAATTACGGAGAAATTATTTTATAGAATAGCATGTCTTAGCAATTAATCCGGCATAGCCAAAGACACGACACTAGCATCATCAATAGCATCATCACTAGTATCATCACTATCATGATCATAATCGCTAGCATCATCACTAGCATCATCACTAGTATCATCACTAGCATAATCACTAGCATAATCACTAGTATCATCACTAGCATAATCACTAGCATCATCACTAGTATCATTATAAGTGTCATCACTAGTATTATCATGATCATCATCACTAGCATCATCCCTAGTATTCTCACTAGCATCATCACTAGTATCATCACTACTATCATCATGATCATCGTCACTAGAATCATCACTAGTATCATCAGTAGTATCATCATCACTAGTATCCTCACTAGCATCATCACTAGCATCATCACTAGTATCATCATGATCATCATTAGCAGCATCACTAGCATCATCACTAGTATCATCACTAGCATAATCACTAGCATCATCACTAGTATCATTATAAGTGTCATCACTAGTATTATCATGATCATCATCACTAGCATCATCCCTAGTATTCTCACTAGCATCATCACTAGTATCATCACTACTATCATCATGATCATCGTCACTAGAATCATCACTAGTATCATCAGTAGTATCATCATCACTAGTATCCTCACTAGCATCATCACTAGTATCATCATGATCATCATTAGCAGCATCACTAGCATCATCACTAGTATCATCACTACTATCATCATGATCATCGTCACTAGAATCATCACTAGTATCATCATCACTAGTATTCTCACTAGCATCATCATTATCATCATCATCATCACTAGTATCGTCATGATCATCATTATCATCATCACTAGCATCATCACTAGTATCATCACTAGCATCATCATGATCATCGTTAGCATCATCACTCACATGGAACTCTGGGGGCCTCTCTCTCACACTTGAGTGTACTCTGGGAAAAGCACTCAGCGATCCAGGACAGCACCTCCCCACAGTACTTCACCTGGGGGTGGGACAGACAGAGGCAAACCTTTTACACACCTTTGATAATACACACACATGTACCATCACTAGTGTTGTCCGGCCGAGTTTCCACTTTTGGGACTACTCTATTGTTTCCATTATGCCAGGCATAATAAATCAATGTCTCTCTATTTTTGTACCTGAGCTTCCATGGATGACATTCGCTTCTCTTGCTCCTTGAATCCTCCAACAATCTTCAATAAGCTCTGAACCCTTTTGTCACAAAGAAAAACATTTGAAAAACACATTGAATATCAAAGACATAATTGAAGGATACAGACTCCTGTCTTAAAGGTAGTATTTAAAAAAACATTTTAAACGTTTATTTAGCTAGGCAAGTCAGTTAAGAACAAATTCTTATTTTCAATGATGGCCTAGGAACAGTGGGTAAACTGCCTGTTCAGGGGCAGAACAACAGATTTATACTTTGTCAACTCGGGGATATGAACTTGCAACCTTCCGGTTACTAGTCCAACACGCTAACCACTAGGCTACCCTGTCATAAGAATTAGAAATATACAGCACACACAACGTGGTGGAAATGGATCAATACCATTTACAAAACAAAGCATTGTCAAATAGTTACTTGGAAGAGGTGCTCTTCAGTCTCTCCTCACTGCTCTCCAGATGCTGCCGTTCCAGTTTGGCCAGATAGTTCTCCTTCTGTACTGTCTCCCAGGTCATCAACCTCTGGTCCAGACCTGCAGGCAGCTCCCTCTCTGAACACACAACACCAACACCACTCTGTAAGCATTTATATACTATCATCAATACCACTCTGTAAGTATCTATACTGTATACTAGCACCAACACCACTCTGTTAGTATCTATGTACTAGCACCAACACCACTCTGTTAGTATCTATGTACTAGCACCAACACCACTCTGTTAGTATCTATATACTGTACTAGCACCAACACCACTCTGTACATATCTATATACTAGCACCAACACCACTCTGTTAGTATCTGTATACTAACACCAACACCACTCTGTTAGTATCTGTATACTAGCACCAACACCACTCTGTTAGTATCTGTATACTAGCACCAAAACCACTCTGTTAGTATCTATGTACGAGCACCAACACCACTTTGTTAGTATCTATGTACTAGCACCAACACCACTCTGTTAGTATCTATGTACTATCACCAACACCATTCTCTTAGTATCTATGTACTATCACCAACACCACTCTGTTAGTATCTATATACTAGCACCAACACCACTCTGTTAGTATCTATATACTAGCACCAACGCCACTCTGTTAGTATCTATATACTATCACCAACACCACTCTGTTAGTATCTATATACTAGTATCAACACCACTCTGTTAGTATCTATATACTATCACCAACACCACTCTGTTAGTATCTATATACTATCACCAACACCACTCTGTTAGTATCTATGTACTATCACCAACACCACTCTGTTAGTATCTATGTACTATCACTAACACCACTCTGTTAGTATTTATATACTAGCACCAACACCACTCTGTTAGTATCTATATACTAGCACCAACACCACTCTGTTAGTATCTATATACTAGCACCAACACCACTCTGTTAGTATCTATGTACTATCACCAACACCACTCTGTTAGTATCTATGTACTATCACTAACACCACTCTGTTAGTATCTATATACTAGCACCAACACCACTCTGTTAGTATCTATATACTAGCACCAACACCACTCTGTTAGTATCTGTATACTAACACCAACACCACTCTGTAAGTATCTATATACTATCACCAACACCACTCTGTTAGTATCTGTATACTAGCACCAACACCACTCTGTTAGTATCTGTATACTAGCACCAAAACCACTCTGTTAGTATCTATGTACTGTACTAGCACCAACACCACTCTGCTAGTATCTATGTACTATCACCAACACCACTCTGTTAGTATCTATGTACTATTACTAACACCACTCTGTTAGTATCTATATACTAGCACCAACACCACTCTGTTAGTATCTATGTACTAGCACCAACACCACTCTGTTAGTATCTATGTACTATCACCAACACCACTCTGTTAGTATCTATATACTAGCACCAACACCACTCTGTTAGTATCTATATACTAGCACCAACACCACTCTGTTAGTATCTATATACTATCACCAACACCACTCTGTTAGTATCTATGTACTATCACCAACACCACTCTGTTAGTATCTATATACTATCACCAACACCACTCTGTTAGTATCTATGTACTATCACCAACACCACTCTGTTAGTATCTATGTACTATCACCAACACCACTCTGTTAGTATCTATGTAAAAGCACCAACACCACTCTGTTAGTATCTGTATACTAACACCAACACCACTCTGTTAGTATCTGTATACTAGCACCAACACCACTCTGTTAGTATCTATGTACGAGCACCAACACCACTCTGTTAGTATCTATGTACTATCACCAACACCACTCTGTTAGTATCTATGTACTATCACCAACACCACTCTGTTAGTATCTATATACTAGCACCAACACCACTCTTAGTATCTATATACTAGCACCAACACCACTCTGTTAGTATCTATATACTATCACCAACACCACTCTGTTAGTATCTATATACTAGTATCAACACCACTCTGTTAGTATCTATATACTATCACCAACACCACTCTGTTAGTATCTATATACTAGCACCAACACCACTCTGTTAGTATCTATATACTAGCACCAACACCACTCTGTTAGTATCTATATACTAGCACCAACACCACTCTGTTAGTATCTATATACTAGCACCAACACCACTCTTAGTATCTATATACTAGCACCAACACCACTCTGTTAGTATCTATATACTATCACCAACACCACTCTGTTAGTATCTATATACTAGTATCAACACCACTCTGTTAGTATCTATATACTATCACCAACACCACTCTGTTAGTATCTATATACTAGCACCAACACCACTCTGTTAGTATCTATATACTAGCACCAACACCACTCTGTTAGTATCTATATACTAGCACCAACACCACTCTGTTAGTATCTATGTACTATCACCAACACCACTCTGTTAGTATATATGTACTATCACCAACACCACTCTGTTAGTATCTATGTACTATCACTAACACCACTCTGTTAGTATCTATATACTAGCACCAACACCACTCTGTTAGTATCTGTATACTAACACCAACACCACTCTGTAAGTATCTATATACTATCACCAACACCACTCTGTTAGTATCTGTATACTAGCACCAACACCACTCTGTTAGTATCTGTATACTAGCACCAAAACCACTCTGTTAGTATCTATGTACTGTACTAGCACCAACACCACTCTGTTAGTATCTATATACTAGCACCAACACCACTCTGTTAGTATCTATGTACTAGCACCAACACCACTCTGTTAGTATCTATGTACTATCACCAACACCACTCTGTTAGTATCTATATACTAGCACCAACACCACTCTGTTAGTATCTATATACTAGCACCAACACCACTCTGTTAGTATCTATACACTAGCACCAACACCACTCTGTTAGTATCTATGTACTATCACCAACACCACTCTGTTAGTATCTATATACTATCACCAACACCACTCTGTTAGTATCTATATACTATCACCAACACCACTCTGTTAGTATCTATGTACTATCACCAACACCACTCTGTTAGTATCTATGTACTATCACCAACACCACTCTGTTAGTATCTATGTACTATCACCAACACCACTCTGTTAGTATCTATGTACTATCACCAACACCACTCTGTTAGTATCTATGTACTAGCACCAACACCACTCTGTTAGTATCTATATACTATCACCAACACCACTCTGTTAGTATCTATATACTAGCACCAACACCACTCTGTTAGTATCTATGTACTGTACTAGCACCAACACCACTCTGTTAGTATCTATATACTAGCACCAACACCACTCTGTTAGTATCTATATACTAGCACCAACACCACTCTGTTAGTATCTATATACTAGCACCAACACCACTCTGTTAGTATCTATTAACTACCACCAACACCACTCTGTTAGTATCTGTATACTAGCACCAACACCACTCTGTTAGTATCTATATACTAGCACCAACACCACTCTGTTAGTATCTATATACTAGCACCAACACCACTCTGTTAGTATCTATATACTAGCACCAACACCACTCTGTTAGTATCTATATACTGTACTAGCACCAACACCACTCTGTTAGTATCTATATACTGTACTATCACCAACACCACTCTGTTAGTATCTATATACTAGCACCAACACCACTCTGTTAGTATCTATATACTAGCACCAACACCACTCTGTTAGTATCTATATACTAGCACCAACACCACTCTGTTAGTATCTATTAACTACCACCAACACCACTCTGTTAGTATCTGTATACTAGCACCAACACCACTCTGTTAGTATCTATATACTAGCACCAACACCACTCTGTTAGTATCTATATACTAGCACCAACACCACTCTGTTAGTATCTATATACTAGCACCAACACCACTCTGTTAGTATCTATATACTAGCACCAACACCACTCTGTTAGTATCTATATACTGTACTATCACCAACACCACTCTGTTAGTATCTATATACTAGCACCAACACCACTCTGTTAGTATCTATATACTAGCACCAACACCACTCTGTTAGTATCTATATACTAGCACCAACACCACTCTGTTAGTATCTATATACTAGCACCAACACCACTCTGTTAGTATCTATATACTAGCACCAACACCACTCTGTTAGTATCTATATACTAGCACCAACACCACTCTGTTAGTATCTATATACTAGCACCAACACCACTCTGTTAGTATCTATATACTAGCACCAACACCACTCTGTTAGTATCTATATACTGTACTAGCACCAACACCACTCTGTACATATCTATATACTAGCACCAACACCACTCTGTTAGTATCTATATACTAGCACCAACACCACTCTTAGTATCTATATACTAGCACCAACACCACTCTGTTAGTATCTATATACTAGCACCAACACCACTCTGTTAGTATCTATATACTAGTATCAACACCACTCTGTTAGTATCTATATACTATCACCAACACCACTCTGTTAGTATCTATATACTAGCACCAACACCACTCTGTTAGTATCTATATACTAGCACCAACACCACTCTGTTAGTATCTATATACTAGCACCAACACCACTCTGTTAGTATCTATGTACTATCACCAACACCACTCTGTTAGTATATATGTACTATCACCAACACCACTCTGTTAGTATCTATGTACTATCACTAACACCACTCTGTTAGTATCTATATACTAGCACCAACACCACTCTGTTAGTATCTGTATACTAACACCAACACCACTCTGTAAGTATCTATATACTATCACCAACACCACTCTGTTAGTATCTGTATACTAGCACCAACACCACTCTGTTAGTATCTGTATACTAGCACCAAAACCACTCTGTTAGTATCTATGTACTGTACTAGCACCAACACCACTCTGTTAGTATCTATATACTAGCACCAACACCACTCTGTTAGTATCTATGTACTAGCACCAACACCACTCTGTTAGTATCTATGTACTATCACCAACACCACTCTGTTAGTATCTATATACTAGCACCAACACCACTCTGTTAGTATCTATATACTATCACCAACACCACTCTGTTAGTATCTATGTACTATCACCAACACCACTCTGTTAGTATCTATGTACTATCACCAACACCACTCTGTTAGTATCTATGTACTATCACCAACACCACTCTGTTAGTATCTATGTACTATCACCAACACCACTCTGTTAGTATCTATGTATTAGCACCAACACCACTCTGTTAGTATCTATATACTATCACCAACACCACTCTGTTAGTATCTATGTACTGTACTAGCACCAACACCACTCTGTTAGTATCTATATACTAGCACCAACACCACTCTGTTAGTATCTATATACTAGCACCAACACCACTCTGTTAGTATCTATGTACTGTACTAGCACCAACACCACTCTGTTAGTATCTATATACTAGCACCAACACCACTCTGTTAGTATCTATATACTAGCACCAACACCACTCTGTTAGTATCTATATACTAGCACCAACACCACTCTGTTAGTATCTATTAACTACCACCAACACCACTCTGTTAGTATCTGTATACTAGCACCAACACCACTCTGTTAGTATCTATATACTAGCACCAACACCACTCTGTTAGTATCTGTATACTAGCACCAACACCACTCTGTTAGTATCTATATACTAGCACCAACACCACTCTGTTAGTATCTATATACTAGCACCAACACCACTCTGTTAGTATCTATATACTAGCACCAACACCACTCTGTTAGTATCTATTAACTACCACCAACACCACTCTGTTAGTATCTGTATACTAGCACCAACACCACTCTGTTAGTATCTATATACTAGCACCAACACCACTCTGTTAGTATCTATATACTGTACTATCACCAACACCACTCTGTTAGTATCTATATACTGTACTATCACCAACACCACTCTGTTAGTATCTATATACTAGCACCAACACCACTCTGTTAGTATCTATATACTAGCACCAACACCACTCTGTTAGTATCTATATACTAGCACCAACACCACTCTGTTAGTATCTATATACTAGCACCAACACCACTCTGTTAGTATCTATATACTAGCACCAACACCACTCTGTTAGTATCTATATACTAGCACCAACACCACTCTGTTAGTATCTATATACTAGCACCAACACCACTCTGTTAGTATCTATATACTAGCACCAACACCACTCTGTTAGTATCTATATACTGTACTAGCACCAACACCACTCTGTACATATCTATATACTAGCACCAACACCACTCTGTTAGTATCTATATACTAGCACCAACACCACTCTGTTAGTATCTATGTACTAGCACCAACACCACTCTGTTAGTATCTATATACTGTACTAGCACCAACACCACTCTGTACATATCTATATACTAGCACCAACACCACTCTGTTAGTATCTATATACTAGCACCAACACCACTCTGTTAGTATCTATGTACTAGCACCAACACCACTCTGTTAGTATCTATATACTGTACTAGCACCAACACCACTCTGTTAGTATCTATATACTGTACTATCACCAACACCACTCTGTTAGTATCTATATACTAGCACCAACACCACTCTGTTAGTATCTATATACTAGCACCAACACCACTCTGTTAGTATCTATATACTAGCACCAACACCACTCTGTTAGTATCTATATACTAGCACCAACACCACTCTGTTAGTATCTATATACTAGCACCAACACCACTCTGTTAGTATCTATATACTAGCACCAACATCACTCTGTTAGTATCTATATACTAGCACCAACACCACTCTGTTAGTATCTATATACTAGCACCAACACCACTCTGTTAGTATCTATATACTGTACTAGCACCAACACCACTCTGTACATATCTATATACTAGCACCAACACCACTCTGTTAGTATCTATATACTAGCACCAACACCACTCTGTTAGTATCTATGTACTAGCACCAACACCACTCTGTTAGTATCTATATACTAGCACCAACACCACTCTGTTAGTATCTATGTACTATCACCAACACCACTCTGTTAGTATCTATATACTAGCACCAACACCACTCTGTTAGTATCTATATACTAGCACCAACACCACTCTGTTAGTATCTATATACTAGCACCAACACCACTCTGTTAGTATCTATATACTAGCACCAACACCACTCTGTTAGTATCTATATACTAGCACCAACACCACTCTGTTAGTATCTATGTACTAGCACCAACACCACTCTGTTAGTATCTATATACTAGCACCAACACCACGGTTTAAGGACCTATACTGTCCATGTGTGTTATGTTTCATATTAAACTGAATTGCATTGTGTATGTTCACACTACGATGTGCAGTAGGGCTGCTGCAACCGACAGCGTATACAAACACATGTACTGTGTATGAATGTGTGAATGCGTATGTGTAATTATATACCTACATAACTATACATGTCCGTATGAATGTGATGTAAAATACGTATGTTTCTGGCCTTACCTAGTTGCTCCAGTTTGGGCTCAGGACTCTTGACCAGGCTGAGGAGGAGCTGGGAACAGTGGCTGATGATGATGAAGGGCGGGGCCAAGGCTGGCCGGCTGTGGTACTCCACGATCAGGTTGTACCTCTGGAACTTCCAGAAGATGTCTGTGTTTCCCTGCACCACCTGGAATGTGTAGCTGTAGGCACGCAGGTGGAGGAAAGATCACAGCGAGAACACACTGCATGAGTGTTAGGAGAATTATGTTCTCCAGGAACATCACCCAATTTAATTATATCACTCAGTCTGTAAACCAGAATGTGTAAGATCCTGGTCGAATGAAACAGACGGAGGCCAGCTAAAATAGTCAAAAAGGTTTATTCACGGGACGTTCTGAAGTCAAGAATACAAATCAATTCATTTTATACTGACTTCTCACGCCCACACATACACACACACATTCACACAACCATACACACACACACATGTCCTGCTACGCACACACTGTCTGTCTCACTACCCAGCCGACAGAGATAGTGACCTTGTCCTTGAGACGTACTCCCCGTTCTCTCCCAAATCTCTAGTCAGGTCGGCACCAAGCTCAGACAGTCTGTGTTTAAAATACCATAAAGGCATGTTGTTTTACCCTAATCCTGACTAGAACTACACATTTATTGACTATGATTTCATACATTCTAATCAATTCCATACAATTATATGTTTCAGGGCGGAATATTCAAATCATTCAATTAACAGACAATTCTCACCTATCAATGAGATACATGTGAGTAAGTATTAATCTTTTTTCTGTAGTAATCCAAAGGTAGAGAGACAGTTGAATTGTGTATGTCTGTGAAATATACAACCTTAATCATTATTATTATTAATAATAATCCTATCAGATGGTTGTGTGAGACAGTCACAGTTCAGGCCAGACTCTTCCTGTCAGCCATTAAAAGCTCTGCATTGCTTGCTGTTTGGGGTTTTAGGCTGGGTTTCTGTACAGCACTTTGAGATATCAGCTGATGTACGAAGGGCTATATAAATACATTTGATTTGATTTGTTTTTGGAGTCTCCCTCATCAGAGTAAACTATTCTTTCCTGGGTGATGACTGTGGGCTGAGAAACACGTGTGTGTGTGTTAAGTCTGACCTTGTACATATTTGCCATTTAGCAGATGTTTTCATTTTACATACGGGTGGTTTCCTGAGAATTTAACCCACTATCCTGTAGTCGTCAAGCCCCATGTTCTACCAACTGAGCTGCAGAGTAGCGTGTGCATTGAGTCTGACCTGAACATGGCGATGAGGAGGTTGAGCAGCAGAACGTTGGTAACCAGTAAGAAGATGACCAGCAGTAGGATGACCAGCCAGTTGGCGTAGATGTTGGGACAAGGGGGCAGAGTTCCCATGATGATCTCCTCTATCACCGTGGTACAGTTGGTCTCGGGCATCCGTGCCACTGGAAAGATTACATTAGATAGTTCTTCACTATCAGTTGTTCACAGATATTTGCCTTTAAGAACAAGAAAATGCACTGCGTAACACAGACGCAGGTCGCCCGCAGGTCGCCCGCAGGTCGCCCGCAGGTCGCCCGCTGAGGTCGCCCGCTGAGGTCGCCCGCAGGTCGCCCGCAGGTCGCCCGCTGAGGTCGCCCGCAGGTCGCCCGCTGAGGTCGCCCGCTGAGGTCGCCCACAGGTCGCCCGCAGGTCTCTGGACTCTGTTTATCATGCAGCCTCCTCTGTCTTACAGAGACTGGACTCTGTTTATCATACAACCTCCTCTGTCTTACAGAGACTGGACTCTGTTTATCATGCAGCCTCCTCTGTCTTACAGAGACTGGACTCTGTTTATCATACAACCTCCTCTGTCTTACAGAGACTGGACTCTGTTTATCATGCAGCCTCCTCTGTCTTACAGAGACTGGACTCTGTTTATCATACAACCTCCTCTGTCTTACAGAGACTACTCTGTTCATCATGTAGCCTCCTCTGTCTTACAGAGACTGGACTCTGTTCATCATACAACCTATCATAAACTACAATGAAACTGAACTACTCGTAAACTACATGTAAAGTGAACAACATGAAAACTACATGTAAATGGAACCACATGTAAATGACATGAAAACAGATCTTCATGTAAACTACATATAAACATAAGTACATGTAAACTACATATAAACTGAACTACATGTAAACTACATGTAAACTGGCTAAATGTAAACTACATGTAAACTAAGTGTAAACGGAAGTACATGTAAACTAAGTGTAAACTACATGTAAACTCAGTGTAAACTACATGTAAACTGACTACATGTAAACTACATATAAACTGACTACATGTAAACTTAGTGTAAACTAAATGTAAACTACATGTAAACGGAAGTACATGTAAACTAAGTGTAATCTACATGTAAACGGAACTACATGTAAACTACATGTGCACCAGTGGAGGCTGCTGAGGGGAGGATGGATCATGATAATGGCTGGAATGGAGAATATGGATCCATATAAACCATGTGTTTGATGGATTTGATACCATTCCACTCCGTCCAGACATGACCATGAGCTCCTCCTCCCTAATTAAGGTGCTACCAACCTCCTGTGATGTACATGTAAACTGAACAACATGTGAACTACATGTAAACTGACCTACATGTGAACTACATGTAAACTGAACAACATGTGAACTACATGTAAACTGAACAACATGTGAACTACATGTAAACTACATGTAAACTGACCTACATGTGAACTACATGTAAACTGAACAACATGTGAACTACATGTAAACTGAACAACATGTGAACTACATGTAAACTGAACAACATGTAAACTACATGTAACCTGAACAACATGTGAACTACATGTAAACTGAACAACATGTGAACTACATGTGAACTGAACAACATGTGAACAACATGTGAACTACATGTGAACTACATGTACATGACTATAACAGAGCAGAGGCATTGCTAGAAAAACAGAAAACATTCTATCTCACCGTCAATCTCCTCCAATGGGATCTGGCCGAAGATGTGCAGGTAGGGTCGATACAGGACCCTGCGAAACACCCAGTCTAGGCGCGGGTCGTTGGGGTGGAGAAGGGCCTGAGTAGCCACGCCGTACGCTATGAGCCACACACTCAGGAAGAACAGGAAGAAGAACACATCCTTCATCTGTCAGGAAGAACAGAGTACAAACATGACCTATAATCCTCCTCTGACATACACTACAAATGTACCAGGTTATAAAGTAAGCTTAGAACCACAATTCCATTTATACACAACAGGGTTGGGGTCAATTACAGTCAATTCAGGAAGTACACTGGAATTACAAATACAATGGAAATAATTATAATCAATGACAAATGTTTTTATTTAATTTTTCTATTTTTGGTTTACTTTCTGAATTGACTGGAATTGAAATGGAACTGACCTCAACCCTGATACACAAATACATCAAAGTTTTCTAAATGTGTTTTAGTGGGGCTACGTTGTATTTATGGGTCATAAACCTGGTACATTTGTCATACATGTTTGTCTTTTAAACAGTTCTCTACGTTACCATCCTCTCCACAATGATGATCTTGGGCCCCAGCTGCTTGTGGATGGCGAAGATGTGGATGAGACGCAGTGTGAACACCATGAAGTCCAGCGCCAGAACTGTTCGTCCCGCCTCATACGTGTCTTTCATCATCCTGTCAGAATTACATCCTATATTAGACCTGTATTCAACTATGGCCCTTAAATTCAAATCTGGACCTCGAAGCCAGTTCCACTGATTTTTGTACATTGTTTCAAATTCTCCTCCCCCTAATCAGGAACTGATTAAGACCTGGGACACCAGGTGGATACAATGAATTATCAGTAGGGTCAGTAGGGTCAGATTTGAATACCCCAGCTGTACGGAGTTCATGTCATGACCAATGTCACTTCACACAGTAAATTGACTGAAAATCAGCAGTTCTCTTTCTATCACTAGATATCACACCACAACTATAACCTACTGTAGTCTATCATATAGCCTACCTACTGTAGCCTATCAAAACTCATTTATTGTTAGAAATCATCACTTAAAAAAAAATCTAATCCTCCTGCTGCAGGGTTATTTTACTCTTGCGACGAAACCGGTCAAATTAAGATCCTACACATGTATATTTGTATTTTTTAAATGTATTTAACCAGGAAAAGCCCATTGAGACCCAGAGCCTCTTTCTCAAGGAAGACCTGGCCAAGAAGGCAGCAACGATCAATACATTACATCATTTAAACATACAACAATACAACAACATGATCCAGCCTAATAAAAAACATTTACACTCCTCCGTAAATCTCCCATCAATATTTCAAATTCATTCAGTGGCACTAACATATCTAGATGAAGAATGTACTGTAGAGTATTCCATTCAGTGGCACTAACATATCCAGATGAAGAATGTACTGTAGAGTATTCCATTCAGTGGCACTAACATATCTAGATGAAGAATGTACTGTAGAGTATTCCATTCAGTGGCACTAACATATCCAGATGAAGAATGTACTGTAGAGTATTCCATTCAGTGGCACTAACATATCTAGATGAAGAATGTACTGTAGAGTATTCCATGTGTCTGATGCACAAGAAGAGGAGGCAGTCTTGTCTAATCTGTGAATGTCCTGGGGACTTTAAGTAGCAACCACCTAGCAGACCGGGTCTGGTAACTGCTGGTGGTGAAGGAGACCAGACTACAGAGGGAAAGAGGGAGTTTACCCAAAAGGGCTTTGTAGATGAACACATACAAATGTATCTTTCTGCGCATATAAAGTGAGGTCCAACCTACCATTTGGTACAATGTGCAATGGTGGGTGAGTGACTTGGCATTTGCAATAGAGCGCAAGGATGCATGATAAACAGAGTCCAGTCTCTGTAAGACAGAGGAGGCTGCATGATAAACAGAGTCCAGTCTCTGTCAGACAGAGGAGGCTGCATGATAAACAGAGTCCAGTCTATGTAAGACAGAGGAGGCTGCATGATAAACATAGTCCAGTCTCTGTAAGACAGAGGAGGCTGCATGATAAACAGAGTCCAGTCTCTGTAAGACAGCGGAGGCTGTATGATAAACAGAGTCCAATCTCTGTAAGACAGAGGAGGCTGCATGATAAACAGAGTCCAGTCTCTGTTAGACAGAGGAGGATGCATGATAAACAGAGTCCAGTCTCTGTAAGACAGAGGAGGCTGCATGATAAACAGAGTCCGGTCTCTGTAAGACAGAGGAGGCTGCATGATAAACATAGTCCAGTCTCTGTAAGACAGAGGAGGCTGCATGATAAACAGAGTCCAGTCTCTGTAAGACAGCGGAGGCTGTATGATAAACAGAGTCCAATCTCTGTAAGACAGAGGAGGCTGCATGATAAACAGAGTCCAGTCTCTGTTAGACAGAGGAGGATGCATGATAAACAGAGTCCAGTCTCTGTAAGACAGAGGAGGCTGCATGATAAACAGAGTCCGGTCTCTGTAAGACAGAGGAGGCTGCATGATAAACAGAGTCCAGTCTCTGTTAGACAGAGGAGGATGCATGATAAACAGAGTCCAGTCTCTGTAAGACAGAGGAGGCTGCATGATAAACACAGTCCAGTCTCTGTAAGACAGAGGAGGCTGCATGATAAACAGAGTCCAGTCTCTGTAAGACAGAGGAGGCTGCATGATAAACAGAGTCCAGTCTCTGTAGGACAGAGGAGGCTGCATGATAAACAGAGTCCAGTCTCTGTAGGACAGAGGAGGCTGCATGATGAACAGAGTCCAGTCTCTGTAGGACAGAGGAGGCTGCATGATAAACAGAGTCCAGTCTCTGTAGGACAGAGGAGGCTGCATGATAAACAGAGTCCAGTCTCTGTAAGACAGAGGAGGCTGCATGATAAACAGAGTCCAGTCTCTGTAAGACAGAGGCGGCTGCATGATAAACAGAGTCCAGTCTCTGTAAGACAGAGGAGGCTGCATGATAAACAGAGTCCAGTCTCTGTTAGACAGAGGAGTCTGCATGATAAACAGAGTCCAGTCTCTGTAAGACAGAGGAGGCTGCATGATAAACAGAGTCCAGTCTCTGTAAGACAGAGGAGGCTGCATGATAAACAGAGTCCAGTCTCTGTAGGACAGAGGAGGCTGCATGATAAACAGAGTCCAGTCTCTGTAGGACAGAGGAGGCTGCATGATAAACAGAGTCCAGTCTCTGTAGGACAGAGGAGGCTGCATGATAAACAGAGTCCAGTCTCTGTAAGACAGAGGAGGCTGCATGATAAACAGAGTCCAGTCTCTGTAAGACAGAGGCGGCTGCATGATAAACAGAGTCCAGTCTCTGTAAGACAGAGGAGGCTGCATGATAAACAGAGTCCAGTCTCTGTTAGACAGAGGAGTCTGCATGATAAACAGAGTCCAGTCTCTGTAAGACAGAGGAGGCTGCATGATAAACAGAGTCCAGTCTCTGTAAGACAGAGGAGGCTGCATGATAAACAGAGTCCGGTCTCTGTAAGACAGAGGAGGCTGCATGATAAACAGAGTCCAGTCTCTGTTAGACAGAGGAGGATGCATGATAAACAGAGTCCAGTCTCTGTAAGACAGAGGAGGCTGCATGATAAACACAGTCCAGTCTCTGTAGGACAGAGGAGACTGCATGATAAACAGAGTCCAGTCTCTGTAAGACAGAGGAGGCTGCATGATAAACAGAGTCCAGTCTCTGTAGGACAGAGGAGGCTGCATGATAAACAGAGTCCAGTCTCTGTAGGACAGAGGAGGCTGCATGATGAACAGAGTCCAGTCTCTGTAGGACAGAGGAGGCTGCATGATAAACAGAGTCCAGTCTCTGTAGGACAGAGGAGGCTGCATGATAAACAGAGTCCAGTCTCTGTAGGACAGAGGAGGCTGCATGATAAACAGAGTCCAGTCTCTGTAGGACAGAGGAGGCTGCATGATAAACAGAGTCCAGTCTCTGTAGGACAGAGGAGGCTGCATGATAAACAGAGTCCAGTCTCTGTAAGACAGAGGAGGCTGCATGATAAACAGAGTCCAGTCTCTGTAAGACAGAGGCGGCTGCATGATAAACAGAGTCCAGTCTCTGTAAGACAGAGGAGGCTGCATGATAAACAGAGTCCAGTCTCTGTTAGACAGAGGAGTCTGCATGATAAACAGAGTCCAGTCTCTGTAGGACAGAGGAGGCTGCATGATAAACAGAGTCCAGTCTCTGTAAGACAGAGGAGGCTGCATGATAAACAGAGTCCAGTCTCTGTAAGACAGAGGAGGCTGCATGATAAACAGAGTCCAGTCTCTGTAAGACAGAGGAGGCTGCATGATAAACAGAGTCCAGTCTCTGTAAGACAGAGGAGGCTGCATGATAAACAGAGTCCAGTCTCTGTTAGACAGAGGAGTCTGCATGATAAACAGAGTCCAGTCTCTGTAAGACAGAGGAGGCTGCATGATAAACAGAGTCCAGTCTCTGTAAGACAGAGGAGGCTGCATGATAAACAGAGTCCAGTCTCTGTAAGACAGAGGAGGCTGCATGATAAACAGAGTCCAGTCTCTGTAAGACAGAGGAGGCTGCATGATAAACAGAGTCCAGTCTCTGTAAGACAGAGGAGGCTGCATGATAAACAGAGTCCAGTCTCTGTAGGACAGAGGAGGCTGCATGATAAACAGAGTCCAGTCTCTGTAGGACAGAGGAGGCTGCATGATAAACAGAGTCCAGTCTCTGTAAGACAGAGGAGGCTGCATGATAAACAGAGTCCAGTCTCTGTAAGACAGAGGAGGCTGCATGATAAACAGAGTCCAGTCTCTGTAAGACAGAGGAGGCTGCATGATAAACAGAGTCCAGTCTCTGTAGGACAGAGGAGGCTGCATGATAAACAGAGTCCAGTCTCTGTAGGACAGAGGAGGCTGCATGATAAACAGAGTCCAGTCTCTGTAAGACAGAGGAGGCTGCATGATAAACAGAGTCCAGTCTCTGTAAGACAGAGGAGGCTGCATGATAAACAGAGTCCAGTCTCTGTAAGACAGAGGAGGCTGCATGCAAATACAACAAGTCACCATAATCCATTACAGAGAAAAAAGTGGCCTGAACAACAAGCTTCTTCCTAGCAATAAGCGGGAAGCCTTATTACGAAAAGAAAAACCCAATTTCAATGTAATCTTTGTCACAAGATTATCCACATGAACTTTAAAGGACAACTTGTCATCCAACCAAATACCTAGGTATTTGTAGGATTACACTTTTTTCAATGGCTAAGCCATCAGATGTGACAATGCTAACCTTCTCTGGCAGAGTTCTAGCTCTGGTAAAGGTCATGAATCTAGTTTTTTTTATTGTATATTCAAGACCAGTTTGAGACCATAAAGTGAGGCCTGCAGTGACTGAAAAGCAGTGTGGAGCTCTTCAACAGCCTGAACCAGAGAAGGAGCACATGAATATACAACTGTTTCATCTGCATGTAGATGTAACGTTGTTGGTGGCAAGAGAGGAAATTGGATGTCAGAGAGGAAGGACTCTGCTCACCTGCAGGACACACCGATAACGAAGAGTGAGATGGCCACCATGTCACACTTGTTCCAGTTGTCCTCCACGTACAGCTTGAATTTCTTCAGGATGCTCATGTCTTCGTCTGTGAAGAAACTCTGCATCACCCAGGTCAATAAAGTGTTAGTTCACTCTGTTAGAACATCACAATTAGCAGTATAATTCTAGTTGTGTATATTTTCGAGGTCATTTGAGTAATTTATGTCAAATTTCCCCCCAGGCTAAAAATACATTTATCCTCAACAACAGTCCTCGAGTATCCTCAACGCTGCACATATTCTGTCTAGCCGCACACCGGATGCAACTTAACAACAGCTGATAAGAGTACCTGAGGAACAGAGTTGAGAAGCACTGAAATGGAACCCTATTCCTTAGTCCACTACGTAGTGTTTTGAACAGGGCCCTTGTCGAAAGTAGTTCAGTATGGAGGGAATAAGGTGCCATTTCAGACACAGATAATGTGTTATGGAACCTTTATTTAACTGGACAAGTCAGTTAAGAACAAATGCTACTTTACAATGACGTCCTACCCCCCGGGCCAAACCCTAAACCCAGACGACGCTGGGACAATTGTGTGCCACCCTATGGGACTGCCAATCACAGCAGGATGTGATAGAGCCTGGATTCAAAACAGGGACTGTAGTGACGCCTCTTGCACTGAGATGCAGTGCCTTAGACCGCTGCGCCACTCGGGAGCCCACTGGAGAAAAACTAGTTGAATTAACGTTGTGGCCACGTCATTTCAACAACAAAAAATGACGTGAATTTTTTTTTGCCCCAACTTTTAACCTAAATCCAATGACATGGGGATTTTTAACATTTTATTTTCACATTGAATTCAAGTTAGTTGACAACTCAAAACCCATGGGAAGTGATGTCAATGATGATGACATGAGTTGGGCTCATGGTCTCCCTAGGTAGCTCTGCCAGTGTCTCCCTCAGCTCTGCCAGTGTCTCCCTCAGCCCTACCAGGTGTCTCCCTCAGCCCTACCAGGTGTCACCCTCAGCTCTGCCAGTGTCTCCCTCAGCCCTACCAGGTGTCACCCTCAGCCCTACCAGGTGTCTCCCTCAGCCCTACCAGGTGTCTCCCTCAGCCCTACCAGGTGTCACCCTCAGCCCTACCAGGTGTCACCCTCAGCCCTACCAGGTGTCACCCTCAGCCCTACCAGGTGTCACCCTCAGCCCATACAAGGACATTTCCTCTCGGTATAACAATTAAGACGTTGGTTTCTCTCGTGGGAGACCCGAGTTCAGATCCAGCCCGTGACGTCAACATACCTGTCTCAGCTCCTCCAGCACCAGGGTGAAGACCCAGAAGTAGAGCATGATCTCCGGGGCCCCAGGGCCCGCCGGGGGCGGTGGACGAAAGTCCAGCAGGAGCACGTAGGTGAACAGGATGAGGAAGGCAAAGTACATGATGACGTTGCCTAGAAACACAGTGACCGGGGCACTCCAGAAGCGACGCCAGCGACGCAGCAGGAAACGCCACCACACGGCGGCGCTGCTCTGGCCCTCCACGCCACCAGGAGGACCCCCCGAGTCTCTGGAACACCATACAACACATTGAAAATTGGGAATTGTACTTGATTATAATTGTTTTATATATACAGTATTCTTCAACAGTCCACAAAGATTCTAGCCTCGTATTACCAGACTGGATGGCTCACAAGGCTGCTAAAAGGCAGGTTGACATGAAGTGTCGTCAACTTTGTTCTAAGGGCATAACTAATCTGATTGGTTTAGGGCAGAACAATTGTTTATATAGCTTATTCAACTAAACCTTTAAAAAACAAATGTTAACTGACCTATTGGCAGATTTTTGACCTAGCTTGCTAGCTAAATCGATTATATAATTCAACCTTAGTAGGAAGTAGTGCACTGCTCAGCTAAGATACATATAGTTTAACATTTTATGTTTCTGCCCCCAGGGAAACATAACTGTCCATTCCAATTGTTAAGTTTATATAGCTTATAAAACGAAATATTTTGATAAAGAAAGTGGGAGCTGATTTACTGGTATATTTGAGACCAAGCTAGCTAGCTCTATTCTATGTTTCAACATTACTAAAGGATAGCTTAGCATTTTACGTTGCTACTGTCACGTCTGCTCCCGCTCCCCCCCCCCAGCGATATTGGACCCACCTGGACTCACTCATCACCTGTTAATTTCCTCCCCACTATTTGTCAGTTCCCCAGCTCTGTTCCCTGGTGCTGCTTTCATTGTTTTTGTTTGTGTTACTCATTTGCTGTTCCTGTTCCTGTTCCTGTCTCGTTTCATATTAAACGTTTGACTCCCCGTACTTGCTTCGTCTCTCCGGCGTCATCCCATGTGACAGCTACCCCCAGGGCTGCATTAAGGGAAAGGGGGATACCTAGTCAGTTGTACAACTGAATGCATTCAACTGAAATGTGTCTTCCGCATTTAACTCAACCCCTCTGAATCAGAGAGGTGAGGGGGGCTGCCTTAATCAACATCAACGTCTTCGGTGCCTGGGGAACAGTGGGTTAACTGCCTTGTTCAGGGGAACAGTGGGTTAACTGCCTTGTTCAGGGGAACAGTGGGTTAACTGCCTTGTTCAGGGAAACAGTGGGTTAACTGCCTTGTTCAGGGGAACAGTGGGTTAACTGCCTTGTTCAGGGGAACAGTGGGTTAACTGCCTTGTTCAGAGGCAGAACGACAGATTTTTACCTTGTCAGCTCGGTTACTGGCCCAACGCTCTAACCACTAGGCTACCTGCCTCCCCTCTAACCACTAGGCTACCTGCCTCCCCTCTAACCACTAGGCTACCTGCCTCCCCTCTAACCACTAGGCTACCTGCCTCCCCTCTAACCACTAGGCTACCTGCCTCCCCTCTAACCACTAGGCTACCTGCCTCCCCTCTAACCACTAGGCTACCTGCCTCCCCTCTAACCACTAGGCTACCTGCCTCCCCTCTAACCACTAGGCTACCTGCCTCCCCTCTAACCACTAGGCTACCATAACTGTCCATCCCCATTTTATTTAAAATATTCTCAGTTCAAACCTCTGCCATGTTTTCAAAGGTTGTGCATCTGTTAAACTCCACCCATTGACCTTCTAGAAACCAATCAGATTTGTTCTGCCCTAAACCAATCAGATTCTTTCTGCCCTTAGAACAAAGTTGACGACACTTGATGTCCCTTTATAAACAGCAGGTATAGTAGAATAAATGGTTTTATAAATGGTTTTATAACTCACAAAGGGTCATTGTCTGTTAGTAGCAGGGCCTTTTCTGTGTCCAGACTGTCTAGTTCCACATACTGCTCCTCTCCTCCACCACGACTGTCTAGTTCCTCATCACTGCATCATTACACACATAGAGACAACATGACTACACACACGAGGACAGGGCCGATGTACGCACACACACACACACACACGGGCACACACATACACACACACACACACACGGACGCATAAACACACACACACACGCACACACACATAGTGATAGTGGCATACACATGAACATTTTGACCCAAGCACTCTAGCACGTAGATGCAGACACTGAAACGAGTACCCACAACTCTGTGCTTCAACAACAGACATACGTTCTTTACGGTTCCTACCGTGCTGTGGAAATGACTGTGACAACATTGACAATATGAAGCTAGATTCATGTGGTGACCTGAACTTGATGAGGTTGGTCCAGATGAGAGGGGGACAGAAGAAAGACAGCACCAGTTTGGAGATGGCTGTGTCTGTAGTCATCGCCCCCCACCAGATCTTAGTGAGGAACCCCTGGGACAAACCATGATCACTGTTACCAACCTACCACACCTTACCTTATCTTAGGCCATACTAATTATATTACATAGGCCATACTAACTGTATTACATAGGTCATACTAATTGTATTACATAGGTCATACTAATTGTATTACATAGGTCATACTAATTGTATTAATTAGGTCATACTAACTGTATTACATAGGTCATACTAACTGTATTACATAGGTCATACTAATTGTATTACATAGGTCATACTAATTGTATTACATAGGTCATACTAATTGTATTGCATGTTTAACATATATATTTTTTTCAAGTGAGGCGAGCACAGTTTAGTCTCTTGGGGAGGTTAAAAGAGGTAGTTCAGTCGTAATCTAAGAGGATGTTGTGAATTGTTTTACTGTAAAATTGAGGACATTATTTTGCTATAATCCTGCAAAAAAAATGTTTTTAAAGGGCAACCATTTAATTAAATGTGTATGGCCTTACTACTGTAAAAGTGTAGGACACACAGAAACCATCAGAGGGCACATCACCCCATAAAACACACCAATCAACACTGAAACCAGCAGAGGGCACATCAACCCATAAAACACACCTAGCAACACTGAAACCATCAGAGGGCACATCACCCCATAAAACACACCAATCAACACTGAAACCAGCAGAGGGCACATCAACCCATAAAACACACCAATCAACACTGAAACCAGCAGAGGGCACATCACCCCATAAAACACACCAATCAACACTGAAACCAGCAGAGGGCACATCAACCCATAAAACACACCTATCAACACTGAAACCATCAGAGGGCACATCACCCCATAAAACACACCAATCAACACTGAAACCAGCAGAGGGCACATCACCCCATAAACACACCTATCAACACTGAAACCATCAGAGAGCACATCACCCCATAAAACACACCTATCATCACTGAAACCATCAGAGGGCACATCACCCCATAAAACACACCAATCAACACTGAAACCAGCAGAGGGCACATCAACCCATAAAACACACCTATCAACACTGAAACCAGCAGAGGGCACATCACCCCATAAAACACACCTATCAACACACAGTCCCACACCAAGAGGACTCTGTGAATATTGTCTGTGTACACAGTCACACACCAAAAGGACTCTGTGAATATTGTCTGTGTACACAGTCACACACCAAGAGGACTCTGTGAATATTGTCTGTGTACACAGTCACACACCAAGAGGACTCTGTGAATATTGTCTGTGTACACAGTCACACACCAAGAGGACTCTGTGAATATTGTCTGTGTACACAGTCACACACCAAGAGGACTCTGTGAACATTGTCTGTGTACACAGTCAAATATATCTAATGTATAATTTGTTTATGGAACACAGAGATTAAAAGTAAGGAGGCCACATGTCTGTTTCAGTGTGTCTGTGTGCCTGCACGTGTTACCGTAGCCTACCTGAACTCCATTGTGGGCGAAGAAGCACTTGGCGTCAGCCTCGGTTGCCAGGTTGAGGACGGTGGATTGATTCCAGCAGCGGGTCCTTCTCACCAGAAGAGCATAGGCCCTGTCTTCACTGTTAGAGTAGCATTCCCCAAACAGATCTGGCAACCCATACACACACACAACACACTCAACACACTTACCAAGACACCGTTCAAATCAGGCTTTTGTCTGTTGTGATGATCTCACTGTGAATTTTAACCCTAGGAGAATTTCCTAGGAAATTTTCAGGGAACATCTTTGTCTTTGTGGTATATTTCAACTAAGTGATGGTTTGTGATCCCAGAGCATTATGTCATCGCAGAGTGTGACGCTGCATGTTATATCCAGTGTGTGTGTGTGTGTGTGTGTGTGTGTGTGTGTGTGTGTGTGTGTGTGTGTGTGTGTGTGTGTGTGTGTGTGTGTGTGTGTGTGTGTGTGTGTGTGTGTGTGTGTGTGTTTGTATGTGTGTGTGTGTGTGTGTATGTGTGGTGCATGTGCCTACACGCTCCTCGTGTCTCTCACCTAGGGCAAACTGCTCATACTTGGCCTCCTTCATGCTGCGTGCTGACTCTGCCTCTGACTCCAGGCCAGACATCTCTTTCAGGATCTTACAACCAGCTAGAGCCGCAGCTACAGCTTCAGGACCCTGGACCACAGAGAGAGAGAGAGAGAGAGAGAGAGAGAGAGAGAGAGAGAGAGAGAGACAGAGAGAGAGAGAGACAGAGACAGAGAGAGAGACACACACAGAGACAGAGAGAGAGAGAGAGAGAGAGAGAAAGAGAGAGAGAGAGACAGTCAGAGAGAGAGAGAGCGAGACAGTCAGAGAGAGAGTGAGCGAGACAGAGACAGAGAGAGAGAGAGAGAGAGAGAGAGAGAGAGACAGTCAGAGAGAGAGAGAGCGAGACAGAGAGAGAGAGAGAGAGACAGACAGAGAGACAGAGAGGGAGAGAAACAGAGAGAGAGCAATACTTGAACAGAGCAATACTCAATCATGAGGCATCAGAGCTAAAGGAACTGAATAATATTAAGAAATGCTACAGATGGAAGGAAGGTATTGTGGAAACCTACCAAAAAACAATTAGGCAACAACAAATTCAATCCCTTTTAGATAACATCCTGGGGGAAAAAAATTCGCTGTAATAGTGAAAGTGTAAACTTGGCAGTAGAAAACCTAAACAGTATATTTGACCGCTCAGCTTCCCTATCAAATCTAAGAACAACCTAAGAAAATCGCTCTTTTTCCTCCAAACATAATGATGGTCATTATGGCCAAACAGTTCTATTTTTGTTTCATCAGACTAGAGGACATTTTCCAAAAAGTACAATCTTTGTCCCCATGTGCAGTTGCAAACAGTAGTCTGGCTTTTTTATGGCGGTTTTGGAGCAGTGGCTTCTTCCTTGCTGAGCAGCCTTTCAGGTTATGTCGATATAGGACTGGTTTTACTGTGGATAGATACTTTTGTACCTTGAAATACATCCACAGGTACACCTCCAATTGACTCAAATTATGTCAATTAGCCTACCAGAAGCTTCTAAAGCCATAAAACAGTAGATGTAACCTAACCGACTTGCCAAAACAATGGTTTGTAAACAAGATATTTGTGGAGTGGTTGTAAAACGAGTTTTAATGGCTCTAACCTAAGTGTATGTAAACTTCCGATTTAAACTGTATGTTTCTCATCCCAATAAAGCCCTTTGATTTGTATTGAAATTGAGAGAGAGAGAGAGAGACTGACCATCCTTTTGTGAGTGTAATGTTCACTAATGTTTCCATTGTTCATTTCCCTTTTGTTTATTGTCTATGCCATTTGCTTTGGCAATGTAAACATGTTTCCCATGCCAATAAAGCCCTTTGAATTGAGAGAGAGAGAGAGAGAGAGAGAGAGAGAGAGAGAGAGTCAGTGTGTGCGTGTGTGTGTCTGTCTGGCTGTAAATGTCTTAATGTGCAGTAAGTGTGTATGTTTGGTACTAAACTCCCTCTCACCACCACCCTGCTCAACACCATACTGATGATATCTACATTATCTTTTAAACTGCCTGTATTGACACTGGCCAGCAATAAAACCTGCACTAACTACTGGGCTTGACCTTCATTTGAATAATCCTCCTGGAGATCAGAACTAACTCTCTGGGAGGGAGGGGACTGACCATGGCCCAGAAGTAGTTAGCCATCTGCTGCCGGTTCTGGAGAACAGCCCAGAGGAACAGGTCCCTCCAGGGGTGCTCACAGCGCTCCTCCAACTCAGCAAGGCTCTTCTGGTTGTTAAAGAGACGCCCTGCCTTCTTGCCTGTCTTCTCCTGGAGACAACACACACACACACAGTGAGACACACACACTTAAGGATGAAGAAGAGTGAACTCTGACAGACACATAGAAATGCAGAGAAAAATGTGTCTCTGCTGGACATCTTGACATGGTTGCAATCTCTTCTTCAGAAAAGCCTTGGAATCTGTGAGGGTTTCTTTTCTCAAGCCACAATTCTGTGTTCAGCTGTGATCCACGAGGAACTATCTGTGATTCATGAGGAACTATCTGTGATCCATGAGGAACTATCTGTGGTCCATGAGGAACTATCTGTGGTCCACGAGGAACTATCTGTGGTCCATGAGGAACTATCTGTGGTCCATGAGGAACTATCTGTGGTCCATGAGGAACTATCTGTGGTCCATGAGGAACTATCTGTGGTATCTGTGATCCATGAGGAACTATCTGTGATCCATGATGAACTATCTGTGATCCATGAGGAACTATCTGTGGTCCATGAGGAACTATCTGTGATCCATGATGAACTATCTGTGATCCATGAGGAACTATCTGTGATCCATGAGGAACTATCTGTGATCCATGATGAACTATCTGTGATCCATGAGGAACTATCTGTGATCCATGAGGAACTATCTGTGATCCACGAGGAACTATCTGTGATCCATGAGGAACTATCTGTGGTCCACGAGGAACTATCTGTGATCCATGAGGAACTATCCATGAGGAACTATCTGTGATTCATGAGGAACTATCTGTGATCCATGAGGAACTATCCATGAGGAACTATCTGTGATTCATGAGGAACTATCTGTGGTCCATGATGAACTATCTGTGGTCCATGAGGAACTATCTGTGATTCATGATGTGATAAACTCACTCTGCGTTACCTCAGGAAGAGCCTACCCAGTACCCACCGTGGGCAGCTTCTGATAGAAGCCTTTACACGAGTCGTGCAGGAAATCTTTCAGCACTTTGGACACCTCATGCAGGGTGAAGCGGGCCTTCCGGTCCCCGGACTCGGCCTTGTGGTGGTCGTGGGGGGGTCCAGGGGTCCGTGTAGACTTCAGTAGGAGCTGTTTCTCCTGGTGCTTCTTCAGGAGGAGGAGATGAAGGAGGCTCTTCTCTGACACGGAGCAGTAGAGCTCCTGCAGGCGGCCGTAGGTCAGGAACTCACCCAGACACACGCCGTTGTCCACAAATAGACGCACAAAGTCGGGCTTATCATTGACCAGCGCGTCCATCATCACCTCCTCCAGGTCACCTGCCTGCGAGGGTCAGTAGAAAGTGCTATATATTACTAACTTTGTAGTAAACTACCAATACAATTCCAATATTCTGTTTTACTAAGCAATATTTATCCTGCATATAGGCTTTTTACATTCCATTATTATACTAAGGTAAGATACGTTTTTTAATGATCCTTGATGTGGCAGCAAATATATTACATAAACAATAATCAGCACTAGCAGTACAACGTTCAGGACCAATAGGAGAGAGAGAATGAATGAAGGAGGGACATCTCATGCTGTCTTTCATTCTCACCGTCCACTCCACGTCCCCATTGAAGATGTGGCTCTTAGCGATGTCCACCCGGTTCCAGGCCACCGCCAACTTCAGCTCATCCAGGAAGTCCTGAGCTTCCTGACTCTGGCTCTTACAGGCTGCATGACACACACAGGGCAAAGGTTAGATGTTAGGGGTCAAAGGTTAGATGTTAGGGGTCAAAGGTTATGACCCGTTCAGAAAGAAAGTTCATATCCATCAAAAACAAAATGAGCGTATTTCTTTTCTATGTTGACGGATGGCTTCCAGTAACTCCCCAAACCTCTTTATATGGAGCATAATTGTAGAAGTATTGATCTTATAATGGATATCTTTCATCTGCTTCTTTTCAAGCCCTTTTTAGGATTGATATACAGTAAGTGCTGTCAGCCGCAGTAGAAGCATTCCATCCAGTACCTTTGACCAAAGCTTTGAGGATGACTGTGTCCAGCTCAGAGCTCTCCTGCTCGGGGTCATGAACTGTCAGGAGGTGGCCGTTGTCCAGTATCTTCTGGATCTAAAGATCAGGAGGAAGTCAGTCATTCAACCTCTCTCTGCTCTCTCTCTCTGCTCTGACTCTCTCACTTTGCTCTCTCTCTCTGCTCTCTCTCTCTGCTCTCTCTCTCTGCTCTCTCTCTCTACTCTCTGCTCTCTCACTCTCTACTCTCTCACTCTCTGCTCTCTCTCTCTGCTCTCTGCTCTCTCACTCTCTACTCTCTCACTCTCTGCTCTCTCTCTGCTCTCTCTCTCTGCTCTCTCTCTCTGCTATCTCACTCTGCTCTCTCTCTCTGCTCTCTCACTCTGCTCTCTCACTCTGCTCTCTCACTCTGCTCTCTCACTCTGCTCTCTCTCTGCTCTCACTCTCTGCTCTCTCACTCTGCTCTCTCGCTCTGCTCTCTCTCTCTGCTCTCTCTGCTCTCTCTCTGCTCTCTCTCTCTGCTCTCTCACTCTGCTCTCTCTCTCTGCTCTCTCTCTCTCTGCTCCTTACCAGCTTGGTCCAGTTAGTGATGTCAGTGCTGTGGTGCACGCTGGGAAAGGTGTCTAGCAGGAGCTCCTGCACGCTGTCCATGTCCCAGCAGCCCCGGTTCATCAGCGTGACCAGGATGTGGGCCACGCCCCCCGACCCCGCCAGTATCAGCCAGGGCATGGCGTTCCCTATGCCCTTATACATCCTCTGTACACAGAGACAGAGGAAGACTGCTTACCCAAACAGCACACACAGCAATATAGAAACTATGGTAACACAGCTACAGTATAACGCAGTATGATGTGCTGATAATTCACTGTAAGATTTGGAATGTTTTAATTACTGTCTCCAAATGATTCTGACTAAATAGGCACTTTGGATCAATTGAAATGTTGCTATGGCAACATAATATATAATAGGCCTCATACATGCTATGACAAGGAATATAATAACACATTATACTGAAAAGTTGAATTAATGGAAAACTAATATTTTCCAAAAATGTGAGAAACCTGTAGGATCCGAGGTTCTCCATGCACCAGGAGACACAGCACTGGGATCTCAAAGCTGCCTGCACCTGTAGCGATGCAGAATGTCAACAAGGGCCCTGGTTGATTCCTTAAAACCACTCCCAAGTCAAAAAGAAGCATTCTTCCTGAAGAAATACAAGTGTGCTGTGTCGAATATGACGCACAGTAAACATTAACAACCTTCAAATAAGTTGGGGGGGGGGGGGGGGGGGGGGAGGCAGGTAGCCTAGTGGTTGGAGCGTTGGGCCAGTAACCAAAAGGTTGCTGGATCTAATCCCCGAGCTGACAAGGTAAAAAATGTCTGCCCCTGAACAAGGCAGTTAACCCACTGCTCCCTGGTAGACAGTCATTGTAAATACGAATTTGTTCTTAACTGACTTGTCTAGTTAGATAAAGGTTTACAAAAGAGTAAGTATGTTTAAGTTGAAGTAGGTTCACCTCCATATCCGGTGCGCTGCAGGGAGATATGCTTGAGCAGCTTGACCCTCATTTCGCTGGTGGCCCCGGGGCGCTGAGGGTCCTCCTCAACCAGGACAAAGTGGGAGTGGTTGCAGTCCAGGGAGTACACCGCCCCATGGGACAGGTCCTGGGGCTCCACCACGGCAGGCTGGTCTGGCTGCAGGAGGACACACGTCGGTCAGAGAACACATTTCAGAGGAGCGCGTAACAACAACTCAGCAACTCGCACACAGACACACATATAGACGTTTTACTGGGACCTCGTTGTCTCGTCTAATCACATGTTAAATGTAATCAACATCTACTCTGAACTCATATGATCTTCTGCATGGATGTGTATGGAGACCTGAGCAGCAAGCAGAGCGTCTCTGTTGTGGATCATGTTCCAGGGAGCGATGCCGATGGCCACCACCTTGACCTTAGAGGAGGTGCTGGCCAGAGAGTGGTCACGGACAGCCTGGCCCAGGTGCTTGGTGATGCCGAAGCGAAGCCCGTTGGTCAGGATCCAGGCACCTGTGAGGTAGAGACATCATCTCACTTTGTCCAACATGCTCACTTTAGAGCAGGGAACTCAACGTGGCCCATTGGCTGCCCACGGTGATCTTAGTAAAAACAAAAGTGAATGTGTGTGTGTGTGTGTGTGTGTGTATGCGTGTGTGCGCGTGTCCCACCTGTGCTCTGAGCAGCCTTGACCAGTCCTTTCCTCACGGTGTCCCTGAGCCAGGGTTTCATCTGAGCCAGCTCGTCTCCCCCCACCAGAGCCACCACCAGGTGTGGAGGGGATAGTCCCCACTGCTCTGTCAGCATCTGGTAGATTAACACTGGATCTGTGGAGCTGTGAACCCTCACAAACTGGACAGAGAAGCACAGTGTGGTATTTACTGAGAGATGTACATGGTCAAGGAACAGGTCCTCTTTCATATTTCTTTAATCTCTTTCTTGACTTGAAATAGTTTTGTAAAATGATGAGAAACATGGATAACTTAAGCTGAAATGACTGAATGAGAATATGCATTAATTATCAATCTGCATTGTTTTGATAATTCAGGCCATGTTAGTGCTGAAATGGAACACAGTCCTGCACATACTGGAATGGAACACAGTCCTGCACATACTGAAATGGAACACAGTCCTGCACATACTGAAATGGAACACAGCCCTGCACATACTGAAATGGAACACAGTCCTGCACATACTGAAATGGAACACAGTCCTGCACATACTGAAATGGAACACAGTCCTGCACATATTGAAATGGAACACAGTCCTGCACATACTGAAATGGAACACAGTCCTGCACATATTGAAATGGAACACAGTCCTGCACATACTGAAATGGAACACAGTCCTGCACATACTGAAATGGAACACAGTCCTGCACATACTGAAATGTAACACAGTCCTGCACATACTGAAATGGAACACAGTCCTGCACATACTAAAATGGAACACAGTCCTGCACATACTGAAATGGAACACAGTCCTGCACATACTGAAATGGAACACAGTCCTGCACATACTGAAATGGAACACAGTCCTGCACATACTGAAATGGAACACGGTCCTGCACATACTGAAATGTAACACAGTCCTGCACATACTGAAATGGAACACAGTCCTGCACATACTGAAATGGAACACAGTCCTGCACATACTGAAATGGAACACAGTCCTGCACATACTGAAATGGAACACAGTCCTGCACATACTAAAATGGAACACAGTCCTGCACATACTGAAATGGAACACAGTCCTGCACATACTGAAATGGAACACAGTCCTGCACATACTGAAATGGAACACAGTCCTGCACATACTGAAATGGAACACAGTCCTGCACATACTAAAATGGAACACAGTCCTGCACATACTGAAATGGAACACAGTCCTGCACATACTGAAATGGAACACAGTCCTGCACATACTGAAATGGAACACAGTCCTGCACATACTGAAATGTATCTCTCCAGGACCACAGTTTGTGATCACTGAACTGTCTCTTAGATAGGACCAATATGGATGGTGGTACGGAACCATTTCCAACTGTGGTTGTAACAGTGTTGCCATCTGGTCATAGCACCTTGTGGTTGTAACAGTGTTGCCTTGTGGTTGTAACAGTGTTACCTTGTGGTTGTAACAGTGTTGCCTTGTGGTTGTAACAGTGTTACCTTGTGGTTGTAACAGTGTTGCCATCTGGTTATAGCACCTTGTGGTTGTAACAGTGTTACCTTGTGGTTGTAACAGTGTTGCCTTGTGGTTGTAACATTGTTACCTTGTGGTTGTAACAGTGTTGCCATCTGGTCATAGCACCTTGTGGTTGTAACAGTGTTGCCTTGTGGTTGTAACAGTGTTACCTTGTGGTTGTAACAGTGTTACCATCTGGTTGTAACACCTTGTGGTTGTAACAGTGTTGCATTGTGGTTGTAACAGTGTTACCTTGTGGTTGTAACAGTGTTGCCATCTGGTCATAGCACCTTGTGGTTGTAACAGTGTTGCCTTGTGGTTGTAATAGTGTTACCTTGTGGTTGTAACAGTGTTGCCTTGTGGTTATAGCACCTTGTGGTTGTAACAGTGTTACCTTGTGGTTGTAACAGTGTTACCTTGTGGTTGTAATAGTGTTACCTTGTGGTTGTAACAGTGTTGCCTTGTGGTTATAGCACCTTGTGGTTGTAACAGTGTTACCTTGTGGTTGTAATAGTGTTACCTTGTGGTTGTAACAGTGTTGCCTTGTGGTTATAGCACCTTGTGGTTGTAACAGTGTTACCTTGTGGTTGTAACAGTGTTACCTTGTGGTTGTAACAGTGTTGCCTTGTGGTTGTAACAGTGTTACCATCTGGTTATAGCACCTTGTGGTTGTAACAGTGTTGCCTTGTGGTTGTAACAGTGTTACCTTGTGGTTGTAACAGTGTTACCATCTGGTTGTAACACCTTGTGGTTGTAACAGTGTTGCCTTGTGGTTTTAACAGTGTTACCTTGTGGTTGTAACAGTGTTGCCATCTGGTCATAGCACCTTGTGGTTGTAACAGTGTTGCCTTGTGGTTGTAACAGTGTTACCTTGTGGTTGTAACAGTGTTGCCTTGTGGTTATAGCACCTTGTGGTTGTAATAGTGTTGCCTTGTGGTTGTAGCAGTGTTACCTTGTGGTTGTAATAGTGTTGCCTTGTGGTTGTAACAGTGTTGCCTTGTGGTTATAGCACCTTGTGGTTGTAATAGTGTTACCTTGGGGTTGTAACAGTGTTGCCTTGTGGTTATAGCACCTTGTGGTTGTAATAGTGTTGCCTTGTGGTTGTAGCAGTGTTACCTTGTGGTTGTAACAGTGTTACCTTGTGGTTGTAGCACCTTGTGGTTGTAGCAGTGTTGCCTTGTGGTTGTAACAGTGTTACCTTGTGGTTGTAGCACCTTCTGGTTGTAGCAGTGTTACCTTGTGGTTGTAACAGTGTTACCTTGTGGTTGTAGCAGTGTAACTTTGTGGTTGTAATAGTGTTACCTTGTGGTTGTAGCAGTGTTACCTTGTGGTTGTAGCAGTGTTACCTTTCCCCTTGTCCTACTGGTGCCAGTGAAGTCAATGTCCCCCACTCGTCCTGCAGCCCAGTGACCCCTCTCCTTGTCCCCTCTGCTAGCACCCCGGCCTCGGCCTTCAGCCACACTCTCCACGGCCTCGTCCAGCTGAGAGTAGCAACGGCAGGCCAACAGAGCACTGCCACAGCACAGACACATTAATACATACAGAATACACATTATACACATAGAAACAATGTACATCACATACAGTAGTATTTACAGTCCGGTCATTCACAATCCACTATGACAAACAAACAAACACAAACCACTCCTACCTTTGCTCCCGTGACCACTCCAGTACATCCCCGCATCGTGGGCATCGTCTCTGCAGCGGTAGCGCCCCCTATAGACACAGCACCCATAGTGCACTACATGACTTTTACCCAACATCCAGGTAAATCTAACCCAGAATCATTCACCAGTCACTCTGCTGCTGATGACAGGTGTGAGGCATCTCCAAGAGCTTAGACCTACAGTACCAGTCACTCTGCTGCTGATGACAGGTGTGAGGCATCTCCAAGAGCTTAGACCTACAGTACCAGTCACTCTGCTGCTGATGACAGGTGTGAGGCATCTCCAAGAGCTTAGACCTACAGTACCAGTCAAAAGTTTGGACACACCTACTCATTGAAGGGTTTTTCTTTATTTTTTACTATTTTCTACATTGTAGAATAATAGTGAAGACATCAAAACTATGAAATAACACATATGGAATCATGTAGTAACCAAAAAAGTGTTAAACGAATCCAAATATATTTATTTTACATTTGTACCAACTATATCACACTGTCATCACCCCTTAATACACAGTACTACCAACTATAATCACACTGTCATCACCCCTTAATACACAGTACTACCAACTATATCACACTGTCATCACCCCTTAATACACAGTACTACCAACTATATCACACTGTCATCACCCCTTAATACACAGTACTACCAACTATATCACACTGTCATCACCCCTTAATATACAGTACTACCAACTATATCACACTGTCATCACCCCTTAATACACAGTACTACCAACTATATCACACTGTCATCACCCCTTAATACACAGTACTACCAACTATATCACACTGTCATCACCCCTTAATACACAGTACTACCAACTATATCACACTGTCATCACCCCTTAATACACAGTACTACCAACTATATCACACTGTCATCACCCCTTAATACACAGTACTACCAACTATATCACACTGTCATCACCCCTTAATACACAGTACTACCAACTATATCACACTGTCATCACCCCTTAATACACAGTACTACCAACTATATCACACTGTCATCACCCCTTAATACACAGTACTACCAACTATATCACACTGTCATCACCCCTTAATACACAGTACTACCAACTATATCACACTGTCATCACCCCTTAATACACAGTACTACCAACTATATCACACTGTCATCACCCCTTAATACACAGTACTACCAACTATATCACACTGTCATCACCCCTTAATACACAGTACTACCAACTATATCACACTGTCATCACCCCTTAATACACAGTACTACCAACTATATCACACTGTCATCACCCCTTAATACACAGTACTACCAACTATATCACACTGTCATCACCCCTTAATACACAGTACTACCAACTATCATCAAAGGCAAATGTATCTGCTGCACTATGTACCTTAATAGGACAGCTCTTATAAGGATGTGAATGAAATGAGACAGGATGTTATCAGAGGGAGTTAGATGGACAGGGAGAGGAGGAGAGGTTAACCTCTGTGGCTCCTCCCCCTGTTCGGGCGGAGCTCAGCGGTCGTCGTCGCCGGCCTACTAGAAGGTGGCTCCTCCCCCTGTTCGGGCTGAGCTCAGCGGTCGTCGTCGCCGGCCTACTAGAAGGTGGCTCCTCCCCCTGTTCGGGCGGAGCTCAGCGGTCGTCGTCGCCGGCCTACTAGAAGGTGGCTCCTCCCCCTGTTCGGGCGGAGCTCAGCGGTCGTCGTCGCCGGCCTACTAGAAGGTGGCTCCTCCCCCTGTTCGGGCGGAGCTCAGCGGTCGTCGTCGCCGGCCTACTAGAAGGTGGCTCCTCCCCCTGTTCGGGCGGAGCTCAGCGGTCGTCGTCGCCGGCCTACTAGCTGCCACCCATCCATTGTTCCTTTTCGTTTGTGTCTGTCTGGTTTTTCTTTACACCAGTGTCCTATTAGTTTAATTCAGTGGGTTTATTAACCTCCGCTGCCTGCTAGTCTTTGTGAGGGATTATTCGCTGTTGTTGCTCTGTTAGGGGTGCGTGTTTGCTCTGTTAGGGGTGCGTGTTTGCTCTGTTAGGGGTGCGTGTTTGCTCTGTTAGGGGTGCGTGTTTGCTCTGTTAGGGGTGCGTGTTTGCTCTGTTAGGGGTGCGTGTTTGCTCTGTTAGGGGTGCGTGTTTGCTCTGTTAGGGGTGCGTGTTTGCTCTGTTAGGGGTGCGTGTTTGCTCTGTTAGGGGTGCGTGTTTGCTCTGTTAGAGGTGCGTGTTTGCGCCACGGGGTTTTCTTTCTAAGGGTCGTTGTACCGTTTTGGACTGTAATTAGGAGTAGCGATTTCTCCTCCGTGTGTTGCGTTTATTCCCTGTGTGTGGCGACTTCGTTTGGGCGTGTTCCTCCACCTGTTGTCGTTGAGTTGGGACTTCTAATAAACGATTGTGCTACTGGGACTTCCTTGCTCTCCTGCTCATGACTCCTGCACCTCCCTCCTCTTAGGAGGCACGTAACAACCTCATTGGGTGCAATGTTGGATACCAGAAAAGTTGCTCCATGTAACTGAAAGGAGTAGTTGGCTTTTATTTTTCTTCTCAATCGATGGATGCCACTCAGCTCAGGGCTGAGGGTTGGCTGTAAAATGAGATTAGACTGCTGCATTTAACCTATATTCTTCCCTAGACTGAGCTGAGGGTTGGCTGTCAGATGAGACTAGACTGCTGGAAAAGAACCATAAAAGATTTGTCTCCTACTGGCAGCGATTAAGAATTTGCATCTGAGTCAACATTACTTGACGGTGCTCATTTGCCTGGGATGCCTGGTAAAAGATGATCATCAGAAATGGGAAGAGATTCGAGGCCCATGCCTGCACAGCAAAAACAAGCAGCTTCAGCTTGTTACTGTATTTGGCCTCACTGACCACTCAGTAAAATGTATTGGATCATGGCCAATAGTTTGTACAGGTTATGGGCAAAGATCCAACCCCCCCCAACTCATTTAATCCTCTACTGTAAACATTTAGGTTTTTCACCTCAAAAATATTTCAAACTAGTATTTCACTGCTTCTCAAACCTGATTCTGGGGTCCAGTCTTCCTCTCGGTCACTGTCCTCACTATCAGAGGTTATGTATGATATTGACCAAGCCCATCATTTTACATCAAATCTTTCATTGAGCATGATATTGCCCTGAAAAGTAGCCAAACTGACAACGTTGCCCTAGGCAACACAACAAAGTAGAGGTATGGCACAACGTTGCCCTAGGCAACACAAAGTAAGCTACCAAACGGTGTTGTGTTGTGTTGTCTGAGGGCACCGATGTGCAGTAGAGGATTAAGACGTACTGATGGCGTGCAGTTTGTCACAATCGCTTTTTTATGTAAAAGTGAGTCTGGTCTCGACGGCTCTTATTTGAATGTGGGGCAGGAGGGATTGTGTGAGGGGAAAGGACCATTGTCCATGCAAACATAACATTTGCATGCAAGGTCAGGAAGAGTTCAAGTGACAACAAGTGAAGAGGGTGTGTGTGAGGTGGAGGGGGGGAATACGTGGGTGCCTGTTTGTATATGTGTACGGTATGCTCCTCGGTATAGAGGCATGCAGGCTTGAGTCAGTGTGCCTGCTTCCTGTGTCCTATATTGTGATTTCTGCTCCACTAGATTAGTGGGCTGTTATCACTCAAATAATGAGGTCACGGGCCAATAGTTTGACGAGGTAACTTCAACCAACTCTACAGTCTCAGGAAGTATGATACACACTACGTCATAACATGTTTACAAATGAATGCTGATTTTTCTATGAGCTCAAGTGTTCTACTACTTTAATAATGAAACATATTTGGAAGGTAAGGTAGAGTACTGTTGACTTTCCTTTTAAAACTAGTCCTTTATGTTAAGGCCCACGGGCAATGTTGAATTAAACCTGAATTTGTCCCACAGCTATTTGAGTATCACTGTTTAAACCCCCCAACAGGAATGAAAGCCACACGGTAAGATGTGTTTACCATCAGACTGGGTCCACTGACAGGAACAATATTCCAAGTGGCATTTCAAGACCTTTTCAAAAGTAAATATAGCACTTGATTATATTCTATGATTCTATACTACAGATAATATCCGTAGTGACATTCCACTAGACGAGAGCCACATTACATGAATCATATGATTACATGTCTACAAATCACAAAGAAGAATGCTGTTGTGCATCCAAACTGTAAACATTTATAATTTTCCATCTCTCTCACAGGTTGTGAAATAATATTTCCAAGAACCAAATAAATGTCAGAGGAAGTGATTCTTAAAAGATGAGCACTTTATCACAGACATACATATAGAATAGTGCCTGCACACTCAAATGGAAAAGATACATACAAAAATGATGACAAATCAACAGACACGTGGGAGAGATTGGTCAACCATAAAATGGGATCCCCTTACAGTCGCTAACATAGTTACTTACCAGAGGCGTGTCTTGTCTCTCTGGCATCGCTGTGGTCTAATGTGCAGTCAGCTTCACTCCAGTCAGCGATCTCTGTCCTGGGGAAAGTGACACCAGGTGAGCCCTTGGAGACTCCAGGAAGCAGCAGGTAGGTAAGCCACGCCCTGGCCTTCCTCTGACCAATCACAGTCCCCAATGAGCTCCATTATCTTTGCGTCATTATCTGCACCACCAGTGCACCTGTACAGGAGTCCAATCAGAACAATGTAATACACATGGCTACACTACAGGGAATTATTCAATGGGCTAGAATACAGCAACTGATAACTGAAATAATACAATAACTGATAACTGATATAATACAATAATTGATAACTGATATAATACAATAACTGATATAATACAATAACTGATAACTGATATAATACAATAACTGATAACTGATATAATACAATAATTGATAGCTGATATAATACAATAACTGATAACTGATATAATACAATAATTGATAACTGATATAATACAATAACTGATATAATACAATAACTGATAACTGATATAATACAATAACTGATAACTGATATAATACAATAATTGATAGCTGATATAATACAATAACTGATAACTGATATAATACAATAATTGATAACTGATATAATACAATAACTGATATAATACAATAACTGATAACTGATATAATACAATAACTGATAACTGATATAATACAATAATTGATAACTGATATAATACAATAACTGATAACTGATATAATACAATAATTGATAACTGATATAATACAATAACTGATATAATACAATAACTGATAACTGATATAATACAATAACTGATAACTGATATAATACAATAACTGATAACTGATATAATACAATAACTGATAACTGATATAATACAATAATTGATATAATACAATAACTGATATAATACAATAACTGATAACTGATATAATACAATAACTGATATAATACAATAACTGATAACTGATATAATACAATAACTGATAACTGATATAATACAATAACTGATATAATACAACAACTGATAACTGATATAATACAACAACTGATAACTGATATAATACAATAACGGATAACTGAAATGATACAATAACTGATAACTGATATAATACAATAACTGATAACTGATATAATACAATAACTGATAACTGATATAATAGAATAACTGATATAATACAACAACTGATAACTGATATAATACAACAACTGATAACTGATATAATACAACAACTGATAACTGATATAATACAATAACTGATATAATACAATAACTGATATAATACAATAACTGATATAATACAATAACTGATATAATACAATAACTGATATAATACAACAACTGATAACTGATATAATACAGCAACTGATAACTGATATAATACAATAACTGATATAATACAATAACTGATAACTGATATAATACAATAACTGATAACTGATATAATACAATAACTGATAACTGATATAATACAATAACTGATATAATACAATAACTGATAACTGATATAATACAATAACTGATAACTGATATAATACAATAACTGATATAATACAATAACTGATAACTGATATAATACAATAACTGATAACTGATCAAGACAAAGGAGATGATTGTGGACTACAGGAAAAGGAGGACCAAGCACGCCCCCATTCTCACCGACAGGGTTGTAGTGGAACAGGTTGAGAGCTTCAAGTTCCACATCACCAACAAACTAACATGGTCCAAAGACACCAAGACAGTTGTGAAGAGGGAACGACAAAACCTTTTCCCCCTTAGGAGACTGAAAAGATTTGGCATGGGTCCTCAGATCCTCAAAAAGGTTTTACAGCTGCACAATCGTGAGCATTGTGGTTGCATCACTTCCGGATATGGCAACTACTCGGGCTCCGACCTCAAGGCATTACAGAGGGTAGTGCATACGGCCCAGTACATCACTGGGGCAAAGCTTCCTGCCATCTAAGACCTCTATATCAGGCGGTATCAGAGGAAGGCCCTAAAAATGGTCAAAGACTCCAGCCACCCTAGTCATAGACTGTTCTCTCTGCTACCGCACGGCAAGCGTACCGGATCGCCAAGTCTAGGTCCAAGAGGCAGGGTAGCCTAGTGGTTAGAGCGTTGGACTAGGAACCGAAAGGTTGCAAGTTCGTAATCCCCGAGCTGACAAGGTACAAATCTGTCGTTCTGAACAGGCAGTTAACCCACTGTTCCTAGGCCGTCGTTGAAAATAAGAATTTGTTCTTAACTGACTTGCCTAGTTAAATAAAATATTTAAAAAGGCTTCTAAACAGCTTCTACCCCCAAGCCACAAGACTCCTGAACAGCTAATCAAATGGCTACCCAGACTATTTGCATTGTATACTTACGTCACTTAAATAACTCTACCTGCATGTACATCTTACCTCAACACCTGTGACCCTGCACATTGACTCTGTACTGGTAGCCCCTGTATATAGCCTCCACATTGACTCTGTATTGGTAGCCCCTGTATATAGCCTCCACATTGACTCTGTACTGGTACCCCCTGTATATAGCCTCCACATTGACTCTGTACTGGTAGCCCCTGTATATAGCCTCCACATTGACTCTGTACTGGTAGCCCCTGTATATAGCCTCCACATTGACTCTGTACTGGTAGCCCCTGTATATAGCCTCCACATTGACTCTGTACTGGTACCCCCTGTATATAGCCTCCACATTGACTCTGTACTGGTACCCCCTGTATATAGCCTCCACATTGACTCTGTACCGGTACCCCCTGTATATAGTCTCCACATTGACTCTGTACTGGTAGCCCCTGTATATAGCCTCCACATTGACTCTGTACCGGTACCCCCTGTATATAGCCTCCACATTGACTCTGTACTGGTAGCTCCTGTATATAGTCTCCACATTGACTCTGTACTGGTAGCCCCTGTATATAGCCTGCACATTGACTCTGTACTGGTAGCCCCTGTATATATTCTCCACATTGACTCTGTACTGGTAGCCCCTGTATATAGCCTCCACATTGACTCTGTACTGGTAGCCCCTGTATATAGCCTCCACATTGACTCTGTACTGGTAGCCCCTGTATATAGCCTGCACATTGACTCTGTACTGGTAGCCCCTGTATATAGTCTCCACATTGACTCTGTACTGGTAGCCCCTGTATATAGCCTCCACATTGACTCTGTACTGCATGCCCCTGTATATAGCCTCCACATTGACTCTGTACTGGTAGCCCCTGTATATAGTCTCCACATTGACTCTGTATTGGTACCCCCTGTATATAGCCTCCACATTGACTCTGTATTGGTAGCCCCTGTATATAGCCTCCACATTGACTCTGCACTGGTAGCCCCTGTATATAGTCTCCACATTGACTCTGTATTGGTAGCCCCTGTATATAGTCTCCACATTGACTCTGTACTGGTAGCCCCTATATACAGCCTCCACATTGACTCTGTACTGGTAGCCCCTGTATATAGCCTCCACATTGACTCTGTACCGTAATACCCTGTATATAGCCTCCACATTGACTCTGTACTGGTAGCCCCTGTATATAGCCTCCACATTGACTCTGTACCGTAATACCCTGTATATAGCCTCCACATTGACTCTGTATTGGTAGCCCCTGTATATAGCCTCCACATTTACTCTGTATTGGTAGCCCCTGTATATAGCCTCCACATTGACTCTGTACTGGTAGCCCCTGTATATAGCCTCCACATTGACTCTGTACCGTAATACCCTGTATATAGCCTCCACATTGACTCTGTATTGGTACCCCCTGTATATAGCCTCCATATTGACTCTGTACTGGTAGCCCCTGTATATAGCCTCCACATTGACTCTGTACTGGTAGCCCCTGTATATAGCCTCCATATTGACTCTGTACTGGTAGCCCCTGTATATAGCCTCCACATTGGCTCTGTACTGGTAGCCCCTGTATATAGCCTGCACATTGACTCTGTACTGGTACCCCCTGTATATAGCCTCCACATTGACTCTGTACTGGTAGCCCCTGTATATAGCCTCCACATTGACTCTGTACTGGTAGCCCCTGTATATAGCCTCCACATTGACTCTGTACTGGTAGCCCCTGTATATAGTCTCCACATTGACTCTGTATTGGTACCCCCTGTATATAGCCTCCACATTGACTCTGTATTGGTAGCCCCTGTATATAGCCTCCACATTGACTCTGCACTGGTAGCCCCTGTATATAGTCTCCACATTGACTCTGTATTGGTAGCCCCTGTATACAGTCTCCACATTGACTCTGTACTGGTACCCCCTGTATATAACCTCCACATTGACTCTGTACTGGTAGCCCCTGTATATAGCCTCCACATTGACTCTGTACTGGTAGCCCCTGTATATAGCCTCCACATTGACTCTGTACTGGTAGCCCCTGTATATAGCCTCCACATTGACTCTGTACTGGTAGCCCCTGTATATAGCCTCCACATTGACTCTGTACTGGTAGCCCCTGTATATAGCCTCCACATTGACTCTGTACCGTAATACCCTGTATATAGCCTCCACATTGACTCTGTACTGGTAGCCCCTGTATATAGCCTCCACATTGACTCTGTATTGGTAGCCCCTGTATATAGCCTCCACATTGACTCTGTACCGTAATACCCTGTATATAGCCTCCACATTGACTCTGTATTGGTACCCCCTGTATATAGCCTCCACATTGACTCTGTACTGGTAGCCCCTGTATATAGCCTCCACATTGACTCTGTACTGGTAGCCCCTGTATATAGCCTCCACATTGACTCTGTACTGGTAGCCCCTGTATATAGCCTCCACATTGACTCTGTACTGGTAGCCCCTGTATATAGCCTCCACATTGACTCTGTATTGGTACCCCCTGTATATAGCCTCCACATTGACTCTGTACTGGTAGCCCCTGTATATAACCTCCACATTGACTCTGTACTGGTAGCCCCTGAATATAGCCTCCACATTGACTCTGTACTGGTGGCCCCTGTATATAACCTCCACATTGACTCTGTACTGGTGGCCCCTGTATATAGCCTCCACATTGACTCTGTACTGGTGGCCCCTGTATATAGCCTCCACATTGACTCTGTATTGGTAGCCCCTGTATATAGCCTCCACATTGACTCTGTACCGTAATACCCTGTATATAGCCTCCACATTGACTCTGTATTGGTACCCCCTGTATATAGCCTCCACATTGACTCTGTACTGGTAGCCCCTGTATATAGCCTCCACATTGACTCTGTACTGGTAGCCCCTGTATATAGCCTCCACATTGACTCTGTACTGGTAGCCCCTGTATATAGCCTCCACATTGACTCTGTACTGGTAGCCCCTGTATATAGCCTCCACATTGACTCTGTATTGGTACCCCCTGTATATAGCCTCCACATTGACTCTGTACTGGTAGCCCCTGTATATAACCTCCACATTGACTCTGTACTGGTAGCCCCTGAATATAGCCTCCACATTGACTCTGTACTGGTGGCCCCTGTATATAGCCTCCACATTGACTCTGTACCGGTAGCCCCTGTATATAACCTCCACATTGACTCTGTACTGGTGGCCGCTGTATATAACCTCCACATTGACTCTGTACTGGTAGCCCCTGTATATAGCCTCCACATTGACTCTGTACTGGTAGCCCCTGTATATAACCTCCACATTGACTCTGTACTGGTAGCCCCTGTATATAGCCTCCACATTGACTCTGTACTGGTAGCCCCTGTATATAACCTCCACATTGACTCTGTACTGGTAGCCCCTGTATATAACCTCCACATTGACTCTGTACTGGTAGCCCCTGTATATAGCCTCCACATTGACTCTGTACTGGTAGCCCCTGTATATAACCTCCACATTGACTCTGTACTGGTAGCCCCTGTATATAGCCTCCACATTGACTCTGTACTGGTAGCCCCTGTATATAGCCTCCACATTGACTCTGTATTGGTACCCCCTGTATATAGCCTCCACATTGACTCTGTACTGGTAGCCCCTGTATATAACCTCCACATTGACTCTGTACTGGTAGCCCCTGAATATAGCCTCCACATTGACTCTGTACTGGTAGCCCCTGTATATAACCTCCACATTGACTCTGTACTGGTGGCCGCTGTATATAACCTCCACATTGACTCTGTACTGGTGGCCCCTGTATATAGCCTCCACATTGACTCTGTACTGGTAGCCCCTGTATATAACCTCCACATTGACTCTGTACTGGTGGCCGCTGTATATAACCTCCACATTGACTCTGTACTGGTGGCCCCTGTATATAGCCTCCACATTGACTCTGTACTGGTGGCCCCTGTATATAACCTCCACATTGACTCTGTACTGGTACCCCCTGTATATAACCTCCACATTGACTCTGTACTGGTGGCCCCTGTATATAGCCTCCACATTGACTCTGTACTGGTGGCCCCTGTATATAACCTCCACATTGACTCTGTACTGGTGGCCCCTGTATATAGCCTCCACATTGACTCTGTACTGGTGGCCCCTGTATATAACCTCCACATTGACTCTGTACTGGTGGCCCCTGTATATAACCTCCACATTGACTCTGTACTGGTGGCCCCTGTATATAGTCTCCACATTGACTCTGTACTGGTGGCCCCTGTATATAATCTCCACATTGACTCTGTACTGGTGGCCCCTGTATATAGTCTCCACATTGACTCTGTACTGGTAGCCCCTGTATATAGTCTCCACATTGACTCTGTACTGGTAGCCCCTGTATATAGCCTCCACATTGACTCTGTACTGGTGGCCCCTGTATATAGTCTCCACATTGACTCTGTACTGGTAGCCCCTGTATATAGCCTCCACATTGACTCTGTACTGGTAGCCCCTGTATATAGCCTCCACATTGACTCTGTACTGGTGGCCCCTGTATATAGCCTCCACATTGACTCTGTACTGGTGGCCCCTGTATATAGCCTCCACATTGACTCTGTATTGGTACCCCCTGTATATAGCCTCCACATTGACTCTGTACTGGTAGCCCCTGTATATAGTCTCCACATTGACTCTGTATTGGTACCCCCTGTATATAGCCTCCACATTGACTCTGTACTGGTGGCCCCTGTATATAGCCTCCACATTGACTCTGTATTGGTACCCCCTGTATATAGCCTCCACATTGACTCTGTACTGGTAGCCCCTGTATATAGTCTCCACATTGACTCTGTACTGGTACCCCCTGTAGACAGCCTCCACATTGACTCTGTACTGGTGGCCCCTGTATATAACCTCCACATTGACTCTGTACTGGTGGCCCCTGTATATAACCTCCACATTGACTCTGTACTGGTGGCCCCTGTATATAGCCTCCACATTGACTCTGTACTGGTGGCCCCTGTATATAACCTCCACATTGACTCTGTACTGGTGGCCCCTGTATATAACCTCCACATTGACTCTGTACTGGTGGCCCCTGTATATAGTCTCCACATTGACTCTGTACTGGTGGCCCCTGTATATAATCTCCACATTGACTCTGTACTGGTGGCCCCTGTATATAGTCTCCACATTGACTCTGTACTGGTAGCCCCTGTATATAGTCTCCACATTGACTCTGTACTGGTAGCCCCTGTATATAGCCTCCACATTGACTCTGTACTGGTGGCCCCTGTATATAGTCTCCACATTGACTCTGTACTGGTAGCCCCTGTATATAGCCTCCACATTGACTCTGTACTGGTAGCCCCTGTATATAGCCTCCACATTGACTCTGTACTGGTGGCCCCTGTATATAGCCTCCACATTGACTCTGTACTGGTGGCCCCTGTATATAGCCTCCACATTGACTCTGTATTGGTACCCCCTGTATATAGCCTCCACATTGACTCTGTACTGGTAGCCCCTGTATATAGTCTCCACATTGACTCTGTATTGGTACCCCCTGTATATAGCCTCCACATTGACTCTGTACTGGTGGCCCCTGTATATAGCCTCCACATTGACTCTGTATTGGTACCCCCTGTATATAGCCTCCACATTGACTCTGTACTGGTAGCCCCTGTATATAGTCTCCACATTGACTCTGTACTGGTACCCCCTGTAGACAGCCTCCACATTGACTCTGTACTGGTGGCCCCTGTATATAACCTCCACATTGACTCTGTACTGGTGGCCCCTGTATATAACCTCCACATTGACTCTGTACTGGTGGCCCCTGTATATAGGCCCGCTATTGTTATTTACTGCTGCTCATTATTTGTTATTCTTATCTCATACTTTTTTCTTAGGTTTTTTCTTACCTGCTTTGTTGGTTAAGGGCTTGTAAGTAAGCATTTCACTGTAAAGTCTACTACACCTGTTGTATTCGGGGCATGTGACAAATATATTTTGATTAGAACACTGGGTTAGGTTGTGGATGCTATAATACTTGCCACTGGGGGTCAGTATATCACCATAAAGTCACACATAAACAGCTCCAGGCTGGTCTAATGTGGTCTTAGTTTTAATGAAACATGGTTGATGGGTCTTCTATCTTTATCTGAGGCTAAACCCATAGGTATATGAAGAACAGTTGATTTATATTGAACATTTTAACTTGTATACAGGTAGACCAGAGAAGCCACATCCCTTTTGATTGGCAGGTGAGTGGCAACCCTGATTAGAAGCACCTGCTGCTCATCAGTTTGCTCACCTGTGTTCCCTATAAATACTGTGTTGAACGGAAAAGGTTTCTACCTACACACTGAAGAAGGCTGCAAAGCAAAAATGTTTTTTTTTAATTAAGCTTTAAGCGAGATATATTTTTGAATGCGGACCCATTACCCATTTTTGCTTATCTGAATTTACGGGTTTTCACGCACCAACCAAACTTCTGTGAGAGCCTGACGGTCCCCTTTTGATAGGCCACGACACCATACCATTTTCAGCTTGAATCCATCCAAGTTTTCAATAGATATTTCTTTCTCCAAATTGTCCTTCAGCTTGGATAGACTGAAACGCCTGAAGTATGAGTGTAATAAATACTGGTAATAACCCGTATATTGATAAGCATATCATTGCCTATATCATTTGAACAGGCTTCAAATAACCTATGTAATGTTCTGAAACCTATTGGCTGTTTATCTGTTCCACTGAGGATAAGGCACATTTTCGAAGCAAAGTTGTCTTTTGTTAAAAGGTAAAGGCGGTTTAAAACCATTTAAAACAGCCGCATTTATTAAAGGCTGGAATCAATCCCTATCGCAGAAGATCTGCGTTGAAATGTAAAGGCAATATCCGATTGAGCCGATATAACAGCGTTTACAGTTAATGCCGTCTCCGCTCATTCCTTTTACATATCAATCCAGCTCTAACGCGGATCTTCCGCGATTTCGAAGATACCAACACAGAAGATACAGATCGAATCCTGCACCAAACAGCAGAAATACGTAGGCTACAATCACTCCCGCAGTGCAGAAGTCTGTCATTAAACTTCCTGCAAGGATGCAAAAGTGAACCTCATTTGGTGCCATTCCAAATACCCCCCACCAAGCCACCCAATTAGACTACTTTTTTAATATATATTTTTATTTATTGAAACAATAACAATATTACACATCAATACTGGGACATTCCTGTGAATACAATGAAACAATAAAAAAATAAAATAGAACACCATGACATCATTTATATGCGACAAGGCAATGAGGTTGACAGACATTCAGAGACATGACTTCTAATAATTGTTCCTACTTTTTACGTTTCACAAGTCTGAGGGATTTATAAAATTGTAACTGTTCAATGAAAATAAATACGAAATAAGGAATTTTTCCACCCCATGTACATTTGTGAATATAATATTAGGCCAAGATAATAATAATGTTAATAAAATAGTTATGATCGGAATTACAAGGATAAGCATAATGCCATTTAACATCATGAAAGGTAAACATAGGAAATTCTGGAGATTTTATACACGACCATTCATGAATTTCAATCCATAGTTCACTAGGATGGGGGCACGAAAAAAATAAATGCTCTATAGATTCTAATGCAGAGGAACATAAAACACAAGGCATTTTGTCAAAATGGAATCTTTTGGGCAAGAAATCATTAAGGTAAATTAAGGGTAGTCGCTTTTGACCATAGCATGGGGGTTGATCACTTCCATATTAATATATTGAATTATAATCACCAAAAATGACTTTATTAACTGCCAATCGTGGAATTGCTTCGCAAACCTTCATATATTCTCTCTGAGTAATATTAACCTGAAATTTACCAATGAACTGATCAAACAGCAAAAACTCCTAATTAGACTACAGTCACGCCATTTAAAAGGTGAAAAGGGGCGTGTTTTCACGCCAATGGACAACCAATAATCAAGACCGGGCAATATATAGTCGGCATCCTTGGGCCTTTAAATAGACTACCTCCGCTCACAAAATGTCAGTGAGGTTAGGAGTAATATAGATTTTAGGTTGAATCATTAAGTCAGGGATCTTCAGGTCAGCGCTCTAGACTTTTTACACTCTAGACGTTTAAAACCTATTTTCCCAGTCAGCACTTGTTTTTTTCTGAGTTCCCAATTGGCCTGACCGTGGCAGAATGTATTGAATTTTTTCTGGCCCAAGTGATGCATGTGAATGTTTATCCTTTATAAGCTTGGAAAAGAGACCCTTAAACCCAGACTTGGACCACACACACCCTCCACTGACTAGCAGGCAGGGGAAGCAAACATATTGTTAAGGATTGCTTTGCAACAAAAAAAGAAACGTCCCTTTTTCAGGACCCCGTCTTTCAAAGATAATTGGTAAGAATCCAAATAACTTCACAGATCTTCATTGTTAAGGGTTTAAACACTGTTTCCCATGTTTGTTCAATGATCCGTAAACAATTAATAAACATGCACCTGCTGAACGGTCATTAAGACACTAACAGCTTACAGACGGGAGGCAATTAAGGTCACAGTTATGAAAACGTAGGACACTAAAGAGGCCTTTCTACTGACTCTGAAAAACACCAAAAGAAAGATGCCCAGGGTCCATGCTCATCTGCGTGAACGTGCAGAACGTGCAGCCTTAGGCATGCTGCAAGGAGGCATGAGGACTGCAGATGTGGCCAGGGCAATAAATTGCAATGTCCATACTGTGAGATGCCTAAGACAGCGCTACAGGGAGACAGGACGGACAGCTAATTGTCCTCGCAGTGGCAGACCACGTGTAACATCACCTGCACAGGATTGGTACATCTGAACATCACACCTGCGGGACAGGTACAGGATGACAACAACAACTGCCCAAGTTAAAACAGGAACGCACAATCCCTCCATCAGTGCTCAGACTGTTCGCAATAGGCTGAGAGACGCTGGACTGAGGGCTTGTCAGACATCACCTGCCACAACTTCGCTTATGGGCACAAACCCACTGTTGCTTATGGGCACAAACCCACTGTTGCTTATGGGCACAAACCCACTGTTGCTGGACTAGACAGGACTGGCAAAAAGTGCTCTTCATTGATGAGTCGCGGTTTTGTCTCACCAGGCGTGATGGTCGGATTCACGTTTATCGTCGAAGGAATGAGCTTTACACCGAGGCCTGTACTCTGGAGCGGGATCAGGGTGGAGGGTCCATCATGGTCTGGGGTGGTGTGTCACAGCATCATTGGACTGAGCTTGTCATTGCATGCAATCTCAACGCGCTGTGCGTTACAGGGAAGACATCCTCCTCCCTCATGTGGTACCCTTCCTGTAGCCTCATCCTGACATGACCCTCCAGCATGACAATGCCACCAGCCATACTGCTCATTCTGTGCGTTACAGGGAAGACATCCTCCTCCTTCATGTGGTACCCTTCCTGCAGGCTCATCCTGACATGACCCTCCAGCATGACAATGCCACCAGCCATACTGCTCATTCTGTGCGTTACAGGGAAGACATCCTCCTCCTTCATGTGGTACCCTTCCTGTAGCCTCATCCTGACATGACTCTCCAGCATGACAATGCCACCAGCCATACTGCTCATTCTGTGCGTTACAGGGAAGACATTCTCCTCCTTCATGTGGTACCCTTCCTGTAGCCTCATCCTGACATGACCCTCCAGCATGACAATGCCACCAGCCATACTGCTCATTCTGTGCGTTACAGGGAAGACATCCTCCTCCCTCATGTGGTACCCTTCCTGCAGGCTCATCCTGACATGACCCTCCAGCATGACAATGCCACCAGCCATACTGCTCATTCTGTGCGTTACAGGGAAGACATCCTCCTCCCTCATGTGGTACCCTTCCTGCAGGCTCATCCTGACATGACCCTCCAGCATGACAATGCCACCAGCCATACTGCTCATTCTGTGCGTTACAGGGAAGACATCCTCCTCCCTCATGTGGTACCCTTCCTGCAGGCTCATCCTGACATGACCCTCCAGCATGACAATGTCACCAGCCATACTGCTCATTCTGTGTGTTACAGGGAAGACATCCTCCTCCCTCATGCGGTACCCTTCCTGCAGGCTCATCCTGACATGACCCTCCAGCATGACAATGCCACCAGCCATACTGCTCATTCTGTGCGTGGTTTCCTGCAAGACAAGAATGTCCGTGTTCTGCCATGACCAGTGACGAGCCCGGATCTCGAGGAGATGCACTGCAATACTTAATGCAGCTGGTGGCCACACCAGATACTGACTGTAACTTTTGATTTTGAAACCCCCCCCCCCCCCCCTTTGTTCAGGGACACATTATTCAATTTCTGTTAGTCACATGTCTGTGGAACTTGTTCAGTTTGTCTCAGTTCTTGAATCTTGTCATTTTCATACAAATATTTACACGTTAAGTTTGCTGAAAATAAATGCAGTTGACAGTGAGAGGACATTTCTTTTTTTTTTGCTGAGTTTAGTTAGCCACTGGTTTAGATATTATCTATCAGAAAGATATCAGTTTGTCTCTGTGGATGGTTTGTCCTCTGACAAATCAACTGTACATTTCAGTGTTCCTTAAGGTTCCGTTTTAGGACCACTATTGTTTTCACTATATGTTTTGCCTCTTGGTGATGTCATTCGGAAACATAATGTTGACTTTCACAGCTATGCGGACGATACATATGTACATTTCAATGACAAAATTGCCCTCCCTGGAAGCCTGTGTTTCAGACATTAGGAAGTGGATGGAGGCAAATGTTTTACTTTTAAACTCGGACAAAACAGAGATGCTAGTTCTATGTCCCAGGAAACAAAGATCTTCTGTTGGATTTGACAATTAATCTTGATGGTTGTACAGTCGTCTCAAATAAAACTGTAGGACCTCAGCGTTACTCTGGGCCCTGATTACTGTTTCTCTGGACCCTGATTACTGTTTCTCTGGACCCTGATTACTGTTTCTCTGGACCCTGATTACTGTTTCTCTGGACCCTGATTACTGTTTCTCTGGACCCTGATTACTGTTTCTCTGGGCCCTGATTACTGTTTCTCTGGACCCTGATTACTGTTTCTCTGGGCCCTGATTACTGTTTCTCTGGACCCTGATTACTGTTTCTCTGGATCCTGATTACTGTTTCTCTGGGCCCTGATTACTGTTTCTCTGGACCCTGATTACTGTTTCTCTGGGCCCAGATTACTGTTTCTCTGGATCCTGATTACTGTTTCTCTGGACCCTGATTACTGTTTCTCTGGGCCCTGATTACTGTTTCTCTGGACCCTGATTACTGTTACTCTGGGCCCTGATTACTGTTTCTCTGGGCCCTGATTACTGTTTCTCTGGGCCCTGATTACTGTTTCTCTGGACCCTGATTACTGTTTCTCTGGACCCTGATTACTGTTTCTCTGGGCCCTGACTACTGTTTCTCTGGGCCCTGATTACTGTTTCTCTGGGCCCTGATTACTGTTTCTCTGGACCCTGATTACTGTTACTCTGGGCCCTGATTACTGTTTCTCTGGACCCTGATTACTGTTTCTCTGGGCCCTGACTACTGTTTCTCTGGGCCCTCATTACTGTTTCTCTGGACCCTGATTACTGTTTCTCTGGGCCCTCATTACTGTTTCTCTGGACCCTGATTACTGTTTCTCTGGGCCCGGATTACTGTTTCTCTGGGCCCTGATTACTGTTTCTCTGGACCCTGATTACTGTTTCTCTGGGCCCTCATTACTGTTTCTCTGGGCCCGGATTACTGTTTCTCTGGACCCTGATTACTGTTTTAACCATGCTCTTGTCACTTCTAGATTAGTGTAAGGGTGCGTGCTGGTGGCAGGGAAGTCAGGCGCAGGAGATCGAACTTGGTATAAAACGGAGCAGTTTAATAAGTGCTCAAAAACTCTGAAAACCAAAATAATACACGTGGGTACAAAACCCGTCGCACACCAGAACATAACTTGCACAATACTTACAAACAAATAATCACCGACAAGGACAATGAGGGAGAACAGAGGGTTACAAGGCCTCTCCTTGTTCCTGCGGCGTTCTGCAGTCGAAGTCGCTGACCTGCTAGCCATCGCTGATCCTCTTTTCATTTTCCTTTGGTTTTGTCTTGTCTTGTATCACACCTGGTTCCAATCCCATTCATTACATGTTGTGGGACCAACATCGGTGGAAGTCGTGAATTAGACTACTGCAATGCTCTACTTTCCAGCTACCTGAAAAAAGCACTAAATAACTTCAGTTAGTGCTTAACACGGCTTCTAGAATCTTGACTAGAACCAATTAATGCGATCATATTACTCCAGTGCTAGTCTCTCTACACTGGCTACCTGTTAAGGCTAGGGCTGATTTCAAGGTTTTAGGGCTAACTAACATACAAAGCATTACATGGGCTTGCGCTTATCTTTCCAATTTGGTCTTGCCGTACATACCTACACGTACACTATGGTCACAAGATGCAGGCCTCCTTGTTGTCCCTAGAATTTCTAAGCAAACAGCTGGAGGCAGGGCTTTCTCCTATAGAGCTCCATTTTTATGGAACGGTCTGACTATCCATTTGAGAGGCGCAGACTCGGTCTCAACTTTAAGTCTTTATTGAAGACTCATCTCTTCAGTTGGTCTTATGACTGAGTGTAGTCTGGCCCAGGAGTGTGAAGGTGAACAGAAAGGCACTGGAGCAACCATCCACCCTTGCTGTCTCTGTCTGGCCGGTTCCCCTCTCTCCACTGGGATTCTCTGCCTCTAACCCTATTACGGGGACTGAGTCAGTGGCTTACTGGTGCTCTACCATGCCATCCCTAGGAGGGGTGTGTCACTTGAGTGGGTTGAGTTACTGACGTGATCTTCCTGTCTGGGTTGGCACCCCCTCGGGTTCATGCCGTGGGGGAAATCTTTGTGGGCTATACTCGGCCTTATCTCAGGGTAGTAAGTTGGTGGTTGAAGACATTCCTCTAGTGGTGTGGGGGCTGTGCTTTGGCAAAGTGGGTGGGATTATATCCTGCATTGTTGGCCCCACACCACTACAGGAATGTCTTCAACCACCAACTTACTACCCTGAGAAAAGGCAGATGGCCTTGTCTGGGGGTATAGTCGGACGGGGCCACAGTGTCTCCTAATCCCTCCTGTCTCAGCCTGCAGTAATCATGCTGCAATGGTTTGTGTCGTGGGGCTAGGGTCAGTCTGTTATATCTGGAGTATTTCTCCTATCTTATCCAGTGTCCTGTGTGAATTGAAGTATGCTCCCTCTAATTATTTATCTTCTCTCAGAGGACCTGAGCCCTAGGACCATGCCTCAGGACTACCTGGCCTGATGACTCCTTGCTGTCCACCTGGTCGGGCTGTTGCTCCAGTTTCACCTGTTCTGCCTGCGGATATGGAACCCTGACCTGTTCACCGGACGTGCTACATTGTCCCGGGCCTGCTGTTTTCAACTCTCTCTCTACCGCACCTGTCGTCTCTAACTCTGAATGATCAGCTATGAAAAGCCAACTGACATTTACTCCTGAGGTGCTGACCTGTTGCACCCTCTACAACTATTATTTTTTGACCCTGCTGGTCATCTATGAACATTTGAACATCTTGGCCATGTACTTTAATAATCTCCACCCGGCACAGCCAGAAGAGGACTGACCACCCCTCAGAGCCTGGTTCCTCTAGGTTCCTGCCTTTCTAATGAGTTTTTCCTAGCCACCGTGCTTCTACATCTGCATTGCTTGCTGTTTGGGGTTTCAGTATAGCACTTTGTGACATCGGCTGATGTAAATAGAGCTTTATAAATATATTTGAGTATCAGAAAGTTTCCTGGATCGAATCCCCGAGCTGACAAGGTAAAAAATCCAAGTGTTCTGCCCCTGAACTGGGCAGTTAACCCACTGTTCCCCAGTAGGCTGTCATTGTAAATAAGAATTTAGTTCTTAACTGACTTGCCTAGTTAAATTAATATATATATATATGTATATGTGATTCTGAAAGTATGTTGACATGATCAGTCAAATCAAAGCTACAGTAGATTTGGCATCATTTTATCTGTGGCCAATGATGTTGAGCCTTCTTGGATGGGAATGTAATGTAACTATGGCGACGGGGCAGGAACGTTCCAGCTCTCCCTGTATTCTTCGTTTTTTAACAAAACATGTGACTCAACTGCCCCACCTACCCTGAATGACTAGTGGCCACTGACACTAACTCCTTAAGGAGCAGCTTGTTTTAATGACTTGCAAACTGTGTAACGTCGATGTTCTTGTATTATTGACTGTGATGTGAATTGAAGGCTAATACAATAAAATATTTGATTTGAGCTAGCTTAGTTGAATTAAACAGGTTTTTCTGAGATTGTTTAAATGGTAGCTGGGGAAAAGACAAACAAATGTAGCATACATTTGGACTTTCTGCTCATTTTATTATTGCATTAGTGAGCTCTCAACAGCAATGCGCAGGGACACCCCCTGGCACTGTCGATATGTAAATGAATACTCCATTCATCAGCATAAGCATATTTCCGGTTTGAGACCGATTTGATATGTAAATGAACTAATCCATTCAACAGCATAAGCATATTTCCGGTTTGAGACCGATTTGATATGTAAATGAACTAATCCATTCAACAGCATAAGCATATTTCCCGAAATGAGACCGATGTGGGGGTTTTCTGAATGACGGTATTGGGGAAGATCTCTGATTTGTGGCTTAACACCCAATACATCTGTATAGTAATAACCATACAATGTAACAACAAGACTTTTACACAAATGATTGTCGTTTCTTTTCAAATTCTGTGTTAACACCAAATGCTTTTACTTTTCAATAACAGGCTACGAAGATGGCCAACCGTTAATGGCATGTGCACACTATTTGACTTACCTTTTCAAAAGCAAACACGTCTGTCGTAAATAAACAAGTTTAGAAGTGCAATACATTGTATCTTAACCTACATCTGACGGTAATAGATGAATGTGTCAACTTTTAAATTGACCTAACGGTCCCTATCAAATGGACAAAAAAATAAATAAACCACTGACGTTAGTCAGATTTGGTCTGGTTCTAGTGGGAGAATAACGTATAAACTAATAGTTTTATTGTGAGAATAAGGAGTAAGCGTGACTATATGGTAATGTATAATGTCATGTACATACCTAAGTCAATAGTGAATGCGATAGCAATCGTGCAAAAACGGTGAGTAATATCCCTTTTGATTGGCAGAGTGGCAACCCTGTTTAGAAGCACCTGCTGCTCATCAGTTGCTCACCTGTGTTCCCTATAAATGCTGTTTTGAATGGAAAAGGTTTCTACCTACACACTGAAGAAGGCTGCAAAGCAGTCTGTGTATGTGAACACTGAGGCAGTGAAAATAATAATAACAATTAAGTAAGCTTTAAGCGACATGTTTTTGAATGCGGACCCATTACACATTTTTACTTATCTGATTTTACGGGTTTTCACGCACCAACCAAACTTATGTGAGAGCCTGACGGTCCCCTTTTGATAGGCCACACAAGTTTCAGCTTTAATCATTCCAAGTGTTCAATAGATATTTCAATAGATATTTATTTCTCCAAATTGTCCTTCAGCTTGGATAGACTGAAACGTCTGAAGTAATTAATAAACAGAGTGCAATAAATACTGGTAATAACCCGTATATTGATAAGCACATCCTCGTCTATCATTTGAACATGCTTAAAATAACCTGATAATGTTCTGAAACCTATTGGCTGTTTATCTGTTCCACTGAGGATATGACACATTTTCGAAGCAAAGTTGTTTTGTTAAAAGGTAAAGGCCAACACGGTTTAAAACCTTTTAAAATAGCCGCATTTATTAAAGGCTGGAATCAATCCCTCGCGGGAATATCGCAGATAATCTGCAATGAAATGTAAATGCAATTTCCGATTGAACCGATATAGACAGCGTTTACAGTTAATGCCGTCTCAACTCATTCCTGTTACATTTCAATCCAGCTCTAACGCGGATCTTCCGCGATTTCGACGATACAGATTGAATCCTGCCCCAAACAGCAGAAATACGTAGGCTACAATCACTCCTGCAGTGCAGAAAGTCTGTCATTAAACTTCCTGCAAGGATGCAAAAGTGAACCTCATTTGGTGCCATTCCAAATACCCCACACCAAGCCACCCAATTAGACTTGTTTTTCTCTCTCTCTCCGCACCTGCTGTCTCTAACTCTTAATGATCGGCTATGAAAAGCCAACTGACATTTATTCCTGAGGTGCTGACCTGTTGCACCCTCTACAACCACTGTGATTATTATTATCTGACCCTGCTGGTCATCTATGAACGTTTGAACATCTTGGCCATGTACTGACCACCGCACACTGCTCTTGATAGTATCACTGATATTTAATAAGCTTACGTATCAGCCTCACGGCCTTCGTCAGAGCTTTTGTGAATTTTTAAAAATTAGGGTTAGGGTTAAAAAGTCACAAAAGCTCTGACGTAGGCCGTGAGGCCGATACGTAAGCTTATTAAATATCAGTGATACTATCAAGAGCAGTGTGCGGTTTCCTTTTCCCTTCATCTTGTTCAACTGTTGCCATGCACCAGCAAATAAGATTGCTCAGATGTGCGAGTGCCTTCTGAATTTAGTACAGCACTTTGTGACAGCCCCCCCCCCCCCCCCCCCCCCCCCCCCCCCCCATTTAACATCATGAAAGGTAAACATAGGATATTCTGGAGATTTTATACACGACCATTCATGAATTTCAATCCATAGTTCACTAGGATGGGGGCACGAAAAAAATTAGATTCTAATGCAGAGGAACATAAAACACAAGGCATTTTGTCAAAATTGAATCTTTTGGGCAAGAAATCATTAACGGGATAAATGGAAGAACATATTTTAAAATGAGTTTCTTTAACTTTTGGGATAACCGGACAATTAAGGTAAAAGATAGTCGCTTTTGACTATAGCATTAGGGTTGGTCACTTCCATAGCAATATATTGAATTATAATCACCAAAAATGACTTCATTAACTGACAATCGTATCCACTTATTGTTGCATTTTTTTTAATCCAAAAGATTCAAGTCATTATTTGCAGACTTGGAAAACAGAGAACAACCTCAAATAACAAAGTGTTCATAATAAGTCCAAGTAAAGAAAGTGGAATTGCTTTGCAAACCTTCATATATTCTCTCTGAGTAATATTAACCTGAAATTGCCCAATGAACTGATCAAACGGCAAAATCTCCTAATTAGACTACAATCGCGCCATTTAAAAGGTGAAAGGGGCGTGTTTTCACTCAAATGGACAACCAATAATCAAGACCGGACAATAATATAGTCGGCATCCTCCGGCCTTTAAATAGCCTACGGCTCACAAAATGTCAGTGATCGCATCGGAAGTTAGAGGTAACATCCATTTTCTATTTCTTCAATCTTGACATATTGCAGGACGTCATGACGAACGTTCCGACGCCAACTGGTTTGGAGAGCGCGGTGGCAGAGAGAGCAACTCTTCCACGTCGCCATTCAAGCGTTTGTCGGAACTTATTTGGACCCGTCGACCATAATGCTCTGAACCGCGAGTTGAAGGCGAAGCTGAAGGAAATATCTGAACGAGACCAGCGTCGATGGAATTTCCACTTCGAGACAGACGCACCGATTCCCGGGATTTATGAATGGGAAGGAATGTCAGCGGAGTCGATGCCTGCCTTCTACCAGGTGTCGGAAGTTGGCGGACGCAGGTAAGGCAAGCCCTAGCCTTTTTCTGACCAATCAGTCTTCACTGAGCTCAGTGGCGACTTTAGTATGTAAATCTTGGTGGTGCGAACTCCATATTTTCTTATGCATACCAGCAAAGCCACAATACATTAATTGCACTAACCACGACAAGCGTTCCCACAAACTGTTAGGGCCTACATATAGTTATCCCAGTAGAGTTCTTTCCAGCACAATGGATCGAATGAAGCCTCTTACAATAGGTGCCATTTCTCGAACGGGTTGTAGGCTACATGTGCACCACCAAGTCAGAACAGGAGGTGAAAATAGACCAAATGATTAGGTTGAAGCATATGTGCTACGATCAGCTTGATACACAACATACACGTAGTATTACTTTATCTACAGTATACATTTCTCCCTGGCATATTACATGATTGATGCAGCACCATACAATGTTTTTTGACTCACCTTGTGATCTGATCACGTAAACAGGAAGATTCCGTGGTGGTCCTTTGTGGGCATTTTGTTAGTCTGGCATTCTCTAGCTTTATGGTAAACACACCACTCCATTGAATAGCAGGCTAGTGGTTGCTTTGCAGTGCTTGCAGTTAGCCACTGATTCCTTCCAAACGACATTGTTGAATTTTGTTATTTCCAACTTGTGTGATCTTTATAGCCGATGAGCACCAATATGTTACATTTTACTTATCTTCATATGACAAGGATTAAAATGCATTGGTTTGATTTAATGATGCCCGCTAGTTAAAATGCATTGGTTTGATTTAATGATGCCCGCTAGTTAAAATGCATTGGTTTGCTTTAATGATGCCCGCTAGTTAAAATGCATTGGTTTGATTTAATGATGCCCGCTAGTTAAAATGCATTGGTTTGATTTAATGATGCCCGCTAGTTAAAATGCATTGGTTTGCTTTAATGATGCCCGCTAGTTAAAATGCATTGGTTTGATTTAATGATGCCCGCTAGTTAAAATGCATTGGTTTGCTTTAATGATGCCCGCTAGTTAAAATGCATTGGTTTGATTTAATGATGCCCGCTAGTTAAAATGCATTGGTTTGATTTAATGATGCCCGCTAGTTAAAATGCATTGGTTTGCTTTAATGATGCCCGCTAGTTAAAATGCATTGGTTTGATTTAATGATGCCCGCTAGTTAAAATGCATTGGTTTGCTTTAATGATGCCCGCTAGTTAAAATGCATTGGTTTGATTTAATGATGCCCGCTAGTTAAAATGCATTGGTTTGATTTAATGATGCCCGCTAGTTAAAATGCATTGGTTTGATTTAATGATGCCCGCTAGTTAAAATGTTGACCTGTTCAGTCCAAAGCTGCTGTACATATAATTTGACATTGAGCCTTTTTTTTTTTTTTTGAAGGCCACTTAATAATATATGACAGGACCCAAACAGCTGAAATGTGTCAATCCTTACTAAGGATTTAATCTGGACTATGTACTGTCCCCATGAGTGACAGAACACTGAGCCAGTCATGGCACAATGTTCCTATTTGCTGCTTGCTTGCCGCACCACCACAAGGCACTGAGAGGCTGAAAGGCATGTATTTTGGAGCTGCCTTAAGAAAACAAACCTTGTTCGTATGGGCTTTAAATCAGTATTTTTGTTACGTTTGCAAACTGACACTATTAATGCCAAAATAACAGGAAGCCCCAATTTATTTTCTGCTAGAAATGTAGAGACCTTAGGTTGTGGATGCTATACTGACCCAGCTTTGCTGGAACATGCTTGAAAGTTATTTTCTTAGCTAAACCCACGTTTTTAAAGAAATGATATATATTAATAAACCACGAGGCCAGGTCTACAGGTAGACCAGAAGCCACATCCTTTTTAATTGGCAGATGAGGGGCAACCCTGATTAGAAGCACCTGCTGCTCACCTGTTCCCTATGCTGGTTTGAATGAAAATGATGAAACCCACACACTGAAGGCTAAAGCAGAAACGTCTGTGTACGCAGCGACTATACGAAATGAAGTGAACGTTAAGCAACTACTTTATGAATGCGGGCCATCACATTTTATCACATCTAAAATTACGGGTTTTACTCACCAACTTAACCTCTAGGCGAGTCCGATGTTCCTCTTTAGAAAAGCCACGACTTTTTTTCCCCCGCTTGATTATGTTTTCAATAGATTCTCCAAATTGTCCTACAGTTTGGATATGCAGAAACGCTTAAAGTAATAACCAGTATGTCATTGGAACAGGCTTCAAATAACGGCATATGTTCTGAAACCTATTAGCTGTACCTGTTCCACTGAGGATCAGGCACATTTTCAATGTTTGTGTTTAGAAAGGTGTAGGTCTACACGGTATAAAGCCTATTAAAATATACACCTGTTTAGGGCTAGATTGAATTTGTATCGCGGAAGATCGGCCTTAAAATGTAAAGGTAATTTCCGATTGATCCGACATCCAGGGTTTACCGTGAACGCAGTCTCCGCTCATTGCCTTTTCAACTGTGACGATGCCTAGAAACATTTGATTTGGATGTGTGGTATGAAAAATGACGACGTAAAATATTCTGAAATTGGAGGTTTGAATTTATCAAGCCTAAAAAGCCTTATTTGAATGATGAGTTAATGGATCTAGGGTCAGTAATGCGCAAGGCTGAGTACCTATTGTTAGTGTAACACTGGGAATACAAGAGAATAGTGTATGAATTAAAAAAATGGCTTGTTAAGACTGCCTTTTTTATTTTGATGGCGAACTGAACAAGAACCGCAGAACATGTTGTGTAGTCAATTGGTGTGTAAAATATCGACTCGTGATGAAATAAACACACAGATAACCAGCTACTAAAGTGTTTCAGATTTGTTTTGGTGAAGACATTCTTGAGTTTAATAGCATTTATAAAAAATGTTTTTATTGATAAACATGACCTTTCTATACGCAACATCTGCCCTGGCCGACTCGGCAAGTAGAGCTCCTTGGGAGTTATAGGAAACACTCAAAGATATTGGTTATGCTAAGTATTACAAACTGTATCAGACATGCGTGTGTTCTGGACTATTCAGCAGGAGTTTTGGGTGCCAAGAGGTATTTTAAAAACGAACGTGTTCATAACCGAGCAGTACGTTACTTTTTAGGTCCACGTTTGCACCTATACTTGGAATAACTCGGGACATGGGCTGGGAACCAGGTGAGATGGATGACGTCTATGGTGACACTTTGGAATAGACTGTTGGCTTTGCCAGAATAGTTAGCAGTTTCAGTGGCATCTATCCATAGGGGGCGCCTGGGCAACTGAAATGTCTGACTGAACATCTGCACGAATCTAATTTAAGGGAGACATGGATATTATTAAACAACTGATGCAATATGAAGACGATGGGTGGAAGAGATTAATCATGAGCCTGTTTGAGTTAAGGGTGAATTCGTAAGATATTATGTCTGACCTTTCTAAAAGTAAGATCGCATGTGCCCCGATCAGGGATATTGCCTCTGCGTAGTGAAACACTTCGGTATTGTGGTGAAGAGGAAAGACGATTTAACTATTGTGACCTTGAAGAAATGCCGGATCAAATTAGTTTAATTCTCGATTGCCCTTTTCTACCATGATATGAAGGTTCTCTTATTCCAGAAACCACACCAGATATGCACTATGTGGCTGAGTGGAGGAATTTGTGTTTTGTCCCTTGTATTTCCGTTTGAGGAATATTTAAATAAAGCCTGGAATAAAAGGGCTACCTGTAATTAAATTGTACTAATATTTAGCTTGTGTGTATAGGCTTGTCTGTTATGAGTACTTTGTGCCAGACTGCAATCTAGTAACTCATGTTGTTTTTCTGTGTTTACTGCTCCAGGGTTGTAATTATTGTTTGCTTAATCTTATGTACTATGTATTGATTTGTTATTTTTCACTGTGCTGCGCAATGCAGTGAATGCCGGAATAATGAATTTATTTGCCATAGTGAATTATTGTTTGTCAATTAATCCCATAAGGGGTGGGATGACGGTTTGACACAAATACAATTTAATTCCAGTCAACGCCGTTATTCCGCGATTTCAACGATCGATTGAATCCAGCCCTAAACCGCAGAAATCCGTAGGCTACAATCCATCCTGCAGTGCAGAAAGGTTAAATAATTAAACCCCCTGCAAGTATGCAAAAGTTAACCTCATTTGGCGCCATTCCTAAACATTTTTAAAGTTTCCTGTACACCAAGTCAGAACCATAGGATAAAGGGGGCGTAAAAACAGACAATGAAAGTTCTTAAAATCTGACAGTTCCATAAAATAGGGTAATATGGGAGGAGGGGAGGGACCAAATTGTTAGGGTAGTCACATGGCCTACTAACGGCTTACTGACCCTGGCATATTACATCAATATTACATCATTTATGCAGCATACAATACGTTTTTGGACAGGAAGATGGCACAGTGGGCAAATTGTCATGTGACTTTGTCAGTCTGGCATTCTCTGGATTTATGGTGCTTTCTAGATCACTGGGAACTTGGGGGTTTGAAACGAGGTTGAATCGTCATCACTCTAGACTTGGAACTCGGAGTTAGATTTTGAATGCTCATCCATTTACCCAGTCTGCACTCTTTCCCCCCCCCCCCAAATGTTGTTACTGTGAATGTTTATCCTTAAGCTTGGATAAGAGCCTTAAACCCAGACTTGGACCCCACACCCTCCACCAACTAGCTGGCAGTGGAGGTCAACCTTTTTTTAGGGATTGTTTTGCAACTCCGCCTCTGACTCCTTCCAAACCACTCATTGTTGAAATTGCATTTTCCAACTTGTGTAATGTTTATGGTCGATGCCCTTGAGGCTTCTTGGATTGGAATGTCTAATGTAACTATGGCAGCACCCGAGGGGGGCATGAACTTTCTGGCGCTCCCTGTCGTTTATTTTTCTTAAGACAGGTGAGGCTCCGCTGCCCCACCTGCCCTGAATGACTAGTTGTCACTAACACAAACTCTTTAATGGGAAACTTGTTTTAATGACTTGCCGACTACATAATGTTGATCTTGTATTATTGACTAGTATGAATTGAAGGCTAACCGTTCTGCACTTCTTCCCTGCAGATTTGTTCCCGAGGAGAAGATCAATGTCTGAGATGACTAGCCCCCAGCACAATTCTTCTCTCAATTCCCCTTGAAGAAACGAGGGAACCTTTCGATTAACCACGCTGACAAATGCTACCATCTGCTACCATCTGCCGCTTCTGCAGTTAATATTTTCCATCTCGGGCCAAAAGATGGAGTAACCCTCTCAAATAAGCAACATATGTTTATGCCAAAGTAACAATGTATTTAAAAAAGAATAATTCAATTAACTTGTGTTAATTTATTACGTGTGATTGTTTGAAATGGCATCTGTGAAAGACAATTTTGGTGACTTTCTGCTCACTTAATTGCATTAGTGAGCCCTCAAATGATACTTAAGCTTAATTTGCTACATAGGTTATCTGCCTTTTTCAATTATTTTCCATTGGACAAAAGATGTAACCCACATGATGGCCTAGGTTTTTTGCCAAAGTAACAATGTTTTTAAATTATTTGATTTCAACTAATTTATGTTTTAATTCAATTTAAGTTTTCTGCGATTGTTTAAATGGTAGCTGGGGAAACTATTAAAACAATGTAGTTTACATTTGGACTTCTCATTTTATTGTATTAGTGAGCCCTCAAATGGCTAACGAGATGAACAGGGACACTACCTGCCCATGACCACCCCTCACACACAATAGAGAAACAAGAGCAGCAGTCGTTCCATTTGACAGCACTTGAAGAGTGCCTCAACAAATTGTAAAAGTAGACCTATAGACTAGCCCTACACTGAATCATTTATGAGATCTGCCTCATTATGGCTCGTTGGTAGATATACTAATCCCACGAGCTTTAAATTTACTGCTCATTATTCCGCACGGAGATGCAGATGCTATTACCCTCGCTGTCGATATGCAAATCAACTCATCCATTCTACAGCATGTAAGCATATTTCCGATATGAGACCAATGTGGGGGGTTTTCCGATTGACTAGCCCTTAACAGGGATTTGGGGAAGATCTGATTTGTGCCTTAACACCTAAAACAGCTGTATAGTAATACACCAAACAATATAACAAGTAATCAAGATTACACATGATTGGCGTTTCTTTTCAAATTCTGTAACTCCAAGTGCTTTCGCTTTTCCATATCAGGCTATGAAGATGGCCAACCGTTAAGTCAGTGTGCCCCTGCCATTATCTTCTATAAAGCAAATACGCCAGGTGTGTAAAATAAACACGTTTAGAAGTGCAATACATTGCATCTTAACCTACGTCTGCCTGTATAGAGTAACGTCAGCTTTAAATTGACCTATCAAATAGACTAATGAATACATGTGTGGTTTATGTATCAGATTTGGTCTGGTTCTAGTAGAAGTATAACCTAATAGTTGTATTGAGAGTAAGTAACTGGGACTATGGAAATGTATTTAAATATTGAATGCGATAACAATTGTGCAAAAAACCGTGAGTAATATGACCGAATAGATCCATGAGCGATGCGCGCATATACATTACGCAGTAGGAGGATGGGAGATTTGCAGGACAATTTAAGGTTCGCACGTCTCAAGGATTGGCCATAGAGCAGGAAATGATTTAAATATAGATATCAAGTAAAGAAATCTCTTTATACACCAAGTCTTTAGATGTTTAATGAAAAAACAAATCAACTAGTGTAGTACACAGTAGTGGTATTATATGGTTGACTATATTCATTCTCAACGCATTTCATTTTTCATTTTGGTTCCATATTTAATGGAGTTGACAATATTATAGTCTGTACCTGCAGTAGTGTAGACTGAATTCATCCCGGACTAGTGCACTTTCCTCCCGTAACAGATGGTCTATATCGTGTCGCCCCAAGGCATCCAACTTTACCATCAATGTTTCATAAAATCTGTCCCAAGGGCTTGTCATTGCCCACCCACTGATAGAATTCCCTTCGTGATGTAACTTTGTTCCCTCTCCTTTGTCCAGTGAGTGATACAGTGACAGTTGATCTGCCTGTAGGAGAGACTATATGACACACCACACGTGGACAAGCAGCTTTAATTGGCAATAGTTTGGTCTGCACTGTAACGGACGTTTATTATAATGGAATCGAAAGACCATCTAGGTACTAATACTGTCTTGGCCAGTTTGATCAATGAACTGTCTCTTAGGACCAATATGGGTGGTGGTACGGAAGAAATTTCTAACATGGTGTAACAGTGTTCCCTTTCCCCTTGTCCTACTGGTGCCAGTGAAGTCCATGTTCCCCCCTCGTCCTGTTGCCCAGTGTCCCCCTCGTCCAGCTGAGAGTAGCAACAGCAGGCACATCACATAGTGTTTACAGTCCAGTCATTAACAGTCCATGACAAACACAAACCACTCCTACCTTTGCTCCAGTGATCACTCCAGTACATCCCCGCATCGTGGGCATCGTCTCTGCAGCGGTAGCGCCCCCTATAGACACAGCACCCATAGTGCACAACATGACCTTTACCCCACATCCAGGTAAATCTACCCCAGAATCATTCACCAGTCACACTGCTGCTGATGACAGGTGTGAGGCATCTCCAAGAGCTTAGACCTACAGTACCAGTCACTCTGCTGCTGATGACAGGTGTGAGGCATCTCCAAGAGCTTAGACCTACAGTACCAGTCACTCTCCTGCTGATGACAGGTGTGAGGCATCTCCAAGAGCTTAGACCTACAGTACCAGTCACTCTGCTGCTGATGACAGGTGTGAGGCATCTCCAAGAGCTTAGACCTACAGTACCAGTCACTCTGCTGCTGATGACCTATATGCAAAGCATATATAGTTAGCCTTTTAATTTTTGCTCTGCATGCAAAAAGCTTCATGAGTTCTGTCGTCATAGTGAACCACATGCGCTCTGTAGAATGAAAGCTAGACGCAGGTGTAGGACGCCGCAGGGGTGGGGGGGGCAGCAGCGGCGGCTCTGAGCTCAAGTTGCATCGCCCTACATTTGTTTAACAATTAGAAGGTAAATATACAAACATTGGGTGACCAATCACAAATGAACAAAGAGCAGTCGGATCACATGCTAGCTATTTTCATATGATCTTCACTGCTTATGTATTCACGAGACCTGAATAAACTCACTGTCAGCACCCCTTTATCAATACACATTACTACCAACTATATCACACTGTCATCACCCCTTTATCAATACACATTACTACCAACTATATCACACTGTCCTGTCGGCACCCCTTTATCAATACACATTACTACCAACTATATCACACTGTCAGCACCCCTTTATCAATACACATTACTACCAACTATATCACACTGTCAGCACCCCTTTATCAATACACATTACTACCAACTATATCACACTGTCAGCACCCCTTTATCAATACACATTACTACCAACTATATCACACTGTCAGCACCCCTTTATCAATACACATTACTACCAACTATATCACACTGTCAGCACCCCTTTATCAATACACATTACTACCAACTATATCACACTGTCAGCACCCCTTTAGCAATACACATTACTACCAACTATATCACACTGTCCTGTCGGCACCCCTTTATCAATACACATTACTACCAACTATATCACACTGTCAGCACCCCTTTATCAATACACATTACTACCAACTATATCACACTGTCAGCACCCCTTTATCAATACACATTACTACCAACTATATCACACTGTCAGCACCCCTTTATCAATACACATTACTACCAACTATATCACACTGTCAGCACCCCTTTATCAATACACATTACTACCAACTATATCACACTGTCAGCACCCCTTTATCAATACACATTACTACCAACTATATCACACTGTCAGCACCCCTTTATCAATACACATTACTACCAACTATATCACACTGTCAGCACCCCTTTATCAATACACATTACTACCAACTATATCACACTGTCAGCACCCATTTATCAATACACATTACTACCAACTATATCACACTGTCAGCACACATTACTACCAACTATATCACACTGTCATCACACATTACTACCAACTATATCACACTGTCGGCACCCTTTATCAATACACATTACTACCAACTATATCACACTGTCATCACCCCTTAATACACATTACTACCAACTATATCACACTGTCAGCACTCCTTTATCAATACACATTACTACCAACTATATCACACTGTCATCACCCCTTTATCAATACACATTACTACCAACTATATCACACTGTCATCACCCCTTTATCAATACACATTACTGCCAACTATATCACACTGTCAGCACCCCTTAATATATACACATTACTACCAACTATATCACACTGTCATCCCCCTTTATCAATACACATTACTACCAACTATATCACACTCAGCACACATTACTACCAACTATATCACACTGTCAGCACCCCTTAATACACATTACTACCAACTATATCACACTGTCATCCCCCCTTTATCAATACACATTACTACCAACTATATCACACTCAGCACACATTACTACCAACTATATCACACTGTCAGCACCCCTTAATACACATTACTACCAACTATATCACACTGTCAGCACACATTACTGCCAACTATATCACACTGTCAGCACTCCTTAATACACATTACTACCAACTATATCACACTGTCAGCACCCCTTAATACACATTACTACCAACTATATCACACTGTCAGCACACATTACTACCAACTATATCACACTGTCAGCACCCCTTAATACACATTATTACCAACTATATCACACTGTCAGCACCCTTTAGCAATACACATTACTACCAACTATATCACACTGTCAGCACCCCTTAGTACACATTACTACCAACTATATCACACTGTCAGCACACATTACTACCAACTATATCACACTGTCAGCACCCTTTATCAATACACATTACTACCAACTATATCACACTGTCAGCACCCCTTTATCAATACACATTACTACCAACTATATCACACTGTCAGCACCCTTTATCAATACACATTATTACCAACTATATCACACTGTCATCACCCCTTTATCAATACACATTACTACCAACTATATCACACTGTCAGCACTCATTTATCAATACACATTACTACCAACTATATCACACTGTCAGCACCCCTTAATACACATTACTACCAACTATATCACACTGTCAGCACCCCTTAATACACATTACTACCAACTATATCACACTGTCAGCACTCCTTTATCAATACACATTACTACCAACTATATCACACTGTCAGCACTCATTTATCAATACACATTACTACCAACTATATCACACTGTCAGCACACATTACTACTAACTATATCACACGTCAGCACCCCTTCATCAATATACATTACTACCAACTATATCACACTGTCAGCACACATTACTACCAACTATATCACACTGTCAGCACCCCTTAATACACATTACTACCAACTATATCACACTGTCATCCCCCCTTTATCAATACACATTACTACCAACTATATCACACTGTCATCACCCCTTTATCAATACATATTACTACCAACTATATCACACTGTCAGCACCCCTTTATCAATACACATTACTACCAACTATATCACACTGTCAGCACCCCTTTATCAATACACATTACTACCAACTATATCACACTGTCAGCACCCCTTTATCAATACACATTACTACCAACTATATCACACTGTCAGCACCCCTTTATCAATACACAGTACTACCAACTATATCACACTGTCATCACCCCTTTATCAATACACATTACTACCAACTATATCACACTGTCATCACCCCTTAATACACAGTACTACCAACTATATCACACTGTCATCACCCCTTAATACACAGTACTACCAACTATATCACACTGTCATCACCCCTTAATACACAGTACTACCAACTATATCACACTGTCATCACCCCTTAATACACATTACTACCAACTATATCACACTGTCATCACCCCTTAATACACATTACTACCAACTATATCACACTGTCATCACCCCTTAATACACAGTACTACCAACTATATCACACTGTCATCACCCCTTAATACACATTACTACCAACTATATCACACTGTCATCACCCCTTAATACACATTACTACCAACTATATCACACTGTCATCACCCCTTAATACACATTACTACCAACTATATCACACTGTCATCACCCCTTAATACACATTACTACCAACTATATCACACTGTCATCACCCCTTAATACACATTACTACCAACTATATCACACTGTCATCACCCCTTAATACACATTACTACCAACTATATCACACTGTCATCACCCCTTAATACACATTACTACCAACTATATCACACTGTCATCACCCCTTAATACACAGTACTACCAACTATATCACACTGTCATCACCCCTTAATACACAGTACTACCAACTATATCACACTGTCATCACCCCTTAATACACAGTACTACCAACTATATCACACTGTCATCACCCCTTAATACACAGTACTACCAACTATATCACACTGTCATCACCCCTTAATACACAGTACTACCAACTATATCACACTGTCATCACCCCTTAATACACAGTACTACCAACTATATCACACTGTCATCACCCCTTAATACACAGTACTACCAACTATATCACACTGTCATCACCCCTTAATACACAGTACTACCAACTATATCACACTGTCATCACCCCTTAATACACAGTACTACCAACTATATCACACTGTCATCACCCCTTAATACACAGTACTACCAACTATATCACACTGTCATCACCCCTTAATACACAGTACTACCAACTATATCACACTGTCATCACCCCTTAATACACAGTACTACCAACTATATCACACTGTCATCACCCCTTAATACACAGTACTACCAACTATATCACACTGTCATCACCCCTTAATACACAGTACTACCAACTATATCACACTGTCATCACCCCTTAATACACAGTACTACCAACTATCATCAAAGGCTAATGTATCTGCTGCACTATGTACCTTAATAGGACAGCTCTTATAAGGATGTGAATGAAATGAGACAGGATGTTATCAGAGGGAGTTAGATGGACAGGGAGAGCAGGAGAGGTTAACCTCATTGGCTGTGAAGTTGAATACCAAAAAAAGTTTATTCATGTATTTGAAAGGAGTAGTTGGCTTTTATTTTTCTTCTCAATCGATGGATGCCACTCAGCTCAAGGCTGAGGGTTGGCTGTAAAATGAGATTAGACTGCTGCATTTAACCTATATTCTTCCCTAGACTGAGCTGAGGGTTGGCTGTCAGATGAGATTAGACTGCTGGAAAAGAACCATAAAAGATTGGTCTCCTACTGGCAGCGATTAAGAATTTGCATCGGAGTCAACATTACTTGATGGTGCTCATTTGCCTGGGATGCCTGGTAAAAGATGATCATCAGAAATGGGAAGAGATTCGAGGCCCATGCCTGCACAGCAAAAACAAGCAGCTTCAGCTTATTACTGTATTTGGCCACTCAGTAAAATGTATCTGGATCATGGCCAGTCATTTGGACAGGTTATGGGCAAAGATCTCCCCCCTTCTGGGGTCCATTCTTCCTGTCACTGTCCTCAGAGGGCATGTATGATCCTAACTGCTCTGTGAAGCTCCGCCCATAGAATGTCTCTGTCTGTCCTTCAGCTCACTGTCCTCAGAGGGCATATGTATGATCCTAACTGCTCCATGAAGCTCCACCCATAGAATGTCTCTGTCAGTGGATATGTTGGAGAAAATATTCACCAATGCTATCATTTTACATCAACTTTCATAGAGCATGATATTACCCTGAAAAGTAGCCAAACTGACAACGTTTCCCTGAGGCGACACAAAGAAACCTACAAAATGGTATTGTGCTGAGGGCACCGATGTGCAGTAGAGGGTTAAGACATACTGATGGCGTGCAGTTTGTCATGATTGTTTTTTTTTTAATGTAAAAGTGAGTCTGGTCTCGACGGGTCTTATTTGAATGAGGGGCAGGAAGGACTGTGAGGCTAAAGGACTGGGTGGGGGGGAGAGGGAATACGTGGGTGCCTGTTTGTATACGTGTACAGTATGCTCCTCGGTATAGAGGCGTGCTCCTCGGTATAGAGGCGTGCTCCTCGGTATAGAGGCGTGCTCCTCGGTATAGAGGCGTGCTCCTCGGTATAGAGGCGTGCTCCTCGGTATAGAGGCGTGCTCCTCGGTATAGAGGCGTGCTCCTCGGTATAGAGGCGTGCTCCTCGGTATAGAGGCGTGCTCCTCGGTATAGAGGCGTGCTCCTCGGTATAGAGGCGTGCTCCTCGGAAAAGAGGCGTGCTCCTCGGTATAGAGGCGTGCTCCTCGGTATAGAGGCGTGCTCCTCGGTATAGAGGCGTGCTCCTCGGTTTAGAGGCGTGCTCCTCGGTTTAGAGGCGTGCTCCTCGGTATAGAGGCGTGCTCCTCGGTATAGAGGCGTGCTCCTCGGTATAGAGGCGTGCTCCTCGGTATAGAGGCGTGCTCCTCGGTATAGTGCCGTGCTCCTCGAGTCAGTGTGTCCTGTATTGTGATTTCTGCTCCACTAGATTAGTGGGCTGTTATCACTCAAATAATTAGGTCACGGGCCAATAGTTTGATGAGGTAACTTCAACCAACTCTACAGTCTCAGGAAGTATGATACACACTACATCATAACTTGTTTACAAATGAATGCTGATTTTTCTATGAACTCAAGTGTTCTACCACTTTAATAATGAAACTTATTTGGAAGGTAAGGTTGAGTACTGTTGACTTTTCTTTTAAAACTAGTCATATACAGTGCCTTGCGAAAGTATTCGGCCCCCTTGAACTTTGCGACCTTTTGCCACATTTCAGGCTTCAAACACAAAGATATAAAACTGTATTTTTTGTGAAGAATCAACAACAAGTGGGACACAATCATGAAGTGGAACGACATTTATTGGATATTTCAAACTTTTTTAACAAATCAAAAACTGAAAAATTGGGCATGCAAAATTATGATAAGATAACGGATATGATACAACAACGGATAACTGATAAGATAACGGATATGATACAACAATGGATAACTGATAAGATAACGGATATGATACAACAACGGATAACTGATAAGATAACGGATATGATACAACAACGGATAACGGATATGATACAACAACGGATAACTGATAAGATAACGGATATGATACAACAACGGATAACTGATACAACAACGGATAACTGATAAGATAACGGATATGATACAACAACGGATAACAGATATGATACAACAGTTATAATACAATAACTGATAACTATCAGATAAATTATATTTTATTTAACCTTTATTTAACTAGGCAAGTCAGTTAAGAACAAATACTTATTTACAATGACGGCCTACCAAAAGGCAAAAGGCCTCCTGTGGGGACGGGGGCTGGGATTTTTTTTTAAATTATTTTTTATTATTAATTAACATATAAATATAGGACATAACACACATCACGACAAGAGAGACAACACAATACTACATAAAGAGAGACCTAGGACAACAACAAAGCATGGTAGCAACACAACATGGTAGCAACACAACATGGTAGCAACACAACATGGTAGCAACACAACATGGTAGCAGCACAAAACATGGTACAAACATTATTGGGCACAGACAATAGCACAAAGGACAAGAAGGTAGAGACAACCATACAACAACATAATACAATAATACCATATAATACAATAACGGATATGATACAACAACTGATGTCACTTAAAGCAGATGAGATTCCCTGGTCCACATGGGAATCATATCTGCTCTTCACAATGTATTTCTATATTTCTATGTTATTGTAAAATTGCCTTCACCTGAATAAGCCCCTGTGTCTCCCAAATAGGACCGACAATAGGTTAGGTTGTGGATGCTATAATACTTGCCACTGGGGGTCAGTATATCACCATAAAGTTACACATAAACAGCTCCAGGCTGGTCTAATGTGGTCTTAGTTTTAATGAAACATGGTTGATGGGTCTTCTATCTTTATCTGAGGCTAAACCCATAGGTATATGAAGAACAGTTGATTTTATATTGAACATTTTAACTTGTATACAGGTAGACCAGAGAAGCCACATCCCTTTTGATTGGCAGGTGAGTGGCAACCCTGTTTAGAAGCACCTGCTGCTCATCAGTTGCTCACCTGTGTTCCCTATAAATACTGTGTTGAACGGAAAAGGTTTCTACCTACACACTGAAGAAGGCTGCAAAGCAAAAAATATTGTTTTTAATTAAGCTTTAACATTTTAACTTGTATACAGGTAGACCAGAGCTAAACACACCAGCTAAACACACCTGTCAGTCCCAGCTAACACACCTGTCAGTCCCAGCTAACACACCTGTCAGTCCCAGCTAACACACCTGTCAGTCCCAGCTAAACACACCTGTCAGTCCCAGCTAACACACCTGTCAGTCCCAGCTAACACCACCTGTCAGTCCCAGCTAACACACCTGTCAGTCCCAGCTAACACACCTGTCAGTCCCAGCTAACACACCTGTCAGTCCCAGCTAACACACCTGTCAGTCCCAGCTAACACACCTGTCAGTCCCAGCTAACACACCTGTCAGTCCCAGCTAACACACCTGTCAGTCCCAGCTAAACACACCTGTCAGTCCCAGCTAACACACCTGTCAGTCCCAGCTAACACACCAGTCAGTCCCAGCTAACACACCTGTCAGTCCCAGCTAACACACCTGTCAGTCCCAGCTAACACACCTGTCAGTCCCAGCTAACACACCTGTCAGTCCCAGCTAACACACCTGTCAGTCCCAGCTAACACACCTGTCAGTCCCAGCTAACACACCTGTCAGTCCCAGCTAACACACCTGTCAGTCCCAGCTAACACACCTGTCAGTCCCAGCTAACACACCTGTCAGTCCCAGCTAACACACCTGTCAGTCCCAGCTAACACACCTGTCAGTCCCAGCTAACACACCTGTCAGTCCCAGCTAACACACCTGTCAGTCCCAGCTAACACACCTGTCAGTCCCAGCTAACACACCTGTCAGTCCCAGCTAACACACCATGTCAGTCCCAGCTAACACACCTGTCAGTCCCAGCTAACACACCTGTCAGTCCCAGCTAACACACCTGTCAGTCCCAGCTAACACACCAGTCAGTCCCAGCTAACACACCTGTCAGTCCCAGCTAACACACCTGTCAGTCCCAGCTAACACACCTGTCAGTCCCAGCTAACACACCTGTCAGTCCCAGCTAACACACCTGTCAGTCCCAGCTAACACACCTGTCAGTCCCAGCTAACACACCTGTCAGTCCCAGCTAGCACACCTGTCAGTCCCAGCTAACACACCTGTCAGTCCCAGCTAACACACCTGTCAGTCCCAGCTAACACACCTGTCAGTCCCAGCTAACACACCAGTCAGTCCCAGCTAACACACCTGTCAGTCCCAGCTAACACACCTGTCAGTCCCAGCTAACACACCAGTCAGTCCCAGCTAACACACCAGTCAGTCCCAGCTAACACACCTGTCAGTCCCAGCTAACACACCTGTCAGTCCCAGCTAACACACCTGTCAGTCCCAGCTAACACACCTGTCAGTCCCAGCTAACACACCTGTCAGTCCCAGCTAACACACCTGTCAGTCCCAGCTAACACACCTGTCAGTCCCAGCTAACACACCTGTCAGTCCCAGCTAGCACACCTGTCTCCAATAATCAACCAATCTTGATTTTCAGTTAAAAATGCAATTTTTAAAATCAGGTGTGTTTCTAGGGATGGGCGAAAAGTGACACCAATCAGGCCCCTGAGGACTGTAATTGCCCTGGCCTGGTCTACGCTATCCATGATGTAGTGAAAATAATAACAAATTAATTTATGTGACATCTTTTTGAATGCGGACCCATTACCCATTTTTGCTTATCTGATTTTACGGCTTTTCACGCACCAACCAAACTTCTGTGAGAGCCTGAAGGTCCCCTTTTGATGGGCCACGACACCATACCATTTTCAGCTTGAATCCATCCAAGTTTTCAATAGATATTTCTTTCTCCAAATTGTCCTTCAGCTTGGATAGACTGAAACGCCTAAAGTAATTAATAAACAGAGTGTAATAAATACTGGTAATAACCCGTATATTGATAAGCATATCCTCGTCTATATCATTTGAACAGGCTTCAAATAACCTCTATAATGTTCTGAAACCTATTGGCTGTTTATCTGTTCCACTGAGGATATGACACATTTTCGAAGCAAAGTTGTCTTTTGTTAAAAGGTAAAGGCCAACACGGTTTAAAAACGTTTAAAACAGCCGCATTTATTAAAGGCTGGAATCAATCCGTATCGCGGAAATATCGCAGGAGATCTGCAATGAAATGTAAAGGCAATTTCCGATTGAGCCGATATAGACAGCGTTTACAGTTAATGCCGTCTCCGCTCATTCCTTTTACATTTCAATCCAGCTATGAGACTACTCAGACAAAGCAGGTCACCCGCCATAAGGGGTTCCCGTGTGGCGCAGCGGTCTAAGGCACTGCATCTCAGTCCCTGGTTCGAATCCAGGCTGTATCACATCCGGCCGTGATTGCGAGTCCCATTGGGCTGCGCACAATTGGCCCAGCGTCGTCTGGGTTTGGCCGCGGTAGGCCTTCATTGTCAATAAGAATTTGTTCTTAACTGACTTGCCTGGTTAAATAAAAAATAAAAAATAAAAAAATGCAGGGTTTACAGGGTGGCTTCAGTCTCTGCTGATTGGCTTTAAATTTAAATCCAACTATAACGCGGAACTTCCACGATGTCGACGTGCAGGCTACAATCCCTCCTGCAGTGCAGAAAGGTTAAATCATCAAACCCCTCGCAAGGAGGCAAAAAGTCAACCTCATTTGGCGCCATTCCAAATACCCCCCAGCAAGCAGAGTAGTAAGAAAGGGGCGTGAATAAACCAAGGGCAACCAATAAGCAAGACCAGCCATTATATAGGCGGCATCCTCCTGGTCTTTAAATAGCCTTCCTATATCCACATTATATCAGTAGTCGCAGTTGAAGTTACATTGTAGTTAGGTGAAACAGCCCAGTGTGAATCCATTTTGTATTTCTTCAATCTGGACATATTGCTGGACGTCATGACAAACTTTCAGACGCCGACTGGTTTGGAGAGCGCGGTGGCAGAGAGAGCAACGCTTCCCCGTCGCCATTCAAGCGTTTGTCGGAACTTATTTGGACCCGTCGACCATGATGCGCTGAACCGCGAGTTGAAGGCGAAGCTGAAGGAAATATCTGAACGAGACCAGCGTCGATGGAATTTCCACTTCGAGACAAACACACCGATTCCCGGGAGTTACGAATGGGAAGGAATGTCAGCGGACTCCACACCTGCCTTCTACCAGGAGTCGACGGAAGTTGGAGACATGAGGGTTCAGGTTGTGACATCAAACACCGACTATAGCGCAGAGGTTGTCACTGATAATGTGCGTGGTTGTTGCCTCAACCAAACCCCTCTATCAGACTGTGAACAGACTGCACTTTGTTCCAACGAAGTTAACCAAGAGAATTGGTCCAATTCCCCCAATACGAGGAAATTGAACTCCAAATCAACACAATGTATTCGGCGTAAGAGGTCGAGGACATCTTATGAACGTGCAGTCAACGTTACTCAAATTACAGGTAGGTCTACTTTTTCTTGGTAACGCTATATAACTCCTTAATAAGCAACTCGTTTTAATGGCTTGCCGACTACATAACGACGATGTTCTCGTATGATTGACTCTAATGTGAATTAAAGAACTAACCGTTCTACATTTCTTCCCCGCAGATTTTTTCCCAAAGAGAAGGAGAAGATCAACGTCAGAGATGAAGAGCACCCAGCCCAATTCTTCCCTCTCAATTCCTCTTGAACAAACGCCACGCAAAGCACAAATAATTCGATAAACAACGTGGAGAAATCGTACCATTGCCTATGTGGAAAATTAGTCTATCTGCCTCTTTTTGTTATGTTATTATTATTATCGGTCTTGGACCAAAAAAAAGATGGAGTGCCCATCCAAAATATGTTGGCCTATGTTTATGCCACGGTAACAATGTTTTGTCTTTAATTTACAATATTGTTTAATTTATTTTATTTAAGTTTCTAATGTGTTTAATTCAACTAAGGTTTATGAGATATTGTTTGTCTGTTGACTTGTATCCGTGAAAAATACAATTAAAAACGATTTAGTTTACATTTTGCTGACGTTCTGTTCATTTTATTATTGAATTAGTGAGACCTGAAAACGAGTATCAGTGTGCTAACGAGGTGAACAGGGACACCACCTGCCCACCCCTCACACACACTACAGAAACACTAAGAGCAGCAGTCGTTCCATTTGACAGCACTTGAAGAGTGCCTCAACAAATTGTAGCAGCAGTAGGCCTATAGACTAGTCCTACACTGAATTAATATGTTATGTCTATGGGCATTGTTCAAGAAAATAAAATCAGTCTGCATTGTGCCTTTTTGGTAGCTATACCAATCACGAACTTTCACTTGCTGTGCATAATCCCGCATGGACACATGTGCACAAAGAACAGCAGACACACTATAACCTAATTACCATCGCAGATGCTATTACCCTCACTGTCGATATGCAAAACAACTCATCCATTCTACAGTATGTAAGCATAGACCAAAGTGGGGGTTTTCCGATTGACTAGCCCTTAACAGGGTATCGGGGAAGATCTCTCTGATTTGTGCCTTAACACCTAAGACCGCTGTATAGTAATAAAACCAAACAATGTAACACGTAATCAAGACTTACACAAATGATTGCCGTTTCTTTTCAAATTCTGTATTAACTCCAAGTGCTTTCGCTTTTCAATAATATCAGGCTATGAAGATGACCAACCGATAATGGCAGGTGCACACTATTTGTCTTATCTTTTATAAAGAAAATACGTCTGGTGTACATAAAAAACAATACCAAAATATTTTTTTAAGTTTAGAAGTGCAATACCTTTAAAAAAAATGTTAACCTACGTCTGACGGTAGAGATGATTTAATGTGTCAACTTTGAAATTGTTGACCTAACGGTGAACATGAATACATCAAACACAATGAAATGTATTAGATTTGGTCTGGTTCTAAGTGGGAGAATAAAGTATAAACTAATAGTTGTTTTATTGTGAGAAGAATGAGTAAGCGTGACTATATGGTAATGTAATGCATATACTTAAGTCAATAGTGACTGCAAAAGCAATCGTGCAACAATAGGAAGTAATAGATCCATGAGCGATGCGCGCATATACATTAGGCAGTAGGAGGATGGGAGATTTGCAGGACAATTTAAGGTTCGCACGTCTCAAGGATTGGCCATAGAGCAGGAAAAGAACAATACCCTGAAGAATTTAAGTGGCCATCTGGCATCGTGGCTCGCGACATGGAAGAAGGGACATGTGGTGAAAGAGTGTGCCATTTCTTTCACCTGCAAATGCAGATTGGTGGCAAAATGAACGCTCCCAGACGCTCCCCCGCGTTTTTACTGACAAAGTTACATTCTTCTTTTTTCAGTTAAATGCGTTGTATTATTCTTACTTCTCGTGCCGAAACCCATTCGAATGGTTATTTTTAGTTCCAAACTCTACTAGCCCTTCGTTCTATCTGTAGGCCTAACCAATTAAGATCTATAGGCTACACAGAAAAAACACGTATTAGTCAAAAATGGCACTATCTTTATAAATTATAGATATATTTATATTTATACAATATTTATCTTTATACACTATCTTTACTTCAGATACGTCTTTAGACATGAATGAAAAACTAGTCTAGTACACAGTAGTGGTATATTATATGGTTATTGACTATAGTCACTTTTTCACAGCATTTAATAGTTCATTTTGGTTCCATATTTAATGGAGTAGACAATATTATAGTCTGTACCTGCAGTAGTGTAGACTGAATTCATCCCGGACTAGTGCACTTTCCTCCCATAACAGATGGTCTATATTGTGTCGCCCCAAGGCATCCAACTTTACCATCAATGTTTCATTAAATCTGTCCCAAGGGCTTGTCATTGCCCACCCACTGATAGAATCCCCTTCATGATGTAACTTTGTCCCCTCTCCTTTGTCCAGTGAGTGATACAGTGACAGTTGATCTGCCTGTAGGGGAGACTATATGACACACCACACGTGGACAAGCAGCTTTAATTGACAATAGTTTGGTCTGCACTGTAATGGATGTTATTATAATGGAATCAAAAGGACGAAAGACCTCTATGTATTAACACTGTCTCGGTCCATCTATGTATTAACACTGTCTCGGCCCATTTTATTAAGCTAGGATGAAATGGTTGTGAGATTTAATCAATAGACCTCCTATGAAGTCAAACACGGATGAAATTCTATCATGACCTCAGCAGAACATAATTCGGGACCATTTTCTGTCTAGGTTCACTAGGGCATGTTAATAGCAGAAACATCACATTCCCTCTACATGACTGACTTACTCTAGACAAGATACTTCATGTTTCTTGACATGTCGGCAGGTAGCCTAGTGGTTAGAGCGTTGGACTAGTAACCGGAAGATTGCAAGTTCAAACCCCCGAGCTGACAAGGTACAAATCTGTTGTTCTGCCCCTGTTCCTAGGCCGTCTGCCACTGTTCCTAGGCCGTCATTGAAAATAAGAATGTGTTCTTAACTGACTTGCCTGGTTAAATAAAAAAATTAAAATAAATAAATAAAATGTTGTCGATTCAATGCCAATTAGTGCAGTAGCATAGGGGTTTATTTGTCTCTCTACCCAGAATATGAGGACCATTCTGAATGTATCATATTGAAACATAGTAGCGATCACCAGCATGATAAAGGATGTGTTTGTGGAGCAGCACATGAGCTGTTATTTCCCTCTTTGTTGGTCAGAATACCAAGCCCGTCTTATCACAATGACCAGTAAGACCAGTCAACCGGACCTCTACAAAGCTCTAGAACCCAGCAGTGTTCCTATAGCAACACCTCTCTCCTCTCCCCTCACCCACCTCCAAAAGCACCACAATGACTGCCACAATGACCCCCACACTTACACACCACACTTAGAGAGGGGGTGCTATTGTCATGAGCACCCAGGCAGAAGGCAGGCAGGGCCCAGATGGTCATCTGCTCTTTTATCTGTGTGCCTACTACTACTGAAGGAATGGAAGGATCCCCGGAAGGCAAGCGGGATGAGGTCACCATCTGCTGCAGCTGAGGTCATCTGTCCAAAGCTCTGGTATTAGCCACGCCACTGGTCCTTCCATCCACCATCCCCCAAGGCACAAGACATGAGAGGGGAAGGGGGATCTAGGTGCAATTAACTCTTCCCTCCCTTTGGTCTTCATGGAATGGAGTCTACTCCGAGGGGGGGAGGCAGGGGCAAGGTTAATGTTGTGGGTTTTAAAGGGACAGGACCATGTATCTTAAATGTTATAGTCCTTTAAGGCACATTCCACACATTCACGCTTCCAATGGGACATTGATATGACCTAACTTGGATGTAATAATCTATAACTAAATTATTGATGCAAGATCCATGGTTGAACAGAATTGTTTGACAATCACCCCCCCCCCCCCCCCAAGAAGTTATGGATATTTGCCACATTCATTTATTGGCAATGCAAAATCTTTATAAAACAGGATAGCTACACAATTTGATTGCATTGAAAATCTACACCCCGACCCCAACAATTTAGTTTATGTTTTGACGGTACATACATGGAGAACCTTTTGAAAACATAGTGTTATTATAACTGCCTACTTTTAGTATGGACATCGTTCCATATTCACCATCAAAAAACATAGCTACCTTTATACTGAAGTGTTGGCTTTGCATATCAACATATTTCAAATCAAATAGAATACTACCATTACTTTTTGATATTGTAACATTCCAATGCTCTTACACAGCCGGAATAATGTTATATATGCACTTTAATCTAATTTCCTTTTGATTGAGGGGAAAGCGTTTGAATATGGCGCTTGCTCACATTTCCAAGAAAAGTTCCCCCCTGGAACATTGACAATTGCAGTAAATGAGAATTCAGAAACATAATCATATCCAGGATCTATGAAAAATATGTCCCGTCTGTGTGTCTAGCTGGCTTGTCCTGTAGGCTGAGGCACTGTTCTGTTCTAGGGAAGGGAGCCCTGCAGCTACCTCGCTCTCCAACCAAGGTGCATGAATTGAGGAGCAAACTGAAGTAGAGAGGAGATATAGCAACTCTTGGGAGGACATTGGAATTCAATTAAATAATCTTTGTTTAAAGGCCAAAAGCTGAAACGTGTTGGTTCTACTTTTAACAATATATTTTATTTATTTTATTTAATTCGATTGTCCTCCAAGAGTTGCTAAATCTCCTGTCTATACGGTTCTTCTCTAGGGCAGGGTTTCCCAAACTTGGTCCTGGGGCCCCCACTGAGTGCGCATTTAGTTTTTTGCCCTAGCACTACACAGCTGGTTCATTATCATGAAGAACACTGATCTCAGAATAAGACAAAGAGAGAAAGCGTCAAAAATGGTTTTGGTGTTTCTCTGCATCAGGATGGTCGATTCAGGAGCTCTTGTCCTGGCTGAGGCTGGGGTTGAGGGGTGGATGGAGGGTCGATTCAGGAGCTCTTTTCCTGGCTGAGGCTGGAGTTGAGGGGTGGATGGAGGGTCGATTCAGGAGCTCTTATCCTGGCTGAGGCTGGGGTTGAGGGTGGATGGATGGTCGATTCAGGAGCTCTGGTCCTGGCAGAGGCTGGGGTTGAGGGGTGGATGGAGGTTCGATTCAGGAGCTCTTTGTCCTGGATGGGGTTCAGGGGTGGATGGATGGTCGATTCAAGAGCTCTTGTTCTGGCTAAGGCTGTGGTTGAGGGGTGGATGGATGGTCGATTCAGGAGCTCTTGTCTTGACTGAGGCTTGGGTTGAGGGTGGATGGAGGGTCGATTCAGGAGCTCTTGTCCTGGCTGGGGTTGAGGGTGGATGGATGGTCGATTCAGGAGCTCTTGTCCTGGCTGAGGCTGGGGTTGAGGGTGGATGGATGTTCGATTCAGGAGCTCTTGTCCTGGCTGAGGCTGGGGTTGAGGGTGGATGGATGTTCGATTCAGGAGCTCTTGTCCTGGCTGAGGCTGGGGTTGAGGGTGGATGGATGGTCGATTCCGGAGCTCTTCTCCTGGCTGAGGCTGGGGTTGAGGGTGGATGGATGTTCGATTCAGGAGCTCTTGTCCTGGCCGAGGCTGGTGTTGAAGGTGGATGGATGGTCGATTCAGGAGCTCTTCTCCTGGCTAAGACCGGGGTTGAGGGGTGGATGGATGGTTGATTCAGGAGCTCTTGTCCTGGCTGAGGCTGGGGTTGAGGGGTGGATGGAGGGTCGATTCAGGAGCTCTTGTCCTGGCCGAGGCTGGGGTTTGAGGGGTGGATGGATGGTCGATTCAGGAGCTCTTTTCCTGACTGAGGCTGGGGTTGAGGGGTGGATGGATGGTTGATTCAGGAGCTCTTGCCTGGCTGAGGCTGGGGTTGAGGGGTGGATGGATGGTTGATTCAGGAGCTCTTGTCCTGGCTGAGGCTGGGGTTGAGGGGTGGATGGATGGTTGATTCAGGAGCTCTTGTCCTGGCTGAGGATGGGGTTGAGGGGTGGATGAAGGGTCGATTCAGGAGCTCTTGTCTTGGCTGAGGCTGGGGTTGAGGGGTGGATGGAGGGTCGCGGTGGAGAGCTGCTCGTAGCTGGGTAGGCTATCCTGGCTGGGGACACCTGCCCCACCCTGTGACCTCCTCCTACCTTGCCCCTGTGCTCCCCCCATGTCCCCCTGCCCCTGGCTTGTCCCAGACAACAGCTGGGTAAGGGACTCTGCAATTTGGTTGAGTGTCTGGTCCATGCGTTGTATCTGTAAGTAGATGGACAAACAGAAAAGTCAATGCTGTACAGATCAATATAATATAATTAATAGATACTCTTTCTATTTTATTGTCTGTTTTTGCAGAAAATGGAAATGTGTATTCTAATTTTCACGTTATCTGCCTTTTTCAGGCAAATCACCAAATCATTTTCATCTTGGGAAAACAAACCAAGACATTATCATCCCTCATTAAATGATCAAAAGAGTTTTAATGAAAGCCAAAACAAATAGAAAACTTGAAAGGTTTTGTAAATGAAAATCCACCCTGGTTTCTCAACTCCTGTTTAGGGATATCATTAGGGGACTGATTATGTCAGTATAGAGTGAATTCCCTCCTATCAGACCAGTCTGAACACAGTTGAACCAAATTGGTGGCTTTTCTATAGTCAAACTGACTTGGCACAAACTGATTTGGCACAAAATGGCTGCTGTGTGTCACTGAGTTGGGTGCTTATCATTGGCTGTGGGTAAGGTGGCACAAAATGGAGGGCTTTGAAATCTGATTAAAGGCACAATAGAAATGACACCTGTAGATGAGTAGCCGTACTCTGCTCAGAGAGCAGAGGGTGTAACGTGGCGTAATGTCCTACCTTGTCCTCCATCCTGTTGAGTCTGGAGCCGATGGTGTTGGTGCCTTTGTCTTTGGCTTTGTCTTTTGCCCCAGGAGCATCATGGTCCAAGTCATAGAACAGCGAAACAAGACGACGTAACAAGAAACAAGAAGAGACGTAAGATTCTGTAAGATTCCGTAGAGATATAGTACACTGTGTCCAGCCCCTCTAAGATGCTGTAAGATACAATAGAGATATAGTACTGTGTCCAGCCCCTCTAAGATGCTGTAAATTAGAGATATAGTACTGTGTCCAGCTCCTCTAAGATGCTGTAAATTACAGTAGAGGACTGTTTACCTGAGCTAGTCTGGAACAGGGTCAGCTTCCCTAGAGACTGGTCCAGTCTAGAGGAGAATTAAACACATTGAATGCAGTGCTTTGGGTTATATACAGGTGCAGTCACGGCACAGCATGCCGCACTCACCTGGGTCAAAATCTGAGAGAGAAAGTCGACAGAAAATGTCATTTCCGTGGTGAGAAGGAGGATATTTATTATTTCTATGTAAAAAACATATTTGTGGATTTTGACCCAGACGAGTGTGACAACAACAACAAAGACTATCCCCACTGGGCAAAAACAGGTTGAAACAACGTTGTTTCCACGTCATTTAAACCCTCAAAAATCTATGTGATGACGTTGTATCAACGTAGAAAACGAATTGGTTTTGCAAAACGTCACCAACGTGAGGGAGGGCATTCATCTTTTTTTCACCCAACTTTTAACCTAAATCTAATGACATGGTGATTGTTTTTGTTGATTTGATGTTGTATTCACATTAGTTGACAACTCAACTAAATGTAAATCAAAACTAGATGTTGAACTGATGTCTGTGCCCAGTGGGTCTGTAGTGTGCACGTCACATGCACTTTTATCAGTTGAGTTAATTGCAATGGATGAGCTAAAGACCTTGATATCAATTTCAAATGAATGGGACTTAGGAGACCGTTTGAGATGCAGCCCACCTCCTCTGTAGCTCCTTGATGCGCACCATGAGATTCAGGTGTCCTTGGGAATACTGCTCGATCACGTCTCGCACATCATAGGGCTTACGTGCTTGCTGCAGAACACACACACAGTGTTAATCACCCTCAGCAGTAAAAACTCTAAAGAACTCAACAGATGCAGAACACACACACAGTGTTAATCACCCTCAGCAGTAAAAACTCTAAAGAACTCAACAGATGCAGAACACACACACAGTGTTAATCACCCTCAGCAGTAAAAACTCTAAAGAACTCAACAGATGCAGAACACACACACAGTGTTAATCACCCTCAGCAGTAAAAACTCTAAAGAACTCAACAGATGCAGAACACACACACAGTGTTAATCACCCTCAGCAGTAAAAACTCTAAAGAACTCAACAGATGCAGAACACACACACAGTGTTAATCACCCTCAGCAGTAAAAACTCTAAAGAACTCAACAGATGCAGAACACACACACAGTGTTAATCATCCTCAGCAGTAAAAACTCTGAAGAACTCAACAGATGCAGAACACACACACAGTGTTAATCACCCTCAGCAGTAAAAACTCTAAAGAACTCAACAGATGCAGAACACACACACAGTGTTAATCACCCTCAGCAGTAAAAACTCTAAAGAACTCAACAGATGCAGAACACACACACAGTGTTAATCACCCTCAGCAGTAAAAACTGTAAAGAACTCAACAGATGCAGAACACACACACAGTGTTAATCACCCTCAGCAGTAAAAACTCTAAAGAACTCAACAGATCATTGTGTTTGAGAAAAGAAGTTTGAGTTGCAGACTAGAGAATATATGAAAAGATCTCTCTCTGATGTAAACACATCGGACAGTCATACCACACGCACACACAATTATTGAAAGCAGTCAAGACAATACACAGACACCCCCCACAAATGACATATTGCAGCTTTAAATCTGAGAAATATGATTTAAAACACTTGTGGTTTTAACCCACTAATCTGAGAACTATGATTTAAAACACTTGTGGTTTTAACCCACTAATCTGAGAACTATGATTTAAAACACTTGTGGTTTTAACCCACTAATCTGAGAACTATGATTTAAAACACTTGTGGTTTTAACCCACTAATCTGAGAACTATGATTGAAAACACTCGTGGTTTTAACCCACTAATCTGAGAACTATGATTTAAAACACTCGTGGTTTTAACCCACTTTAATCTGAGAACTATGATTTAAAACACTCGTGGTTTTAACCCACTAATCTGAGAACTATGATTTAAAACACTCGTGGTTTTAACCCACTAATCTGAGAACTATGATTTAAAACACTCGTGGTTTTAACCCACTAATCTGAGAACTATGATTTAAAACACTCGTGGTTTTAACCCACTAATCTGAGAACTATGATTTAAAACACTCGTGGTTTTAACCCACTAATCTGAGAACTATGATTTAAAACACTCGTGGTTTTAACCCACTAATCTGAGAACTATGATTTAAAACACTCGTGGTTTTAACCCACTAATCTGAGAACTATGATTTAAAACACTCGTGGTTTTAACCCACTAATCTGAGAACTATGATTTAAAACACTCGGAGTTAACCCACTAATCTGAGAACTATGATTTAAAACACTTGTGGTTTTAACCCACTAATCTGAGAACTATGATTTAAAACACTCGGAGTTAACCCACTAATCTGAGAACTATGATTTAAAACACTCGTGGTTTTAACCCACTAATCTGAGAACTATGACTTAAAATACTCATGGAGTTAACCCACTAATTTGAGAACTATGATTTAAAACACTCATGGTTTTAACCCACTTTAATCTGAGAACTATGATTTAAAACACTCATGGTTTTAACCCACTAATCTGAGAACTATGATTTAAAACACTCATGGAGTTAACCCACTTTAATCTGAGAACTATGATTTAAAACACTCATGGTTTTAACCCACTAATCTGAGAACTGTGATTTAAAACACTCATGGAGTTAACCCACTGAGTGTTTTTTTCCTTGTCAGAAACCGACATGATGTACAGCAGTTGTGTAAAGTACTTAAGTAAAAATACATTAAGGTACTACTTAAGTCCATTTTTGGGGTATCTGTATTTTGCTATTTATATTTTTGACAACTTTTACTTCACTACATTCCTAAAGAAAGTATAGTACATTTCCCTTGACACCCAAAAGTACTCATTGTATTTTTAATGCTTTGCAGAACAGGAAAAGTCCAATTCAGGCACTAAACAAGAGAACATCCCTGGTCATCCCTACTGCCTCTGATCTGGAGAACATCCCTGGTCATCCCTACTGCCTCTGATCAAGAGAACATCCCTGGTCATCCCTACTGCCTCTGATCTGGAGAACATCCCTGGTCATCCCTACTGCCTCTGATCAAGAGAACATCCCTGGTCATCCCTACTGCCTCTGATCAAGAGAACATCCCTGGTCATCCCTACTGCCTCTGGTCTGGCGGACTCACTAAACAGAGAACATCCCTGGTCATCCCTACTGCCTCTGATCTGGAGAACATCCCTGGTCATCCCTACTGCCTCTGATCTGGAGAACATCCCTGGTCATCCCTACTGCCTCTGATCTGGAGAACATCCCTGGTCATCCCTACTGCCTCTGATCTGGAGAACATCCCTGGTCATCCCTACTGCCTCTGATCTGGAGAACATCCCTGGTCATCCCTACTGCCTCTGATCTGGAGAACATCCCTGGTCATCCCTACTGCCTCTGATCTGGAGAACATCCCTGGTCATCCCTACTGCCTCTGATCTGGAGAACATCCCTGGTCATCCCTACTGCCTCTGATCTGGAGAACATCCCTGGTCATCCCTACTGCCTCTGATCTGGAGAACATCCCTGGTCATCCCTACTGCCTCTGATCTGGAGAACATCCCTGGTCATCCCTACTGCCTCTGATCTGGAGAACATCCCTGGTCATCCCTACTGCCTCTGATCTGGAGAACATCCCTGGTCATCCCTACTGCCTCTGATCTGGAGAACATCCCTGGTCATCCCTACTGCCTCTGATCTGGAGAACATCCCTGGTCATCCCTACTGCCTCTGATCTGGAGAACATCCCTGGTCATCCCTACTGCCTCTGATCTGGAGAACATCCCTGGTCATCCCTACTGCCTCTGATCTGGAGAACATCCCTGGTCATCCCTACTGCCTCTGATCTGGTGGACTCACTAAACAGAGAACATCCCTGGTCATCCCTACTGCCTCTGATCTGGTGGACTCACTAAACAGAGAACATCCCTGGTCATCCCTACTGCCTCTGATCTGGTGGACTCACTAAACAGAGAACATCCCTGGTTATCCCTACTGCCTCTGATCTGGAGGACTCACTAAACAGAGAACATCCCTGGTCATCCCTACTGCCTCTGATCTGGTGGACTCACTAAACAGAGAACATCCCTGGGCATCCCTACTGCCTCTGATCTGGAGGACTCACTAAACAGAGAACATCCCTGGTCATCCCTACTGCCTCTGATCTGGTGAACTCACTAAACAGAGAACATCCCTGGTCATCCCTACTGCCTCTGATCTGGAGGACTCACTAAACAGAGAACACCCCTGGTCATCCCTACTGCCTCTGATCTGGTGGACTCACTAAACAGAGAACATCCCTGGTCATCCCTACTGCCTCTGATCTGGTGGACTCACTAAACAGAGAACATCCCTGGTCATCCCTACTACCTCTGATCTGGTGGACTCACTAAACAGAGAACATCCCTGGTCATCCCTACTACCTCTGGTCTGGTGGACTCACTAAACAGAGAACATCCCTGGGCATCCCTACTGCCTCTGATCTGGAGGACTCACTAAACAGAGAACATCCCTGGGCATCCCTACTGCCTCTGATCTGGAGGACTCACTAAACAGAGAACACCCCTGGTCATCCCTACTGCCTCTGATCTGGAGGACTCACTAAACAGAGAACACCCCTGGTCATCCCTACTGCCTCTGATCTGGAGGACTCACTAAACAGAGAACATCCCTGGTCATCCCTACTGCCTCTGATCTGGTGGACTCACTAAACAGAGAACATCCCTGGTCATCCCTACTGCCTCTGATCTGGTGGACTCACTAAACAGAGAACATCCCTGGTCATCCCTACTGCCTCTGATCTGGTGGACTCACTAAACAGAGAACATCCCTGGGCATCCCTACTGCCTCTGATCTGGTGGACTCACTAAACAGAGAACATCCATGGTCATCCCTACTGCCTCTGATCTGGTGGACTCACTAAACAGAGAACATCCCTGGGCATCCCTACTGCCTCTGATCTGGTGGACTCACTAAACAGAGAACATCCCTGGGCATCCCTACTGCCTCTGATCTGGAGGACTCACTAAACAGAGAACATCCCTGGGCATCCCTACTGCCTCTGATCTGGAGGACTCACTAAACAGAGAACACCCCTGGTCATCCCTACTGCCTCTGATCTGGAGGACTCACTAAACAGAGAACACCCCTGGTCATCCCTACTGCCTCTGATCTGGAGGACTCACTAAACAGAGAACATCCCTGGTCATCCCTACTGCCTCTGATCTGGTGGACTCACTAAACAGAGAACATCCCTGGTCATCCCTACTGCCTCTGATCTGGTGGACTCACTAAACAGAGAACATCCCTGGTCATCCCTACTGCCTCTGATCTGGTGGACTCACTAAACAGAGAACATCCCTGGGCATCCCTACTGCCTCTGATCTGGTGGACTCACTAAACAGAGAACATCCCTGGTCATCCCTACTGCCTCTGATCTGGTGGACTCACTAAACAGAGAACATCCCTGGTCATCCCTACTACCTCTGATCTGGTGGACTCACTAAACAGAGAACATCCCTGGTCATCCCTACTACCTCTGGTCTGGTGGACTCACTAAACAGAGAACATCCCTGGGCATCCCTACTGCCTCTGATCTGGAGGACTCACTAAACAGAGAACATCCCTGGGCATCCCTACTGCCTCTGATCTGGAGGACTCACTAAACAGAGAACACCCCTGGTCATCCCTACTGCCTCTGATCTGGAGGACTCACTAAACAGAGAACACCCCTGGTCATCCCTACTGCCTCTGATCTGGAGGACTCACTAAACAGAGAACATCCCTGGTCATCCCTACTGCCTCTGATCTGGTGGACTCACTAAACAGAGAACATCCCTGGTCATCCCTACTGCCTCTGATCTGGTGGACTCACTAAACAGAGAACATCCCTGGTCATCCCTACTGCCTCTGATCTGGTGGACTCACTAAACAGAGAACATCCCTGGGCATCCCTACTGCCTCTGATCTGGTGGACTCACTAAACAGAGAACATCCCTGGTCATCCCTACTGCCTCTGATCTGGTGGACTCACTAAACAGAGAACATCCCTGGGCATCCCTACTGCCTCTGATCTGGTGGACTCACTAAACAGAGAACATCCCTGGGCATCCCTACTGCCTCTGATCTGGAGGACTCACTAAACAGAGAACATCCCTGGGCATCCCTACTGCCTCTGATCTGGAGGACTCACTAAACAGAGAACACCCCTGGTCATCCCTACTGCCTCTGATCTGGAGGACTCACTAAACAGAGAACACCCCTGGTAATCCCTACTGCCTCTGATCTGGAGGACTCACTAAACAGAGAACATCCCTGGTCATCCCTACTGCCTCTGATCTGGTGGACTCACTAAACAGAGAACATCCCTGGTCATCCCTACTGCCTCTGATCTGGTGGACTCACTAAACAGAGAACATCCCTGGTCATCCCTACTGCCTCTGATCTGGTGGACTCACTAAACAGAGAACATCCCTGGGCATCCCTACTGCCTCTGATCTGGTGGACTCACTAAACAGAGAACATCCCTGGTCATCCCTACTGCCTCTGATCTGGTGGACTCACTAAACAGAGAACATCCCTGGGCATCCCTACTGCCTCTGATCTGGTGGACTCACTAAACAGAGAACATCCCTGGGCATCCCTACTGCCTCTGATCTGGTGGACTCACTAAACAGAGAACATCCCTGGTCATCCCTACTGCCTCTTATCTGGAGGACTCACTAAACAGAGAACATCCCTGGGCATCCCTACTGCCTCTGATCTGGAGGACTCACTAAACAGAGAACATCCCTGGGCATCCCTACTGCCTCTGATCTGGTGGACTCACTAAACAGAGAACATCCCTGGGCATCCCTACTGCATCTGATCTGGTGGACTCACTAAACAGAGAACATCCCTGGGCATCCCTACTGCCTCTGATCTGGTGGACTCACTAAACAGAGAACATCCCTGGTCATCCCTACTGCCTCTGATCTGGTGGACTCACTAAACAGAGAACATCCCTGGGCATCCCTACTGCCTCTGATCTGGAGGACTCACTAAACAGAGAACATCCCTGGGCATCCCTACTGCCTCTGATCTGGAGGACTCACTAAACAGAGAACACCCCTGGGCATCCCTACTGCCTCTGATCTGGTGGACTCACTAAACAGAGAACATCCCTGGTCATCCCTACTGCCTCTGATCTGGTGGACTCACTAAACAGAGAACATCCATGGGCATCCCTACTGCCTCTGATCTGGTGGACTCACTAAACAGAGAACATCCCTGGGCATCCCTACTGCCTCTGATCTGGTGGACTCACTAAACAGAGAACATCCATGGGCATCCCTACTGCCTCTGATCTGGTGGACTCACTAAACAGAGAACATCCATGGGCATCCCTACTGCCTCTGATCTGGTGGACTCACTAAACAGAGAACATCCATGGGCATCCCTACTGCCTCTGATCTGGTGGACTCACTAAACAGAGAACATCCCTGGGCATCCCTACTGCCTCTGATCTGGTGGACTCACTAAACAGAGAACATCCATGGGCATCCCTACTGCCTCTGATCTGGTGGACTCACTAAACAGAGAACATCCCTGGGCATCCCTACTGCCTCTGATCTGGTGGACTCACTAAACAGAGAACATCCATGGGCATCCCTACTGCCTCTGATCTGGTGGACTCACTAAACAGAGAACATCCCTGGGCATCCCTACTGCCTCTGATCTGGTGGACTCACTAAACAGAGAACATCCATGGGCATCCCTACTGCCTCTGATCTGGTGGACTCACTAAACAGAGAACATCCCTGGGCATCCCTACTGCCTCTGATCTGGTGGACTCACTAAACAGAGAACATCCATGGGCATCCCTACTGCCTCTGATCTGGTGGACTCACTAAACAGAGAACATCCATGGGCATCCCTACTGCCTCTGATCTGGTGGACTCACTAAACAGAGAACATCCCTGGGCATCCCTACTGCCTCTGATCTGGTGGACTCACTAAACAGAGAACATCCATGGGCATCCCTACTGCCTCTGATCTGGTGGACTCACTAAACAGAGAACATCCCTGGGCATCCCTACTGCCTCTGATCTGGTGGACTCACTAAACAGAGAACATCCATGGGCATCCCTACTGCCTCTGATCTGGTGGACTCACTAAACAGAGAACATCCCTGGGCATCCCTACTGCCTCTGATCTGGAGGACTCACTAAACAGAGAACATCCCTGGGCATCCCTACTGCCTCTGATCTGGTGGACTCACTAAACAGAGAACATCCATGGGCATCCCTACTGCCTCTGATCTGGTGGACTCACTAAACAGAGAACATCCCTGGGCATCCCTACTGCCTCTGATCTGGTGGACTCACTAAACAGAGAACATCCATGGGCATCCCTACTGCCTCTGATCTGGTGGACTCACTAAACAGAGAACATCCCTGGGCATCCCTACTGCCTCTGATCTGGAGGACTCACTAAACAGAGAACATCCCTGGGCATCCCTACTGCCTCTGATCTGGTGGACTCACTAAACAGAGAACATCCATGGGCATCCCTACTGCCTCTGATCTGGTGGACTCACTAAACAGAGAACATCCCTGGGCATCCCTACTGCCTCTGATCTGGTGGACTCACTAAACAGAGAACATCCATGGGCATCCCTACTGCCTCTGATCTGGTGGACTCACTAAACAGAGAACATCCCTGGGCATCCCTACTGCCTCTGATCTGGTGGACTCACTAAACAGAGAACATCCATGGGCATCCCTACTGCCTCTGATCTGGTGGACTCACTAAACAGAGAACATCCATGGGCATCCCTACTGCCTCTGATCTGGTGGACTCACTAAACAGAGAACATCCATGGGCATCCCTACTGCCTCTGATCTGGTGGACTCACTAAACAGAGAACATCCATGGGCATCCCTACTGCCTCTGATCTGGTGGACTCACTAAACAGAGAACATCCCTGGGCATCCCTACTGCCTCTGATCTGGTGGACTCACTAAACAGAGAACATCCATGGGCATCCCTACTGCCTCTGATCTGGTGGACTCACTAAACAGGTGAACATCCCTGGGCATCCCTACTGCCTCTGATCTGGTGGACTCACTAAACAGAGAACATCCATGGGCATCCCTACTGCCTCTGATCTGGTGGACTCACTAAACAGAGAACATCCCTGGGCATCCCTACTGCCTCTGATCTGGAGGACTCACTAAACAGAGAACATCCCTGGGCATCCCTACTGCCTCTGATCTGGAGGACTCACTAAACAGAGAACATCCCTGGTCATCCCTACTGTCTCTGATCTGGTGGACTCACTAAACAGAGAACATCCCTGGTCATCCCTACTGCCTCTGATCTGGTGGACTCACTAAACAGAGAACATCCCTGGTCATCCCTACTGCCTCTGGTCTGGTGGACTCACTAAACAGAGAACATCCCTGGTCATCCCTACTGCCTCTGGTCTGGTGGACTCACTAAACAGAGAACATCCCTGGTCATCCCTACTGCCTCTGGTCTGGCGGACTCACTAAACAGAGAACATCCCTGGTCATCCCTACTGCCTCTGATCTGGTGGACTCACTAAACAGAGAACATCCCTGGTCATCCCTACTGCCTCTGATCTGGAGGACTCACTAAACAGAGAACATCCCTGGTCATCCCTACTGTCTCTGATCTGGAGGACTCCCTAAACAGAGAACATCCCTGGGCATCCCTACTGTCTCTGATCTGGAGGACTCCCTAAACAGAGAACATCCCTGGTCATCCCTACTGTCTCTGATCTGGTGGACTCACTAAACAGAGAACATCCCTGGTCATCCCTACTGCCTCTGATCTGGTGGACTCACTAAACAGAGAACATCCCTGGTCATCCCTACTGCCTCTGATCTGGCGGACTCACTAAACAAGAGAACATCCCTGGTCATCCCTACTGCCTCTGATCTGGCAGACTCACTAAACAGAGAACATCCCTGGTCATCCCTACTGCCTCTGATCTGGCAGACTCACTAAACAGAGAACATCCCTGGGCATCCCTACTGCCTCTGATCTGGCGGACTCACTAAACAGAGAACATCCCTGGGCATCCCTACTGCCTCTGATCTGGCAGACTCACTAAACAGAGAACATCCCTTGGCATCCCTACTGCCTCTGATCTGGCGGACTCACTAAACACAAATGCTTTGTTTGTAAATTATGTCTGAATGTTGGTGTGAACCCCTGGCTTTCCATAAATAAATAAAAAACAAGAAAATGGTGTAATCTGGTTTGCTTAATATAAGGAATTTGGAATGATTTATACTTTTACTTGTTATACTTTAGTATGTTTTAGCACAGATATGTACTTTGGATACTTAAGTATAATTTTAACCAAATACGTTTAGACTTATACATAAGTAAAATTTTACTGGGTGACTTTTACTTCACTCATTTTCTATTAAGGTATCTTTACTTTTACTCAAGTATAACAGGTACTTTTTCCACCACTGATGTCCAGTATCTATCCTTCATGAGCCACTAGGTGTGTTTGACTGTAGAGTCAGTTTCTCTGTGCGTGCCGTGCAGTGTGCTAACAGGGTAGAGCCGTGGGCCTGTAGCCAGGAGAGTAGCTACCTCAGCTGAACTCAGGCCTCGACTGACATGGACTCAGACGCTACTGTACTTCAACACAGCCTCACAGTAGATGGTGTTCCAAAGATATGTCACCAGATCAAACACACCTACTTCACACCAAACATAAAGACATTCTACACACACACACACACACACACACACACACACACACACACACACACACACACACACACACACACACACACACACACACACACACACACACACACACACACACACACACACACACACACACACACACACACACACACACACACACACACACACACACATCACCAGTCTCTTCAACTAAAACCCTGGAAAACACACTACAGAGTATTCTAGAACCCTAAAGACAGCCGGATCACTCAAACACTAAGCCCATACACACAACCATAATAACACTACAATCCAAAAACCAAGTCCAAATCCTCCTCACCGCCACCCTCCCATCCCCCACACACACTACTGAGAACCCAGACACACACAGACTCAAAGGCAAACCCAAAACTTGAGTGATGTCCGCTGTCCTGCTTTTCAGCCTGAGGGAAGAGCCTCTTCATTGATTGACTATGTTAGTTTTAGGCTGAGCTCCACAACACCTGCTCAGACAGCAGTGTGAAGCTGCCTGTTTGTCCTGGAGTCCCGGTGTGACTTGATCAAGGCAGCCTGTCTGGAAGGCAAACAGTCACACCGAAGTGAGGACAAGCAGACCCGTTAAGAGGCGGGTAAACAGTCATCAGCGTGACATCATTGTCCCAAACACTATCTAGCGCTAGTCTGCGGCTAACAGCCTGCTGATAAAACAGGATATGCTGTGTGTTGGCTGCTGAGGGCAACCAGAAAGAACCAGGATGGGGGGGCGAGAGAGGAGGGAAGGGGGGGGGGGGGGGGGAGAGGGGGAGAGGGGGGGGGGGGGGGCGAGAGAGGAGGGAAGAAGGGGGGGCGAGAGAGGAGGGAAGAGGGGGGGGGAGAAGGGGGGACGTGTGAATGTATGGAGTGGATTGTAATGGTGTTAGGGTAGAGAGGGAAGGAGGAAAGAGCTGAAATAGCAGCAGACCTGGGTGCAAATACATGTGCATTTGAGTATTTATTTAAATACTTTTTTCTGTGTATTTGAGTATTTTCAAATAAACAGCCCAAAACAAGTACTTTTATTTGAGGATTTGAATGGTTATTTGTAAAAATAAAAATAATTTAAAAAATGTAGACCAAAATGTATGTGAAAGTACTTTCAAATGTTTCAAATGCATGGGGGTTAAATGCATGGGGGTTAAATGCATGGGGGTTAAATGCATGGGTTAAATGCATGGGTTAAATGCATTCGAGTCAGTGCATGGGTTAAATGCATGGGTTAAATGCATGGGTTAAATGCATGGGGGTTAAATGCATGGGGGTTAAATGCATGGGTTAAATGCATTCGAGTCAGTGCATGGGGTAAATGCATGGGGTAAATGCATGGGTTAAATGCATGGGTTAAATGCATTTGAGTCAGTGCATGGGTTAAATGCATGGGTTAAATGCATGGGTTAAATGCATGGGTTAAATGCATGGGGGTTAAATGCATGGGGGATAAATGCATGGGTTAAATGCATTCGAGTCAGTGCATGGTTTAAATGCATGGGTTAAATGCATTCGAGTCAGTGCATGGGTTAAATGCATGGGTTAAATGCATGGGCTAAATGCATGGGCTAAATGCATGGGTTAAATGCATGGGTTAAATGCATTCGAGTCAGTGCATGGGTTAAATGCATGGGTTAAATGCATGGGTTAAATGCATGGGTTAAATGCATGGGTTAAATGCATTCGAGTCAGTGCATGGGTTAAATGCATGGGTTAAATGCATTCGAGTCAGTGCATGTGTTAAATGCATGTGTTAAATGCATGGGTTAAATGCATGTGTTAAATGCATGGGTTAAATGCATGTGTTAAATGCATGTGTTAAATGCATTGAGTCAGTGCATGGGTTAAATGCATTGAGTCAGTGCATGGGTTAAATGCATTGAGTCAGTGCATGGGTTAAATGCATTGAGTCAGTGCATGGGTTAAATGCATTGAGTCAGTGCATGGGTTAAATGCATGGGTTAAATGCATCGAGTCAGTGATTTTCAGTATTTGTTTTATACTTTCCAAGTCTATTTACAAATACATTTCAATTTTCAACTACTTGTTTTTTGTTTGTTTTTAATATCTGAATACTTGTTTTGAAAAGTAATGAAAATACCTGAACTGGTATTTGAACCCAGGTGTGGTAGCCTATACCAGAATGTAGGTATCTGTCAATATAGTGGGTCGTTCCGCTGGTCAAAAACACTCCTACAAACAACGTACCCACCTGGAATCTCTTCTTAGCGACAAAATAGCGCATCCGTAGGATCACGTGGATAGCTGCTCTGTGACTCCCCTGCAGCCTGTGTGAGGGAGATGGCTATGAGGGATTTTTTTATAGTAATCAAAATGTATTCACACTCCTTTACTTTTTCCACATTTAGTTGTGTTATAGTCTGAATTTAACATTTATTTAAAAATAATAATAATAATAAAAACTGTGTCACTGGCCTACACACAATACCCCATAATGTCAAAGTGCACTGGCCTACACACAATACCCCATAATGTCAAAGTGCACTGGCCTACACACAATACCCCATAATGTCAAAGTGCACTGGCCTACACACAATACCCCATAATGTCAAAGTGCACTGGCCTACACACAATACCCCATAATGTCAAAGTGCACTGGCCTACACACAATACCCCATAATGTCAAAGTGCACTGGCCTACACACAATACCCCATAATGTCAGAGTGCACTGGCCTACACACAATACCCCATAATGTCAGAGTGCACTGGCCTACACACAATACCCCATAATGTCAAAGTGCACTGGCCTACACACAATACCCCATAATGTCAAAGTGCACTGGCCTACACACAATACCCCATAATGTCAGAGTGCACTGGCCTACACACAATACCCCATAATGTCAGAGTGCACTGGCCTACACACAATACCCCATAATGTCAGAGTGCACTGGCCTACACACAATACCCCATAATGTCAAAGTGCACTGGCCTACACACAATACCCCATAATGTCAGAGTGCACTGGCCTACACAATACCCCATAATGTCAGAGTGCACTGGCCTACACAATACCCCATAATGTCAGAGTGCACTGGCCTACACAATACCCCATAATGTCAGAGTGCACTGGCCTACACAATACCCCATAATGTCAGAGTGCACTGGCCTACACAATACCCCATAATGTCAGAGTGCACTGGCCTACACAATACCCCATAATGTCAGAGTGCACTGGCCTACACAATACCCCATAATGTCAGAGTGCACTGGCCTACACAATACCCCATAATGTCAGAGTGCACTGGCCTACACAATACCCCATAATGTCAGAGTGCACTGGCCTACACAATACCCCATAATGTCAAAGTGCACTGGCCTACACACAATACCCCATAATGTCAGAGTGCACTGGCCTACACACAATACCCCATAATGTCAAAGTGCACTGGCCTACACACAATACCCCATAATGTCAGAGTGCACTGGCCTACACACAATACCCCATAATGTCAAAGTGCACTGGCCTACACACAATACCCCATAATGTCAAAGTGCACTGGCCTACACACAATACCCCATAATGTCAGAGTGCACTGGCCTACACACAATACCCCATAATGTCAAAGTGCACTGGCCTACACACAATACCCCATAATGTCAAAGTGCACTGGCCTACACACAATACCCCATAATGTCAAAGTGCACTGGCCTACACACAATACCCCATAATGTCAAAGTGCACTGGCCTACACAATACCCCATAATGTCAAAGTGCAATGGCCTACACACAATACCCCATAATGTCAAAGTGCAATGGCCTACACACAATACCCCATAATGTCAAAGTGCACTGGCCTACACACAATACCCCATAATGTCAAAGTGCACTGGCCTACACACAATACCCCATAATGTCAAAGTGCAATGGCCTACACACAATACCCCATAATGTCAGAGTGCACTGGCCTACACACAATACCCCATAATGTCAAAGTGCACTGGCCTACACAATACCCCATAATGTCAGAGTGGAATTGTGTTTTTCTATTTTTGTTTACAAATGAATTAAAAATGAAAAGATGAAAAGTCTTGAGGCAATAAGTATTCAGCCCTTTTGTCATGACAAGCCTGAATACGTTCAGGAGTAAAACAGTTTCTTAACAAGTCACATAATAAGTTGCACGGACTCACTCTGTGTGCAATCATAATATATTTTGGAATGACTACCTCATCTCTGTACACCACACAAACAAGTATCTGTAAAGTCCCTCAGTCGAGCAGTGAATTTCAAACACAGATTCAACAAAAAGGACCAGGGAGATTTTCCAATGCCTCACAAAGAAGGGCACCTATTGGTACTATAAAGGTACAGGTGTCCTTCCTAACTCAGTTGACAGAAAGGAAGGAAACCGCTCAGGGATTTCACCATGAGGCCCATTGTAACTTTAAAACAGCTACAGAGTTGAATGGTTGTGATAGGAGAAAACTGAGGATGGATCAACAACATTTGTAGTTACTCCACAATACTGATCTAAATTACAGCGTGAAAAAAAGAACGCCTGTACAGAATATATCTATTCCAAAACATTCATCTGTTTTCAACAAGGCACTAAAGTAATACTTCAATACAATGTGGCAAAGCGATTCACTTTTCATCCTAAATACACAGTGTTATGTTTGGGGAAAATACAATAGAACACATTACTGAGTACTACTCTCCATATTTTCAAGCTTACTGGTGGCTGCATCATGTTATGGGTATGCTTGTAATTGTTAAGAACTGGGGAGTTTTTCAGGATAAAAAATGTAACTGGCGCTTAACACAGGCAAAATCCTAGAGGAAAACCAGGTTGAGTCTGCTTTCCACCAGACACTGGGAAATTAATTAACCTTTCAGCAGGACAATAACCTAAAACACAAGGCCAAATATACACTGGAGTTGCTTACTAACTATCCAGGAATATTCTCAAGTCAAAACTAGTTAAGTAAACCATACAGTCACAAGGAAATTCATTTGTACAGCACCCTACAACAGTGGTTCTCAACTGGTTTTGCCCGGGGACCCAAATTGAACCAGGTCGTCTCAGTCGCGCCGCAATATTGGAATCGCGATAAATAATCACCAAAATACAATCTGGAAAACGATATTTGTATTTTCAAATGCTATATTGATAGTAAATGTAGCAATTATATGACAAGGGAACAACATTCCCAACTCTTTCATTGTCAATAATACCATTTTGCCCTTATGAAGAATGTTAATAAACTCATTGGCTTGAGACCACAAAATCAACAAACACAGCACTGATAATAGCTCTATATTGGAAATACTGTGATTGAAGAAAACATTTTCAGAAATTAAATTACTCATAAAAAATATGTGTTATCATGTCTACACACTTTCTCCTTGTTTTAAGTTATTTGAGTTCAGAGTATTTCTTCATACCTTATTATTATATTTTATACTCCCATGACTCACTCAAAACCTCCCTTGACCAAAATTTTGGTTGCGACCCACCAGTTGAGAATCGCTGTCCTAGAGCATGAGGGTAATTCTGTAGCTGAAGAGTGTCAGGGTGTGTCAGCATAAATGCTGCCTAAATATGACCCCGGCCTCATTTCTTCTGAATAAACAGATGGAGCCAGATTGAGACGGGGCCATTCCCTACAGACTACACTTCCAGCAGAGAGTTTAGGTCTGATTATCCAATGAGGCTTCATTCACAGCAATCACTGCCCACTGGACACAGACAAGTTGAACGTTTGGTTTTGATTTACATTTGGTTGCGTTGTAAACTAACGTCAAATAAATATAAAATTTAAAAAAAAAAATAGTCTTATGTCATTGGATTTAGGTAAACATTGTTGGTGAAAAAGACACAATTCCCTTATCTTGGCTTTTTGCAAAACCAATCAGTTTTCCACAGTGATTGAACGTCATCACATAAACATTTTTCAGGTTGAAATTATGTGGAAACAACATTGATTCAACCACTTTTTGCCCAGTGGGTGTCAACTAAGTGGTTTTGCAAAATACAGTAAATAAATATATTGATGAATATGTACAGTGCCTTGCGAAAGTATTTGGCCCCCTTGAACTTTGCGACCTTTTGCCACATTTCAGGCTTCAAACATAAAGATATAAAACTGTATTTTGTGAAGAATCAACAACAAGTGGGACACAATCATGAAGTGGAACGACATTTAGTGGATATTTCATATCCACTTGATTACACACAGGTGGATTGTATTTATCATCATTAGTCATTTAGGTCAACATTGGATCATTCAGAGATCCTCACTGAACTTCTGGAGAGAGTTTGCTGCACTGAAAGTAAAGGGGCTGAATAATTTTGCACGCCCAATTTTTCAGTTTTTGATTTGTTAAAAAAGTTTGAAATATCCAATAAATGTCGTTCCACTTCATGATTGTGTCCCACTTGTTGTTGATTCTTCACCAAAAAAATACAGTTTTATATCTTTATGTTTGAAGCCTGAAATGTGGCAAAAGGTCGCAAAGTTCAAGGGGGCCGAATACTTTCACAAGGCACTGTATGTGGCTCAGAAACACTTATGTTTTATACTCAATGTCTCTGTCATTTGCCTCTGATAAAGTGGCTCAAAAAACACGGGTGGTTCCAAAACATCAGTGGATCGGTCTTTGAGTGTCGTTGTGAACACTAAGCCCAGAGTGGTGCTTTAACTAAGTGGTGGATGGTCCTGGTGCTTAGCATCCATTAGAGGGAACCTGTACTCTCTCAGGCCTCATCACCCTGATAGAACCTGTACTCTGTAAGGCCTCATCACCCCGATAAAACCTGTAGTCTGTCTGGTCTCATCACCCCGGTAGAACCTGTAGTCTGTCTGGCCGGTAGTCTGTAGCCTGTAGTCTGTCTGGCCGGTAGTCTGTCAGGCCTCATCACCCTGATAGAACCTGTAGTCTGTCAGGTCTCATCACCCCAATAGAACCGGTAGTCTGTCAGGCCTCATCACCCCGATAGAACCGGTAGTCTGTCAGGCCTCATCACCCCGATAGAACCGGTAGTCGGTCTGGTCGCATCACCCTGATAGAACCGGTAGTCTGTCAGGCCTCATCACCCTGATAGAACCTGTAGTCTGTCTGGTCGCATCACCCCGATAGAACCGGTAGTCGGTCTGGTCTCATCACCCTGATAGAACAGTGAGGGAGCCAGCAGCACACCACTCTGATCTGGGGAGGACTGAGAAAGGGAACTGGGGACATCCACCATAGAGGAAGAGGAATTGAAAGGGGGGGGGGGGGTGACTGGGTAGGCAACTAATAGTCTATTTCAATCTATCGTCCCTGCACTCTTGCAGTAATCTTACCACCCCTACACAACCATACACACCAAGCCTAAATCTAGAAGACCATGCACTAACTTTTCCCCCTAGCCTGGACAAACACCCATGGATGTAATCCTGCCTTCTCTCTCTCTCCATCTCTCCCCCTCTTTCACCAAAGTGACACTTGGGTGACAAGAGGAGAAATGACCTTGATAGTGTGGGTCTGGACTGTGTCTGTCTGTCTTTCTGTTTGTTTGTTTGTTGGGGACAACAACAAGGCAGGCATATGAAAGGAGCTGAAAGTGACAGGAAAAGGTCATGTCATTACTGGTGTCAACACCCTGGTCTAAACAGCCACTCCCTCTCTCTCTGATCTCAGAGCAGCTGACACTGTGATCGTCACAATGCTAGATGAGGACCTGTGGCAAGCAACGTTGACTCCTCCTACTTTCTTTAAGCCAAAAACAACCCAGATGAGTTAACATCTTTGATTTGACACGTTATGAATGTCTATAGGTGCTACTCTATCTTCATACTAGTAGCTGTTAATGACCGAGGGGAGTCTTAAACCAAACTACAAACAGCAGCACTATCACAAAATGGCCGCCCCCTCCCCTGCTATCATTGTGCTAAAGATTATGGAGTCATCTTGGCTGTTATCTACCAGGGAGCTGAACAGTAGCTGCCTGCCAATCATTCCTCTCCAGTGCCCTCCCCTGATGGGAAAGAAAAGAGCTACCTCCTCAACTGCCCACCACTGCAATCAGGATAAGATAAACAGGAACCTTATCTTGTTGGTCAAAATACACCACATGTTAACTCATCAAAACAATTGCAAGAAACATTAAAGGCCAGTAGGAAGATCCAGGAACGTTTTACAAATCTCAAATAACTGCTGTGTCATCTGAGCAAAATCTGCCCATAATAAGCCTGCATCTATCTATCTATAGCCAGTAGCTAGTAGACACCCATTGTTGGAGTCACAGGCCCCAATAAACCAATGATATACCTTACTGTACCTGACAGTAGCCTATCAGGGTAAAACCATTAGCCTATAACACACAGAGATCACTAGAGGACCTGATGTCATAGATCCTCATAGTTACACAGTGTGCTGATTATGGCAGCCATTTTAGTGAAGGATAAATCAGTCTAATATGCCTAGAAAGTGATTATAATTTTTTTTAAACAATTTTGTACATTTAACCTTTATTTAACTACGCCAGTCAGTTAAAAACAAATGATTATTTACAATGACGGCCAAATCTGGATGATGCTGGGCCAATTGCAAGTCAAACTAAATGCATGCTCTTCAACCGATCGCTGCCTGCACCTGCCCGCCCGCCCAGCATCACTACTCTGGACGGTTCTGACTTAGAATATGTGGACAACTACAAATACCTAGGTGTCGGGTTTGACTGTAAACTCTCCTTCCAGACTCACATTAAACATCTCTAAACCAAAATTAAATCTAGAATCGGCTTCCTATTTCGCATCAAAGCATCCTTCACTCATGCTGCCAAACATACCCTCGTAAAACTGACCATCCTACTGATCCTCGACTTCGGCGATGTCATTTACAAAATAGCCTCCAATACCCTACTCAATAAATTGGATGCAGTCTATCACAGTGCCATCCGTTTTGTCACCAAAGCCCCATATACTACCCACCACTGCGACCTGTATGATCTCGTTGGCTGGCCCTCGCTTCATACTCATCACCAAACCCACTGGCTCCAGGTCATCTACAAGTCTCTGCTAGGTAAAGCCCTGACTTATCTCAGCTCACTGGTCACCATAGCAGCACCCACCCGTAGCACTCGCTCCAGCAGGTATAGCTCTCTGGTCACCCCCAAAGCCAATTCTTCCTTTGGCCGCCTCTCCTTCCATTTCTCTGCTGCCAATGACTGGAACGAACTGCAAAAATCTCTGAAGCTGGAGACTCTTACCTCCCTCACTAGCTTTAAGCACCAGCTGTCAGAGCAGCTCACAGATCACTGCACCTGTACATAGCTCATCTGTAAATATCCCATCCAATCTACCTCATCCCCATTCTGTATTTATTTATTTATCTTGCTCCTTTGCACCCCAGTATCTCAACTTGCACATTCATCTTCTGCACACCCTACCATTCCAGTGTTTAATTGCTATATTGTAATTACTTCACCACCATGGCCTATTTATTGCCTTACCTCTCTTATCCTACCTCATCTGCACATGCTGTATATAGACCTTTTCTACTGTATTATTGACTGTATGTTTGTTTATTCCATGTGTAACTCTGTGTTGTTGTATGTGTCAAACTGCTTTGCTTTATCTTGGCCAGGTCGCAGTTGCAAATGAGAACTTGTTCTCAACTAGCCTACCTGGTTAAATAAAGGTGTTCTCAACTAGCCTACCTGGTTAAATAAAGGTGAAATAAAAAATAAAAAAATTACAAATTGTGCACTGCCCTATGGGACTCCCAATCACAGCCAGATATGATACAGCCTGGATTTGAACCAGGGACTGGTTTAGATCGCTGCATCACTCGGGAACACAGTGGTCCCTGCTTGTTTAATTAAGGAGCATTGTTGCCGTGCTGGTTTCAAGGGGTTTAGCAGGCAATGGGGCAGAGAGAGGGTCCCAGTTAATGATGTCCCTGCATGCAATAGCCAGCCTGACCCATTACCCCACTGTTTAGTATGGAGCCTTCAGGGACAGGAACTCAGCCTCATTTACACCACTTTTCTCACAGAGGTCTATATCACAGTGGCTTTCACCTTGCCCATGATACGCATACTATGCAAGTGCGTTTGTGTGTGTTTTTGAGTGTGTGCGCATGCGTCTTTGTGTCTATCTGTGTGTGTCCTCAGGGAGCTAAGTCTTCAGGTATCAGACAAGGTTAGTCATCATCAAGAGAGTTGCAACCGCTGTTACAGTAACTGAGGCTCAACCGCTGTTACGGTAACTGAGGCTCAACCGCTGTTAGGGTAACTGAGGCCCAACCGCTGTTACAGTGAATTAGGCTCAACCACTGTTACAGTGAATTAGGCTCAACCGCTGTTACAGTGAATTAGGCTCAACCGCTGTTACGGTGAATTAGGCTCAACCGCTGTTACAGTGAATTAGGCTCAACCGCTGTTACGGTGAATTAGGCTCAACCGCTGTTACAGTGAATTAGGCTCAACCGCTGTTACGGTGAATTAGGCTCAACCGCTGTTACAGTAAATGAGGCTCAACCGCTGTTACGGTAACTGAGGAGCAACAGCTGTTACGGTAAATGAGGCTCAACCGCTGTTACGGTAACTGAGGAGCAACAGCTGTTACGGTAAATGAGGCTCAACCGCTGTTACGGTAACTGAGGAGCAACAGCTGTTACGGTAAATGAGGCTCAACCGCTGTTACGGTGAATTAGGCTCAACTGCTGTTACGGTGAATGAGGCTCAACCGCTGTTACGGTAAATGAGGCTCAACCGCTGTTAGGGTAACTGAGGCTCAACCCCTGTTACGGTAAATGAGGCTCAACCGCTGTTACGGTAAATGAGGCGCAACAGCTGTTACGGTAAATGAGGCGCAACAGCTGTTACGGTAAATGAGGCTCAACCGCTGTTAGGGTAACTGAGGCTCAACCCCTGTTACGGTAAATGAGGCTCAACCGCTGTTACGGTAAATGAGGCTCAACCGCTGTTACGGTAAATGAGGCGCAACAGCTGTTACGGTAAATGAGGCTCAACCGCTGTTACGGTGAATTAGGCTCAACCGCTGTTACGGTAAATGAGACCCAACCGCTGTTACGGTAAATGAGGCTCAACCGCTGTTACGGTAAATGAGGCTCAACCGCTGTTACAGTAACTGAGGCTCAACCCCTGTTACGGTGAATGAGGCTCAACCGCTGTTACGGTAAATGAGACCCAACAGCTGTTACGGTAAATGAGGCTCAACCGCTGTTACGGTAAATGAGGCTCAACCGCTGTTACGGTAAATGAGGCTCAACCGCTGTTACGGTAACTGAGGCTCAACCCCTGTTACGGTGAATGAGGCTCAACCGCTGTTACGGTAAATGAGGCTCAACCGCTGTTACGGTAACTGAGGCTCAACCCCTGTTACGGTAAATGAGGCTCAACCGCTGTTACGGTAAATGAGGCTCAACCGCTGTTACGGTAACTGAGGCTCAACCGCTGTTAGGGTAACTGAGGCTCAACCGCTGTTAGGGTAACTGAGGCTCAACAGCTGTTACGGTAACTGAGGCTCAACAGCTGTTACGGTAACTGAGGCTCAACCCCTGTTAGGGTAACTGAGGCTCAACAGCTGTTTGGGTAACTGAGGCTCAACCGCTGTTACGGTAACTGAGGCCCAACCGCTGTTACGGTAACTGAGGCCCAACCGCTGTTACGGTAACTGAGGCTCAACCGCTGTTACGGTAACTGAGGCTCAACCGCTGTTACGGTAACTGAAGCCCAACCGCTGTTACGGTAACTGAGGCCCAACCGCTGTTACGGTAACTGAGGCCCAACCGCTGTTACGGTAACTGAGGCCCAACCGCTATTACGGTAACTGAGGCTCAACCGCTGTTACGGTAACTGAGGCCCAACCGCTGTTACGGTAACTGAGGCCCAACCGCTGTTACGGTAACTGAGGCCCAATCGCTGTTACGGTAACTGAGGCCCAACCGCTGTTACGGTAACTGAGGCCCAACCGCTGTTACGGTAACTGAGGCTCAACCGCTGTTACGGTAACTGAGGCCCAACCGCTGTTACGGTAACTGAGGCCCAACCGCTGTTACGGTAACTGAGGCTCAACCGCTGTTACGGTAACTGAGGCCCAACCGCTGTTACGGTAACTGAGGCCCAACCGCTGTTACGGTAACTGAGGCTCAACTGCTGTTACGGCAACTGAGGCTCAACCGCTGTTACGGTAACTGAGGCTCAGGCTGGAAATAGAGCACAGACTGAAAGGGAAACAGACTCACTGGAATGATGTCATTATGATGGGACCAATCAGAAAGCAGGGTTATAATGATGTCATTACGAAAGGCACAATCACAGAGCAGGGTTATAACAATGTCATTATGAAGGGACCAATCCGAGAGCAGGGATATGATGACGTCATTATGAATAGACCACTTAGAAAGCAGGGTTATAGCAATGTCATTATGAAGGAACCAATCAGCCGGCTAATGATGATGTCATTGTCTCACTGTGACACGTGGGTGATGGACCACAGACTGAAAGAGAAACAGACTGACTGTGACGTGGGTGATGGACCACAGACTGAAAGAGAAACAGACTGACTGTGACGTGGGTGATAGACGACAAACTGAACGGGAAACAGATGACAGACTGAAAGAGAAACAGACTGACTGTGACACGTGGATGATAGACGACAGACTGAAAGGGAAACAAACTGACTGTGACACGTGGGTGATAGACGACAGACTGAACGGGAAACAGACTGACTGTGACACGTGGGTGATAGACGACAGACTGAAAGGGAAACAGACTGACTGTGACACGTGGGTGATAGACGACAGACTGAAAGGGAAACAAACTGACTGTGAGACGTGGGTGATAGACGACAGACTGAAAGAGAAACAGACTGACTGTGACACGTGGGTGATAGACGACAGACTGAACGGGAAACAGACTGACTGTGACACGTGGGTGATAGACGACAGACTGAAAGGGAAACAGACTGACTGTGACACGTGGGTGATAGACGACAGACTGAAAGGGAAACAGACTGACTGTGACACGTGGGTGATAGACGACAGACTGAAAGGGAAACAAACTGACTGTGAGACGTGGGTGATAGACGACAGACTGAAAGAGAAACAGACTGACTGTGACACGTGGGTGATAGACGACAGACTGAACGGGAAACAGACTGACTGTGACACGTGGGTGATAGACGACAGACTGAAAGGGAAACAGACTGACTGTGACACGTGGGTGATAGACGACAGACTGAAAGGGAAACAAACTGACTGTGACACGTGGGTGATAGACGACAGACTGAACGGGAAACAGACTGACTGTGACACGTGGGTGATAGACGACAGACTGAAAGGGAAACAGACTGACTGTGACACGTGGGTGATAGACGACAGACTGAAAGGGAAACAAACTGACTGTGACACGTGGGTGACTGGGGTCAGAACACACTGGTCCTCCTGGTCCAGATCGTCCCCAAAGCTGCTGTTCCTCTGGAGGGGACGAGGGTGCTGCACCTCCAACAAACCAGGGGTCTTTTTCACTGCCAACACATACAGTCCCACGCACGCACGCACGCACGCATGCACGCACACACACACACACTCAGAATATGCATAGCCAAGTGACAGAAGATTTCCCTATGATCTTATAATGTAATTTCAAAAAATCCATGCAACCCTTTCACATTTCTATATTTCTGTAGCGAAAACAAAACAGCTCAGTGCTTTGTTACCTGGGAGTGGAGAGCTGAACGTAAGGGAGGAAAGAGAGGTCCAGGACTGCTGGGTATCTGTGAGACCAAGAAGAGGAGGGAAGGGAGGGATGGAGACAAACACACAAGAGGATCATGTAGCTAGCAATCTAGTAGATACATGATCCTCTGGGTGGGATGGGAAAGGCTGGGAGGCATGGTTTCTACGGGTCATGGAGGGGGATGGGGGCTAGGCGGGACGGGATGGGAAGCATAGTTTCTACGGGTCCTGGAGGGGGATGGGGGCTAGGCGGGACGGGAAGCATGGTTTCTACGGGTCATGGGGGGGGGGGGCAAGGCGGGATGGGAAGCATGGTTTCTACGGGTCATGGAGGGGGATGGGGGCTAGGCGGGACGGGATGGGAAGCATGGTTTCTACGGGTCATGGGGGGGGGCAAGGCGGGATGGGAAGCATGGTTTCTACGGGTCATGGAGGGGGATGGGGGCTAGGCGGGATGGGAAGCATGGTTTCTACGGGTCATGGGGGGGGGGGGGGCAAGGCGGGACGGGAAGCATGGTTTCTGGGTGGGGACGGAGGATTGCAGAAGGTGGATGGGGACTAAGGGGGCAATGGGAAGCATGGTTTCTGGGTGGGGACGGAGGATTGCAGAAGGTGGATGGGGACTAAGGGGGCAATGGGAAGCATGGTTTCTGGGTGGGGACGGAGGATTGCAGAAGGTGGATGGGGACTAAGGGGGCAATGGGAAGCATGGTTTCTGGGTGGGGACGGAGGATTGCAGAAGGTGGATGGGGACTAAGGGGGCAATGGGAAGCATGGTTTCTGGGTGGGGACGGAGGATTGCAGAAGGTGGATGGGGACTAGGCGGGATGGGAAGCATGGTTTCTGGGTGGGGACGGAGGATTGCAGAAGGTGGATGGGGACTAAGGGGGCAATGGGAAGCATGGTTTCTGGGTGGGGACGGAGGATTGCAGAAGGTGGATGGGGACTAGGCGGGATGGGAAGCATGGTTTCTGGGTGGGGACGGAGGATTGCAGAAGGTGGATGGGGACTAAGGGGGCAATGGGAAGCATGGTTTCTGGGTGGGGACGGAGGATTGCAGAAGGTGGATGGGGACTAAGGGGGCAATGGGAAGCATGGTTTCTGGGTGGGGACGGAGGATTGCAGAAGGTGGATGGGGACTAAGGGGGCAATGGGAAGCATGGTTTCTGGGTGGGGACGGAGGATTGCAGAAGGTGGATGGGGACTAAGGGGGCAATGGGAAGCATGGTTTCTGGGTGGGGACGGAGGATTGCAGAAGGTGGATGGGGACTAAGGGGGCAATGGGAAGCATGGTTTCTGGGTGGGGACGGAGGATTGCAGAAGGTGGATGGGGACTAAGGGGGCAATGGGAAGCATGGTTTCTGGGTGGGGACGGAGGATTGCAGAAGGTGGATGGGGACTAAGGGGGCAATGGGAAGCATGGTTTCTGGGTGGGGACGGAGGATTGCAGAAGGTGGATGGGGACTAAGGGGGCAATGGGAAGCATGGTTTCTGGGTGGGGACGGAGGATTGCAGAAGGTGGATGGGGACTAAGGGGGCAATGGGAAGCATGGTTTCTGGGTGGGGACGGAGGATTGCAGAAGGTGGATGGGGACTAAGGGGGCAATGGGAAGCATGGTTTCTGGGTGGGGACGGAGGATTGCAGAAGGTGGATGGGGACTAAGGGGGCAATGGGAAGCATGGTTTCTGGGTGGGGACGGAGGATTGCAGAAGGTGGATGGGGACTAGGCGGGATGGGAAGCATGGTTTCTGGGTGGGGACGGAGGATTGCAGAAGGTGGATGGGGACTAAGGGGGCAATGGGAAGCATGGTTTCTGGGTGGGGACGGAGGATTGCAGAAGGTGGATGGGGACTAAGGGGGCAATGGGAAGCATGGTTTCTGGGTGGGGACGGAGGATTGCAGAAGGTGGATGGGGACTAAGGGGGCAATGGGAAGCATGGTTTCTGGGTGGGGACGGAGGATTGCAGAAGGTGGATGGGGACTAAGGGGGCAATGGGAAGCATGGTTTCTGGGTGGGGACGGAGGATTGCAGAAGGTGGATGGGGACTAAGGGGGCAATGGGAAGCATGGTTTCTGGGTGGGGACGGAGGATTGCAGAAGGTGGATGGGGACTAAGGGGGCAATGGGAAGCATGGTTTCTGGGTGGGGACGGAGGATTGCAGAAGGTGGATGGGGACTAAGGGGGCAATGGGAAGCATGGTTTCTGGGTGGGGACGGAGGATTGCAGAAGGTGGATGGGGACTAAGGGGGCAATGGGAAGCATGGTTTCTGGGTGGGGACGGAGGATTGCAGAAGGTGGATGGGGACTAAGGGGGCAATGGGAAGCATGGTTTCTGGGTGGGGACGGAGGATTGCAGAAGGTGGATGGGGACTAAGGGGGCAATGGGAAGCATGGTTTCTGGGTGGGGACGGAGGATTGCAGAAGGTGGATGGGGACTAAGGGGGCAATGGGAAGCATGGTTTCTGGGTGGGGACGGAGGATTGCAGAAGGTGGATGGGGACTAAGGGGGCAATGGGAAGCATGGTTTCTGGGTGGGGACGGAGGATTGCAGAAGGTGGATGGGGACTAAGGGGGCAATGGGAAGCATGGTTTCTGGGTGGGGACGGAGGATTGCAGAAGGTGGATGGGGACTAAGGGGGCAATGGGAAGCATGGTTTCTGGGTGGGGACGGAGGATTGCAGAAGGTGGATGGGGACTAAGGGGGCAATGGGAAGCATGGTTTCTGGGTGGGGACGGAGGATTGCAGAAGGTGGATGGGGACTAAGGGGGCAATGGGAAGCATGGTTTCTGGGTGGGGACGGAGGATTGCAGAAGGTGGATGGGGACTAAGGGGGCAATGGGAAGCATGGTTTCTGGGTGGGGACGGAGGATTGCAGAAGGTGGATGGGGACTAAGGGGGCAATGGGAAGCATGGTTTCTGGGTGGGGACGGAGGATTGCAGAAGGTGGATGGGGACTAAGGGGGCAATGGGAAGCATGGTTTCTGGGTGGGGACGGAGGATTGCAGAAGGTGGATGGGGACTAAGGGGGCAATGGGAAGCATGGTTTCTGGGTGGGGACGGAGGATTGCAGAAGGTGGATGGGGACTAAGGGGGCAATGGGAAGCATGGTTTCTGGGTGGGGACGGAGGATTGCAGAAGGTGGATGGGGACTAAGGGGGCAATGGGAAGCATGGTTTCTGGGTGGGGACGGAGGATTGCAGAAGGTGGATGGGGACTAAGGGGGCAATGGGAAGCATGGTTTCTGGGTGGGGACGGAGGATTGCAGAAGGTGGATGGGGACTAAGGGGGCAATGGGAAGCATGGTTTCTGGGTGGGGACGGAGGATTGCAGAAGGTGGATGGGGACTAAGGGGGCAATGGGAAGCATGGTTTCTGGGTGGGGACGGAGGATTGCAGAAGGTGGATGGGGACTAAGGGGGCAATGGGAAGCATGGTTTCTGGGTGGGGACGGAGGATTGCAGAAGGTGGATGGGGACTAAGGGGGCAATGGGAAGCATGGTTTCTGGGTGGGGACGGAGGATTGCAGAAGGTGGATGGGGACTAAGGGGGCAATGGGTTGGGGTTATCTTTCTATGCATTCAAATGTATTTTTATAAAGCCCTCTTTACATCAGCAGTTGTCAACGTGCTTCATAGAAACCCAGCCTGAAACACCAACAAGCTACTAAGATAATCACGATAACAAGATAGAAGGGTGGCACAACTGAGACATTTTGAAGGGGGTTCCAGAACCACTACAACCTCAATGTGCTGGAACCAACACATTCAACTGAAGACGGATTTATCTGCAGTTGACTGACTAAAGGGTTATATACCTATACACACATGTACCGAAGGAGCAGGCAGTGAGAGACAGATATAACAGTAACCGAGACAGTGATTGGCCAAGAGGACAGCTGCAGTGATTGGTCAAGAGGACAATGACAGATGCAGTGATTGGTCAAGAGGACAGTAACAGATGCAGTGATTGGTCAAGAGGACAGTAACAGATGCAGTGATTGGTCAAGAGGACAGTAACAGTGACAGTGATTGGTCAAGAGGACAGTAACAGTGACAGTGATTGGTCAAGAGGACAGTAACAGATGCAGTGATTGGTCAAGGGGACAGTAACAGATGCAGTGATTGGTCAAGAGGACAGTGACAGATGCAGTGATTGGTCAAGAGGACAGTGACAGATGCAGTGATTGGTCAAGAGGACAGTAACAGATGCAGTGATTGGTCAAGAGGACAGTAACAGATGCAGTGATTGGTCAAGAGGACAGTAAAAGTGACTGGACAGGAGGAGTGGACACTAACAGGAGCTCACCACATCCTAGTGCTTCAGCTAAACAAAAGCCAGAAACAGCAGATAGGGAAAAGAGAGAGGGGGAGAAAGAGAAACAGAGAGGTAAAGAGAATAGAGAGTGTGTTGAAAACCGTGGGAAATGTCTAATACATTCATAAAATTAATCATAATTAATTTGACAGAAATGGAAATGGCTCTGATAACCCCTGGCAGAGTGCCATTAAAATGGGGGTGAACTGCCCCTTTAGGTTACTCAAATCCACTAAGATGCAGTGTAAATATATATAAGAGAGTACCCCTCTCCTACCTGTACACACAGTGCTGTAGACATCAGAGCTGAGCTCCCTCCCACTATTGAACACTGAGTCGTAGGAGATACTGGGAACAGTGGGAGAACCAGGCCCGTCGTCCTTCTCACTGCTCTTCAACTTCCTCCTCAGCTTCACCTGTTTACAGAGGGACAGACCTGAATGGATGGATGGATGGATGGGGGGGGGGGTGGATGGGGGGGTGGATGGGTGATGGATGAATGATGATGGGTGGGTGGGGGGGGGGGGAGTGGATGGATGATGGATGAATGATGGATGGATGGACAGATGGGTGGGTGGGGGGGTAGATGGATGATGGATGCATGATGGATGGATGGACAGATGGGTGGGTGGGGGGGTAGATGGATGATGGATGCATGATGGATGGATGGACAGATGGGTGGGTGGGGGGGTAGTTGGATGATGAATGCATGATGGATGGGTGGGGGGGTGGGGGGGTGGATGGGTGATGGATGAATGATGATGGGTGGGTGGGGGGGTGGATGGATGATGGATGAATGATGGATGGATGGACAGATGGGTGGGTGGGGGGGTAGATGGATGATGGATGCATGATGGATGGATGGACAGATGGGTGGGTGGGGGGGTAGATGGAAGATGAATGCATGATGGATGGATGGGTGGGGGGGTGGATGGATGAATGATGGATGGATGGATGGGTGGGGGGGTGGATGGATGATGGATGCATGATGGATGGATGGACAGATGGGTGGGTGGGGGGGTGGATGGATGATGGATGAATGATGGATGGATGGACAGATGGATGGGTGGGTGGGGGGGTGGATGGATGATGGATGAATGATGGATGGATGGGTGGGTGGGGGGTGGATGGATGATGGATGAATGATGGATGGATGGACAGATGGGTGGGTGGGTAGATGGATGATGGATGCATGATGGATGGATGGACAGATGGGTGGGTGGGGGGGTAGATGGATGATGGATGCATGATGGATGGATGGACAGATGGGTGGGTGGGGGGGTAAATGGATGATGGATGCATGATGGATGGATGGGTGGGGGGTGGATGGATGATGGATGAATGATGGATGGATGGATGGGTGGGGGGGTGGATGGATGATGGATGCATGATGGATGGATGGACAGATGGGTGGGTGGGGGGGTGGATGGATGGATGATGGATGAATGATGGATGGATGGACAGATGGATGGGTGGGTGGGGGGGTGGATGGATGATGGATGAATGATGGATGGATGGACAGATGGATGGGTGGGTGGGGGGGTGGATGGATGATGGATGAATGATGGATGGATGGACAGATGGATGGGTGGGTGGGTGGGTCGGTGGGTGGGTGGGTGGATGGATGATGGATGAATGATGAATGATGGATGGATGGACAGATGGGTGGGTGGGTGGGTGGGTGGGTGGGTGATGGATGAATGATGGATGGATGGATGGATGGATAGATGGGTGGGTGGGTGGGTGGATGGACGGATGGGTGGGTGGATGGATGATGGATGAATGATGGATGGATGGGTGGGTGTGTATACGGACAGTGGGTGAATGGATGGGTGGATAGATGAATGGATGGGTGGATAGATTGATGGATGGATGAATGAATGGGTGGGTGGGTGGATGAATGGATGGGTGGGTGGGTGGGTCAATGGATGGACGGAGAGCGGATTGGCTGGATGGGTAAATGGATGGGTGGGTGGATAAATGGATGGGTAGAAGAATGGATTGATGAATGAATTAATGAAATAGCATCGATCTGATAACCAGTGATTCTATATGGACAGCTGACCGTTTTCTTGGGCTTGGGACTGGATACAGAGGAGCTGAGCAGAGCAGGTCTCCTCCTCACAAACATCTTGAAGGTGGCCGAGTCAGGGTTCTCCACAGCAAAGACCCTCCACGAAGTCTGGACAGAGAATGTGATCAGGAAGTAAACAGACATTAACATTGCAGGTGACTACTAGAATCTACACCACAGTTGACTCGAGATGAAGGTACTTTTAAGGAAAAGTGAGGAATGCATCTACCTAACCAAGCTCCACAGCATCTCCAGACTAATAGGTTTTCTGAAATGCAACAGTTGTTGTGAAGTAAAAGAGCATGCTGGTATAACAGAGATAAGAATGGGCCGAAAAGCTCACTTCACGGCTAGCTTGAAATGTCGCCAATTGTGCCATCGAATGGGATCCTTTTCTATAGCTCAACTGGTTCGTACGTTGTCAAGGGGGGCGGTCAAAGTGTGTTAGCGAGGCAGAGGGCCCCAGGTTTGAGCTGTGGAACAGACAGTTTACTCTGAGTTGTAGTCAGAGAGAAGGAAGCTAATGTTGCTTATCTAGCACACTGATGTCAGTTTCACTGGGTACTGTCTCTGTCAGACTCACCTGGATGAGAATGGCAGCTGCAGGGATCTGTCTGTTGAAGTGCTTCTGTCTCTGTTTCTGTTGAACCTTCAGTGCAAAGCCTGAACCCAGGATCCCCTGCAAACAAACGCAGAGGATTACTACACTAGAAAAGTAGGGGTGTTACCTAGTACCATAAAGGGTTCTTCAATTGTCCCCTAAGGAGAACCCTCTGAAAATAACTATTTTGGGTTCCAAGTAGAACCTCCAAAGGGTTCTACCTGGAACGAAAAAAAAGGTTATCCTATGGGGACAAACGAATAACCCTTCTTTTCTAAGAGTGGTGTTACTGATGAACAAACAGTATCTTTCCACCTGATTACTCCTGCACTCACAGCTGGTAGGGCGAAGAAGGAGATGGCAAAGACTGAGAAACACGATGCAATGGTTTTACCGATCCACGTCTGAGGCACCTTGTCTCCATAGCCTATAGTTGTGACGGTCACCTGCAAAAGACAAAAGACTGCTTGGTGAGTCATCCCAGACACCTGCCCTGTTAAGTGAAGCCAGACACACACACACCAGTGGAGGCTGCTGAGAGGAGGACAGCTCATTATAATGGCTGTAACGGAGCCAATGGAATGGCATCAAATATCTGGAAACCATGGAAACCATGTGTTTGATACCATTCCACTGATTCCGCTCCAGTCATTACCACGAGCCTGTCCTCCCTGATTAAAGTGACACCAACCTCCTGGGAAACACACACACACACACACACACACACACACACACACACACACACACACACACACACACACACACACACACACACACACACACACACACACACACACACACACACACACAGCAGCCTTACCACCCCCCACCACAAGGCGTCAGCGTAGCTCCCGAACTCATTGGCTCCATTGCTGTCCACAGCATCCTTCTCTGCCAGGTACACAAAGTAGGAGGAGAAGATGAGCCCCAGGAAACCAATGTACAGCGTGGTGATGAGCTCCTGGGCACACACACACGCACGCACGTGCACACACACACACACACACACGCACGCACATACACATACACACACACGCATGTACACATGCACGCGCACACATAAAGGCACACACACACATGCACGCACACACACATACACACACACGCATGTACACATGCACGCACACACACAAAGGCATGAACACACACACACAAAGGCATGAACACACACACACACAAAGGCAATGCAAACACACACACACGAGGAATAAATGTATTAATAAAAAATTAAAGTTTGTCGCTCAGCATTAAATTAGGAGTGTGTGTTAGTGTTAGTCAACTCTGTTAATCTGTGCAGTGAACAACTCATAATGATAAGAATACATGGTATTTATATAGCGCTTTTCAAGGACCCAAACTAACCTGCCTGTGGATGAAGACCACAGAGCCCAGCAGACGCCACGTTCCTCCCTGCCGGTCCACATGAAGCATACGCAGGATCTGCAGGAAGCGAATCCCTCTGGAACAAAAAACACACGGTCTGTGATCGGGGCTCCAGACAAACATTTTCCCCTGATGGAACTGCACACAATAGAAAACAACTGGTAATCATCTGATAAAGTGATTTAGTTATAGACAGACTACTGCGATGGTATTACAGATATTACCAATTAGTAATCATCTGATAAAGTGATTTAGTTATAGACAGACTACTGAGATGGTATTACAGATATTAGTTGTTTCATCTAACATGTCCACGCAGGAATGCCACGCAGGAATGCCACGCAGGAATGCCACACAGGAATGCCACGCAGGAATGCCACGCAGGAATGCCACGTAGGAATGCCACGTAGGAATGCCACGCAGGAATGCCACGCAGGAATGCCACGCAGGAATGCCACGCAGGAATGCCACGCAGGAATGCCACGCAGGAATGCCACGCAGGAATGCCACATAGGAATGCCACGCAGGAATGCCACGCAGGAATGCCACGCAGGAATGCCACGCAGGAATGCCACGCAGGAATGCATGATTCAACGAATCCAGTGAGGTCATGAATTTTGGGGCAAATATTCTATAGTTGTTATAGCTGTTTTTTTTTGCATTTTCTTTTTGTTCAATAGAGATACATTTGCCCACATCTTTTATGTGCAATAATATCATAGGCAGATTTATTTGGGACTATTTCACCACCTGAGTAAGTGGAAACTCCAAAAATATTAGCTTGATCACTTAACATAATACCCACTGATGGTGACCATGTAGGATTCTAACACTAAAGTCAATTACCTAAAAAAACATTGCAGTTGTAGCCTACTACCCAATGAGGCTATGGCCGATGCAACGTCCGACTCGCATTTCTCCAGCTGCGTATCTCAAAACCATATTAAATATCTTGGTTGTAAAATAGCTTACTGAGAGTTGAGAAATAAAAACTACATCTACAGAAAGCTGAGAACCTCCTCTCTTTAACAGTGACAACTGTAGGTGCTGAGAACCTCCTCTCTTTAACAGTGACAACCGTAGTTGCTGAGAACCCCCTCTCTTTAACAGTGACAACTGTAGTTGCTGAGAACCCCCTCTCTTTAACAGTGACAACCGTAGTTGCTGAGAACCTCCTCTCTTTAACAGTGACAACTGTAGTTGCTGAGAACCTCCTCTCTTTAACAGTGACAACTGTAGTTGCTGAGAACCTCCTCTCTTTAACAGTGACAATCGTAGTTGCTGAGAACCTCCTCTCTTTAACAGTGACAACCGTAGTTGCTGAGAACCTCCTCTCTTTAACAGTGACAACTGTAGTTGCTGAGAACCTCCTCTCTTTAACAGTGACAACCATAGTTGCTGAGAACCTCCTCTCTTTAACAGTGACAACCATAGTTGCTGAGAACCTCCTCTCTTTAACAGTGACAACCGTAGTTGCTGAGAACCTCCTCTACTACAACCGTAGTTGCTGAGAACCTCCTCTCTTTAACAGTGACAACCGTAGTTGCTGAGAACCTCCTCTCTTTAACAGTGACAACTGTAGTTGCTGAGAACCTCCTCTCTTTAACAGTGACAACCATAGTTGCTGAGAACCTCCTCTCTTTAACAGTGACAACCGTAGTTGCTGAGAACCTCCTCTCTTTAACAGTGACAACTGTAGTTGCTGAGAACCTCCTCTCTTTAACAGTGACAACCGTAGTTGCTGAGAACCTCCTCTCTTTAACAGTGACAACTGTAGTTGCTGAGAACCTCCTCTCTTTAACAGTGACAACCGTAGTTGCTGAGAACCTCCTCTCTTTAACAGTGACAACCGTAGTTGCTGAGAACCTCCTATCTTTAACAGTGACAACCGTAGTTGCTGAGAACCTCCTCTCTTTAACAGTGACAACTGTAGTTGCTGAGAACCTCCTCTCTTTAACAGTGACAACCGTAGTTGCTGAGAACCTCCTCTCTTTAACAGTGACAACTGTAGTTGCTGAGAACCTCCTCTCTTTAACAGTGACAACCGTAGTTGCTGAGAACCTCCTCTCTTTAACAGTGACAACCGTAGTTGCTGAGAACCTCCTCTCTTTAACAGTGACAACCGTAGTTGCTGAGAACCTCCTCTCTTTAACAGTGACAACTGTAGTTGCTGAGAACCTCCTCTCTTTAACAGTGACAACCATAGTTGCTGAGAACCTCCTCTCTTTAACAGTGACAACCATAGTTGCTGAGAACCTCCTCTCTTTAACAGTGACAACCGTAGTTGCTGAGAACCTCCTCTACTACAACCGTAGTTGCTGAGAACCTCCTCTCTTTAACAGTGACAACCGTAGTTGCTGAGAACCTCCTCTCTTTAACAGTGACAACTGTAGTTGCTGAGAACCTCCTCTCTTTAACAGTGACAACCATAGTTGCTGAGAACCTCCTCTCTTTAACAGTGACAACCGTAGTTGCTGAGAACCTCCTCTCTTTAACAGTGACAACTGTAGTTGCTGAGAACCTCCTCTCTTTAACAGTGACAACCGTAGTTGCTGAGAACCTCCTCTCTTTAACAGTGACAACTGTAGTTGCTGAGAACCTCCTCTCTCTAACAGTGACAACCGTAGTTGCTGAGAACCTCCTCTCTTTAACAGTGACAACCGTAGTTGCTGAGAACCTCCTCTCTTTAACAGTGACAACCGTAGTTGCTGAGAACCTCCTCTCTTTAACAGTGACAACTGTAGTTGCTGAGAACCTCCTATCTTTAACAGTGACAACCGTAGTTGCTGAGAACCTCCTCTCTTTAACAGTGACAACTGTAGTTGCTGAGAACCTCCTCTCTTTAACAGTGACAACCGTAGTTGCTGAGAACCTCCTCTCTTTAACAGTGACAACTGTAGTTGCTGAGAACCTCCTCTCTTTAACAGTGACAACCGTAGTTGCTGAGAACCTCCTCTCTTTAACAGTGACAACTGTAGTTGCTGAGAACCTCCTATCTTTAACAGTGACAACCGTAGTTGCTGAGAACCTCCTCTCTTTAACAGTGACAACTGTAGTTGCTGAGAACCTCCTCTCTTTAACAGTGACAACCGTAGTTGCTGAGAACCTCCTCTCTTTAACAGTGACAACTGTAGTTGCTGAGAACCTCCTCTCTTTAACAGTGACAACCGTAGTTGCTGAGAACCTCCTCTCTTTAACAGTGACAACTGTAGTTGCTGAGAACCTCCTCTCTTTAACAGTGACAACTGTAGTTGCTGAGAACCTCCTCTCTTTAACAGTGACAACTGTAGTTGCTGAGAACCTCCTCTCTTTAACAGTGACAACCGTAGTTGCTGAGAACCTCCTCTCTTTAACAGTGACAACTGTAGTTGCTGAGAACCTCCTCTCTTTAACAGTGACAACTGTAGTTGCTGAGAACCTCCTCTCTTTAACATTGACAACTGTAGGTGCTTCCAAAGATGTTTATTACCCGCAATTTGGATTTTGAAATGTTACAGCCTATACAATCTTAATACAAATCTCCTGGAATGCGGGGAGAGAGTGAGTAAGTGGCTCGCTCATTACAGCAGCAGGCCCCAGCTAAACAGGCACAGAGACCTTCACTACAGCAGCAGGCCCCAGCTAAACAGGCACAGAGACCTTCATTACAGCAGCAGGCCCCAGCTAAACAGGCACAGAGACCTTCACTACAGCAGCAGGCCCCAGCTAAACAGGCACAGAGACCTTCATTACAGCAGCAGGCCCCAGCTAAACAGGCACAGAGACCTTCACTACAGCAGCAGGCCCCAGCTAAACAGGCACAGAGACCTTCATTACAGCAGCAGGCCCCAGCTAAACAGGCACAGAGACCTTCATTACAGTAGCAGGCCCCAGCTAAACAGGCACAGAGACCTTCACTACAGCAGCAGGCCCCAGCTAAACAGGCACAGAGACCTTCACTACAGCAGCAGGCCCCAGCTAAACAGGCACAGAGACCTTCATTACAGCAGCAGGCCCCAGCTAAACAGGCACAGAGACCTTCACTACAGCAGCAGGCCCCAGCTAAACAGGCACAGAGACCTTCATTACAGCAGCAGGCCCCAGCTAAACAGGCACAGAGACCTTCATTACAGTAGCAGGCCCCAGCTAAACAGGCACAGAGACCTTCACTACAGCAGCAGGCCCCAGCTAAACAGGCACAGGGGCAGAGACCTTCATTACAGCAGCAGGCCCCAGCTAAACAGGCACAGTGACAGAGACCTTCACTACAGCAGCAGGCCCCAGCTAAACAGGCACAGAGACCTTCACTAAATCAGCAGGCCCCAGCTAAACAGGCACAGTGACAGAGACCTTCACTACAGCAGCAGGCCCCATTTAAACAGGCACAGGCACAGAGACCTTCATTACAGCAGCAGGCCCCATTTAAACAGGCACAGGGACAGAGACCTTCATTACAGCAGCAGGCCCCAGCTAAACAGGCACAGAGACCTTCACTACAGCAGCAGGCCCCAGCTAAACAGGCACAGAGACCTTCATTACAGCAGCAGGCCCCAGCTAAACACGCACAGGGACAGAGACCTTCACTACAGCAGCAGGCCCCAGCTAAACAGGCACAGGGACAAAGACCTTCACTACAGCAGCAGGCCCCAGCTAAACAGGCACAGGGACAGAGACCTTCACTACAGCAGTAGGCCCCAGCTAAACAGGCACAGGGACAAAGACCTTCACTACAGCAGCAGGCCCCAGCTAAACAGGCACAGGGACAGAGACCTTCACTACAGCAGCAGGCCCCAGCTAAACAGGCACAAGGACAAAGACCTTCACTACAGCAGCAGGCCCCAGCTAAACAGGCACAGGGACAAAGACCTTCACTACAGCAGCAGGCCCCAGCTAAACAGGCACAGGGGCAGAGACCTTCACTACAGCAGCAGGCCCCAGCTAAACAGGCACAGGGGCAAAGACCTTCACTACAGCAGCAGGCCCCAGCTAAACTGGCACAGGCACAAAGACCTTCACTACAGCAGCAGGCCCCAGCTAAACAGGCACAGGAACAAAGACCTTCACTACAGCAGCAGGTCCCAGCTAAACAGGCACAGGGGCAGAGACCTTCACTACAGCAGCAGGCCCCAGCTAAACAGGCACAGAGACCTTCACTACAGCAGCAGCCCCCAGCTAAACAGGCACAGGGGCAGAGACCTTCACTACAGCAGCAGGCCCCAGCTAAACAGGCACAGGGACAGAGACCTTCACTACAGCAGCAGGCCCCAGCTAAACAGGCACAGAGACCTTCATTACAGCAGCAGGCCCCAGCTAAACAGGCACAGGGACAGAGACCTTCACTACAGCAGCAGGCCCCAGCTAAACAGGCACAGAGACCTTCATTACAGCAGCAGGCCCCAGCTAAACAGGCACAGGGACAAATACCTTCACTACAGCAGCAGGCCCCAGCTAAACAGGCACAGGGACAAAGACTTTCACTACAGCAGCAGGCCCCAGCTAAACAGGCACAGGGACAGAGACCTTCACTACAGCAGCAGGCCCCAGCTAAACAGGCACAGGGACAGAGACCTTCACTACAGCAGCAGGCCCCAGCTAAACAGGCACAGAGACCTTCATTACAGCAGCAGGCCCCAGCTAAACAGGCACAGGGACAGAGACCTTCACTACAGCAGCAGGCCCCAGCTAAACAGGCACAGTGACAGAGACCTTCATTACAGCAGCAGGCCCCAGCTAAACAGGCACAGGCACAGAGACCTTCATTACAGCAGCAGGCCCCAGCTAAACAGGCACAGGCACAGGGACAGAGACCTTCACTACAGCAGCAGGCCCCAGGTAACAGGCACAGTGACAGAGACCTTCACTACAGCAGCAGGCCCCAGCTAAACAGGCACAGGGGCAGAGACCTTCACTACAGCAGCAGGCCCCAGCTAAACAGGCACAGGGACAGACACCTTCACTACAGCAGCAGGCCCCAGCTAAACAGGCACAGGCACAAAGACCTTCACTACAGAATGCAGGCACCAGCTAAACAGGCACAGGGACAAAGACCTTCACTAAAGCAGCAGGCCCCAGCTAAACAGGCACAGGGACAAAGACCTTCACTACAGCAGCAGGCCCCAGCTAAACAGGCACAGTGACAGAGACCTTCACTACAGCAGTAGGCCCCAGCTAAACAGGCACAGGGACAGAGACCTTCACTACAGCAGCAGGCCCCAGCTAAACAGGCACAGTGACAGAGACCTTCACTACAGCAGTAGGCCCCAGCTAAACAGGCACAGTGACAGAGACCTTCACTACAGCAGCAGGCCCCAGCTAAACAGGCACAGAGACAGAGACCTTCACTACAGCAGCAGGCCCCAGCTAAACAGGCACAGTGACAGAGACCTTCACTACAGCAGCAGGCCCCAGCGAAACAGGCACAGGGACAGAGACCTTCACTACAGCAGCAGGCCCCAGCGAAACAGGCACAGAGACAGAGACCTTCACTACAGCAGCAGGCCCCAGCTAAACAGGCACAGGGACAAAGACCTTCACTAAAGCAGCAGGTCCCAGCTAAACAGGCACAGGGGCAGAGACCTTCACTACAGCAGCAGGCCCCAGCTAAACAGGCACAGAGACCTTCACTACAGCAGCAGCCCCCAGCTAAACAGGCACAGGGGCAGAGATCTTCACTACAGCAGCAGGCCCCAGCTAAACAGGCACAGGGACAGAGACCTTCACTACAGCAGCAGGCCCCAGCTAAACAGGCACAGAGACCTTCATTACAGCAGCAGGCCCCAGCTAAACAGGCACAGGGACAGAGACCTTCACTACAGCAGCAGGCCCCAGCTAAACAGGCACAGAGACCTTCATTACAGCAGCAGGCCCCAGCTAAACAGGCACAGGGACAAAGACCTTCACTACAGCAGCAGGCCCCAGCTAAACAGGCACAGGGACAGAGACCTTCACTACAGCAGTAGGCCCCAGCTAAACAGGCACAGGGACAAAGACCTTCACTACAGCAGCAGGCCCCAGCTAAACAGGCACAGGGACAGAGACCTTCACTACAGCAGCAGGCCCCAGCTAAACAGGCACAAGGACAAAGACCTTCACTACAGCAGCAGGCCCCAGCTAAACAGGCACAGGGACAAAGACCTTCACTACAGCAGCAGGCCCCAGCTAAACAGGCACAGGGGCAGAGACCTTCACTACAGCAGCAGGCCCCAGCTAAACAGGCACAGGGGCAAAGACCTTCACTACAGCAGCAGGCCCCAGCTAAACTGGCACAGGCACAAAGACCTTCACTACAGCAGCAGGCCCCAGCTAAACAGGCACAGGAACAAAGACCTTCACTACAGCAGCAGGTCCCAGCTAAACAGGCACAGGGGCAGAGACCTTCACTACAGCAGCAGGCCCCAGCTAAACAGGCACAGAGACCTTCACTACAGCAGCAGCCCCCAGCTAAACAGGCACAGGGGCAGAGACCTTCACTACAGCAGCAGGCCCCAGCTAAACAGGCACAGGGACAGAGACCTTCACTACAGCAGCAGGCCCCAGCTAAACAGGCACAGAGACCTTCATTACAGCAGCAGGCCCCAGCTAAACAGGCACAGGGACAGAGACCTTCACTACAGCAGCAGGCCCCAGCTAAACAGGCACAGAGACCTTCATTACAGCAGCAGGCCCCAGCTAAACAGGCACAGGGACAAATACCTTCACTACAGCAGCAGGCCCCAGCTAAACAGGCACAGGGACAAAGACTTTCACTACAGCAGCAGGCCCCAGCTAAACAGGCACAGGGACAGAGACCTTCACTACAGCAGCAGGCCCCAGCTAAACAGGCACAGGGACAGAGACCTTCACTACAGCAGCAGGCCCCAGCTAAACAGGCACAGAGACCTTCATTACAGCAGCAGGCCCCAGCTAAACAGGCACAGGGACAGAGACCTTCACTACAGCAGCAGGCCCCAGCTAAACAGGCACAGTGACAGAGACCTTCATTACAGCAGCAGGCCCCAGCTAAACAGGCACAGGCACAGGGACAGAGACCTTCACTACAGCAGCAGGCCCCAGGTAACAGGCACAGTGACAGAGACCTTCACTACAGCAGCAGGCCCCAGGTAACAGGCACAGTGACAGAGACCTTCACTACAGCAGCAGGCCCCAGCTAAACAGGCACAGGGACAGAGACCTTCACTACAGCAGCAGGCCCCAGCTAAACAGGCACAGGCACAAAGACCTTCACTACAGCATGCAGGCACCAGCTAAACAGGCACAGGGACAAAGACCTTCACTAAAGCAGCAGGCCCCAGCTAAACAGGCACAGGGACAAAGACCTTCACTACAGCAGCAGGCCCCAGCTAAACAGGCACAGTGACAGAGACCTTCACTACAGCAGCAGGCCCCAGCTAAACAGGCACAGGGACAGAGACCTTCACTACAGCAGCAGGCCCCAGCTAAACAGGCACAGTGACAGAGACCTTCACTACAGCAGTAGGCCCCAGCTAAACAGGCACAGTGACAGAGACCTTCACTACAGCAGCAGGCCCCAGCTAAACAGGCACAGAGACAGAGACCTTCACTACAGCAGCAGGCCCCAGCTAAACAGGCACAGTGACAAAGACCTTCACTAAAGCAGCAGGCCCCAGCTAAACAGGCACAGGGACAAAGACCTTCACTACAGCAGCAGGCCCCAGCTAAACAGGCACAGTGACAGAGACCTTCACTACAGCAGTAGGCCCCAGCTAAACAGGCACAGGGACAGAGACCTTCACTACAGCAGTAGGCCCCAGCTAAACAGGCACAGTGACAGAGACCTTCACTACAGCAGCAGGCCCCAGCTAAACAGGCACAGGGACAGAGACCTTCATTACAGCAGCAGGCCCCAGCTAAACAGGCACAGAGACAGAGACCTTCACTACAGCAGCAGGCCCCAGCTAAACAGGCACAGTGACAGAGACCTTCACTACAGCAGCAGGCCCCAGCGAAACAGGCACAGGGACAGAGACCTTCACTACAGCAGTAGGCCCCAGCTAAACAGGCACAGGGACAAAGACCTTCACTACAGCAGTAGGCCCCAGCTAAACAGGCACAGAGACAGAGACCTTCACTACAGCAGTAGGCCCCAGCTAAACAGGCACAGGGACAAAGACCTTCACTACAGCAGTAGGCCCCAGCTAAACAGGCACAGAGACAGAGACCTTCACTACAGCAGTAGGCCCCAGCTAAACAGGCACAGGGACAAAGACCTTCACTACAGCAGTAGGCCACAGCTAAACAGGCACAGAGACAGAGACCTTCACTACAGCAGTAGGCCCCAGCTAAACAGACACAGGGACAGAGACCTTCCCTTCAGCAGCAGGCCCCAGCGAAACAGGCACAGGGACAGAGACCTTCACTACAGCAGCAGGCCCCAGCGAAACAGGCACAGGGACAAAGACCTTCATTACAGGAATCATGAGGATAATAATGCACATGACTATTTGACCAAATCATGGTTACAGCCAAGTTTGGAGTGAGGTGACCATGTGGAATGTGCAGCTTGCACCAATGAGACCAATAATTTTTTTTTACTCGCAATAGCCAAGTCAAAAGTGTAGCAAAATGCAACTAAATGGTCGCAGTCTGGAGCCCTGCATGATAGTGCTGTAAACATAGATCATTTAGGACATGAGAGTCGAGGGCCAGTGTCTTACCTGACAGCAGACGTGGCAAACACCTGTCCATTGGAGCCAACTACCAGTACGATGATGGAGGCCACCACTACAATCAAATCTGCAGAGAAGCACACAGTGGAGGGGAGACGTGTTACAGGAGGGAGCCGTGTTACAGGAGGGAGCCGTGTTACAGGAGGGAGCCATGTTACAGTATGGAGCCATGTTACAGGATGGAGCCGTGTTACAGGATGGAGCCGTGTTACAGGATGGAGCCGTGTTACAGGAGGGAGCCGTGTTACAGGAGGGAGCCGTGTTACAGGAGGGGGCCGTGTTACAGGAGGGAGCCGTGTTACAGGAGGGAGCCGTGTTACAGGAGGGAGCCGTGTTACAGGAGGGAGACGTGTTACAGGATGGAGACGTGTTACAGGAGGGTACCGTGTTACAGGAGGGTACAATTTGACAGGATGGAACCATGTTACAGGAGGGGCCATGTTACAGGAGGGTCATGTTACAGGAGGGAGCCGTGTTACAGGAGGGAGCCGTGTTACAGGAGGGAGCCGTGTTACAGTAGGGAGCCGTGTTACAGAAGGGAGCCGTGTTACAGGAGGGAGACGTGTTACAGGATGGAGACGTGTTACAGGAGGGTACCGTGTTACAGGAGGGTACAATTTGACAGGATGGAACCATGTTACAGGAGGGGTCATGTTACAGGAGGGTCATGTTACAGGAGGGTCATGTTACAGGAGGGTCATGTTACAGGAGGGTCATGTTACAGGAGGGAGCCGTGTTACAGGAGGGAGCCGTGTTACAGGAGGGAGCCGTGTTACAGAAGGGAGCCATGTTACAGGAGGGGACAATTTTACAGGAGGGATCCCAGGGTTGTTGAATTGTCACTGTTACTTAATTAGGATATCTATTTGCATACTGAATGCAAATAATTGCCATTATTGTACATGTTTTGTCTTGTTTTAACTGAAGACTGAGGATGCCAGTGGGGAGTGTGGAGTTTGTTCCAGGCACTTGCCGATGATGGAGATAGGCTTCCTGGCAAAGCGCAGCCGGCCCCAGACGCCAACATATTTACTACGGCACCCTGCCGACCACAGCCGCACACCATACTCCACACCAAATAACACCACCAGCGCTATCTCCTGTTAAAGACAGAGAGTTGGGTGGTGGGGGGGGGGGGGGGGGGGGGGTGCAGAGAGACAACTTTTGTGAGTGTAATGTTCACTGTCAATTGTTATTGTTTATGATCTATTTCACTTTTTTTTAGGCAATGTAAACATATGTTTTCCATGCCAATAAAGCCCCTTAAATAAATAAATAAACAAATAAATAAATAAAGAGAGAGAGAGTGACACACAGAGAGAGAGACACACAGAGAGAGACACACACAGAGAGACACACAGAGAGAGAGACACACACAGAGAGAGAGAGTGAGAGAGAGAGACAGGGAGAGACAGAGACAGAGAGAGACAGAGAGAGACACAGAGAGAGAGACAGAGAGAGAGAGAGAGAGACAGAGAGAGAGAGAGAGACACACACAGAGAGAGAGAGAGAGAGAGACACAGAGAGAGAGAGAGAGACACAGAGAGAGAGAGAGAGAGAGACACACACAGAGAGAGAGAGAGAGAATGTAGGAAATAGTAAGTGATCTCTCAGATAGAAAAAGAGGGAATAGAGCAGGTGATAAAACTAAAGGCTCAGACACACCAACAGCTGGCCCAGAGCACTTAGCACCTCTGAACGTCATTGGAGAACCAAGTGTGCACTGATTTTACATGTAGAATGTTGTGAAATATGTGGTCAGTCAGACATCTCCAGCTGGTGGTCCCTAAAACACAGCGTGCTGAACTATCTGCAGCCCAACACTACATCCAGGATGTGTGACAGCCTTCAGGGAACCACAACAGGACTAATATGTGACCCTGTGTTGTGGTTATTCATGTCACATCACCTGGATTCTAACTTTCCTTTTCCAGGAAGGAGAATTAGATCAAAAATGAAAGCAAACGGTCTAAGGATGGTGCTGGACAATTGGTGCTGGAGGATTGGTGCTGGACTATCTGACATAAAAAGAAAAGGGGACAGTTAGATGAAAACAATTTACAAGTTACATGATATGAATCAAACAATGAACTGAAATTAAACGCCAAATGACTCCCAGTGCATGATATGAATCAAACAATGAACTGAAATTAAACGCCAAATGACTCCCAGTGCATGATATGAATCAAACAATGAACTGAAATTAAACGCCAAATGACTCCCAGTGCATGATATGAATCAAACAATGAACTGAAATTAAACACCAATGCAATTCCATTCAAATTTGCAAGTTTAGCATTTAGCAATTTAGAAGACCAATACCAAATCAATAACCTTTAATGGACTTTTGACAGATGCCCAATACATGTTCCGTCCTGGCGCTGGACAGACACATGTTCGTATCAGGGGTCCCGAGTGGCACAGCGCTCTAGTTAAATAAAGGGTCAATAAAACGTTTCATTAAATCACAACAGTGCCACAGATGCACTAGGTTACTCCTTCCAGGAAGAGAGAATCTACACTGGACCTTGTTAACAGTGAGTAAAGTGGTGACCTCACGTGCAGTGGGGTGCAAACCTGACAAAGGAAGAGCTGTTGTTGTTGTGGTGGGGATGGGAGTGGAGGGAGGAGGACGGAGGGCAGGGTCATCAGCATTGTGGTCCAGTCATTCCACCTATAGGCCCCTTTCTGATCAGACTTACTAGCGTAGTTATACTGAGGTCAGACACTATGTGGCACCAAAATATGGACACAAAATGCGAAGAATCAAATCCAGAGATATGTATATGGACACAGATGGCCACAGAAAAAAAGCACTGTCCCTGATCAGTTGAACATTAAGTGCGTTAAGTCATGAATTAGTTCAAAACAGTCTTTCACGTTCTGACGACTCACACATCTCTTTCTTTATTTTTCCAATAGTTGAGAAACAAAAGAGGGACAACTGTCCTAGCAGAGCTAGTTAGGGCCCCTGGCAAACAGAAGGGCCTCTCTAGTTAGGGCCCCTGGCAAACAGAAGGGCCTCTCTAGTTAGGGCCCCTGGCAAACAGAAGGGCCTCTCTAGTTAGGGCCCCTGGCAAACAGAAGCGCCTCTCTAGTTAGGGCCCCTGGCAAACAGAAGCGCCTCTCTAGTTAGGGCCCCTGGCAAACAGAAGGGCCTCTCTAGTTAGGGCCCCTGGCAAACAGAAGCGCCTCTCTAGTTAGGGCCCCTGGCAAACAGAAGGGCCTCTCTAGTTAGGGCCCCTGGCAAACAGAAGCGCCTCTCTAGTTAGGGCCCCTGGCAAACAGAAGCGCCTCTCTAGTTAGGGCCCCTGCTAATCCCACCTCTGCAGGCGCAGATTAATCTGTGATTCTGGGCGTCGTCCTGATGAGTGGACAGCGTCATTTAATCCTGTTAGACACTGGCTGAGGTGAACTTTCCACCTGCGTGTGCGTGACCTTGTGGCCCCCACACTCCGACCCCGACCCCGCTCCTGTCTAACCCTAATCCCTCGTTCTCTCTCTCTTTCCCCTCTTTCTTTCTCCTCTACGAAGACTCTCAAGCATAGTCCCCCTCTTTCTTCTCCTTTGTCTCCGTTCCTCTGACTGCAGAAGGGATCTGTCAGCCAGACTAAGCATACAAACACAAGAGCTGTTTAACTCAGCAGCTGGTCGGTGGTGTCTAGGTTTGAGGGAAGGATTTACGGTTCAGGGTCTGGATGGGTTTAAAAATTCAGAATTGCTTTGGCTGACCGCACAGACATCACATTTAGGGATGTATGTCAACACAGATCTGTGAGCATGGACAAATTTGGCAGTTCTTTTGGTTCACAAATAATATCATTTTGCCTATGGCAATGAGGACCCATCCAGGTGGATGCTACATATTGGTGATGAATGTGATTGAGTTTCACTCATACAATGAAGAGCGCTTCCATCCAATCAACTATTGTCTATACAGTATTATTCCCTAAAATGAGACTTAAAGAATGAAATGGTCTTTAGACAGAAGGATAGGGCGAGGAATCAGACAAGGGTGAAGATGAAATACAATGTCAAATGCAGGTTTGGTGTTAGGGGCTGGTATGGCTGAAGTTTAGGGTCAGGTTTGATGTTTGATGTTTGGGATAGCTATCTGACCATGCATGTTGTGCTGAAGGTTTGGGCGGATGGGGAGAGGACTGTCATAGGAAGAATGACCTTTCTATAGTGTAGAGAGAAAATAGACCACTACTGCTCTCTGCTGGCCAAGCAACTCTGTTACACAATAAGGATCTGCCCTCTGCTGGCCAAGCAACACTGTTACACAATAAGGATCTGCCATCTGCTGGCCAAGCAACTCTGTTACACAATAAGGATCTGCCCTCTGCTGGCCAAGCAACTCTGTTACACAATAAGGATCTGTCCTCTGCTGGCCAAGCAACTCTGTTACACAATAAGGATCTGAATATTGTGGAGAAATGCAGGAACATTTTGGGTTTGGCCTACTGGCAAGTAACCAAAAAGCATAAATGTATCCACTGATTCCTAATTGGCTGACTGATTCATCACTGATTCATTACTCAGTGTAAGCATTCTGTCTCCCATGGCATCATCCAGGTGGGTGTTACACTTTGGCAGTAAATAACATAAATATCCTACTGAATTACCCAAACCTGACTGTAAACATGAGGAGGACTGGCCACCTCTCAGAGCCTGGTTCCACTTTAGGTTTCTTCCCAGGTTTCTGCCTTCTAGGGAGTTCATCCTAGCCACTGGGCATTGCTTGCTCTTTGAAGATTCAGGCTGGGTTTCTGCCTTCTAGGGAGTTCATCCTAGCCACTGGGCATTGCTTGCTCTTTGAAGATTCAGGCTGGGTTTCTGTAAAGCACATTGTGACAACTGCTGATGTAAAATGGGCTTCATAAAATAAATTAAATTGAGAGCATGTTGCTGTTCCAACTCACCACACAGAAGAGAGTGCCAGAGCCTGGTACTGCCCTATAGTAGAGTATATAATAACTCACCACCCAGAAGAGAGTGTCAGAGCCTGGTACTGCCCTATTTTATGTGTCGGGGGGCTGGGGTCAGTTTGTTATATCTGGAGTACTTCTCCTGTCCTATTCGGTGTCCTGTGTGAATTCTCTAATTCTCTCTTTCTTTCTCTCTCTCGGAGGACCTGAGCCCTAGGACCATGCCCCAGGACTACCGGACATGATGACTCCTTGCTGTCCCCAGTCCACCTGGCCGTGCTGCTGCTCCAGTTTCAACTGTTCTGCCTTATTATTATTCAACCATGCTGGTCATTTATGAACATTTGAACATCTTGGCCATGTTCTGTTAAAATCTCCACCCGGCACAGCCAGAAGAGGACTGGCCACCCCACATATGCTCTCTCTAATTCTCTCTTTCTTTCTCTCTCTCTCTCGGAGGACCTGAGCCCTAAGACCATGCCCCAGGACTACCTGACATGATGACTCCTTGCTGTCCCCAGTCCACCTGGCCGTGCTGCTGCTCCAGTTTCAACTGTTCTGCCTTATTATTATTCAACCATGCTGGTAATTTATGAACATTTGAACATCTTGGCCATGTTCTGTTAAAATCTACACCCGGCACAGCCAGAAGAGGACTGGCCACCCCACATATGCTCTCTCTAATTCTCTCTTTCTTTCTCTCTCTCGGAGGACCTGAGCCCTAGGACCATGCCCCAGGACTACCTGACATGATGACTCCTTGCTGTCCCCAGTCCATCTGACCGTGCTGCTACTCCAGTTTCAACTGTTCTGCCTTATTATTATACGACCATGCTGGTAATTTATGAACATTTGAACATCTTGGCCATGTTCTGTTATAATCTCCACCCAGCACAGCCAGAAGAGGACTGGCCACCCCACATATGCTCTCTCTAATTCTCTCTTTCTTTCTCTCTCTCGGAGGACCTGAGCCCTAGGACCATGCCCCAGGACTACCTGACATGATGACTCCTTGCTGTCCCCAGTCCACCTGGCCGTGCTGCTGCTCCAGTTTCAACTGTTCTGCCTTATTATTATTCAACCATGCTGGTAATTTATGAACATTTGAACAACTTGGCCATGTTCTGTTAAAATCTCCACCCGGCACAGCCAGAAGAGGACTGGCCACCCCACATAGCCTGGTTCCTCTCTAGGTTTCTTCCTAGGTATTGGCCTTTCTAGGGAGTTTTTCCTAGCCACCGTGCTTCTACACCTGCATTGCTTGCTGTTGGGGGTTTTAGGCTGGGTTTCTGTACAGCACTTTGAGATATCAGCTGATGTACGAAGGGCTATATAAATACATTTGATTTGATTTGAATTTGATGATATAGTAGAGTATATAATAATATAATAACTCACCACCCAGAAGAGAGTGTCAGAGCCTGGTACTGCCCTATAGTAGAGTATATAATAACTCACCACCCAGAAGAGAGTGTCAGAGCCTGGTACTGCCCTATAGTAGAGTATATAATAACTCACCACCCAGAAGAGAGTGTCAGAGCCTGGTACTGCCCTATAGTAGAGTATATAATAACTCACCACCCAGAAGAGAGTGTCAGAGCCTGGTACTGCCCTATAGCAGAGTATATAATAACTCACCACCCAGAAGAGAGTGTCAGAGCCTGGTAATACCTTATAGTAGAGTATATAATAACTCACCACCCAGAAGAGAGTGTCAGAGCCTGGTACTGCCCTATAGTAGAGTATATAAGAACTCACCACCCAGAAGAGAGTGTCAGAGCCTGGTACTGCCCTATAGTAGAGTATATAAGAACTCACCACCCAGAAGAGAGTGTCAGAGCCTGGTACTGCCCTATAGTAGAGTATATAATAACTCACCACCCAGAAGAGAGTGTCAGAGCCTGGTACTGCCTTATAGTAGAGTATATAATAACTCACCACCCAGAAGAGTGTGTCAGAGCCTGGTACTGCCTTATAGTAGAGTATATAATAACTCACCACCCAGAAGAGAGTGCCAGAGCCTGGTACTGCCCTATAGTAGAGTATATAATAACTCACCACCCAGAAGAGAGTGTCAGAGCCTGGTACTGCCCTATAGTAGAGTATATAATAACTCACCACCCAGAAGAGAGTGTCAGAGCCTGGTACTGCCCTATAGTAGAGTATATAATAACTCACCACCCAGAAGAGAGTGTCAGAGCCTGGTACTGCCCTATAGTAGAGTATATAATAATATAATAACTCACCACCCAGAAGAGAGTACCATGTGCCAGAGCCTGGTACTGCCCTATAGTAGAGAGCACACTGAGGATTAGACAGGCGAGCACGATGAGGAACCTGCAGGACAGAACAATAATCACATCACTTTATGTAAGACGTGGAGAGGTATATAAAACAACGCAGAGACGTGGAGAGGTATATAAAACAAGGCAGAGACGTGGAGAGGTATATAAAACAAGGCAGAGACGTGGAGAGGTATATAAAACAAGGCAGAGACGTGGAGAGGTATATAAAACAACGCAGAGACGTGGAGAGGTATATAAAACAAGGCAGAGACGTGGAGAGGTATATAAAACAACGCAGAGACGTGGAGAGGTATATAAAACAACGCAGAGACGTGGAGAGGTATATAAAACAAGGCAGAGACGTGGAGAGGTATATAAAACAAGGCAGAGACGTGGAGAGGTATATAAAACAACGCAGAGACGTGGAGAGGTATATAAAACAACGCAGAGACGTGGAGAGGTATATAAAACAACGCAGAGACGTGGAGAGGTATATAAAACAACGCAGAGACGTGGAGAGGTATATAAAATAACGCAGAGAAGTGGAGAGGTATATAAAACAACGCAGAGACGTGGAGAGGTATATAAAACAACGCAGAGACGTGGAGAGGTATATAAAACAACGCAGAGACGTGGAGAGGTATATAAAACAACGCAGAGACGTGGAGAGGTATATAAAACAAAGCAGAGACGTGGAGAGGTATATAAAACAACGCAGAGTATGTGGGAAATGATTGAAAGCAGTCGAGAGACACAGACGCCCCCAAAAGTTACATATTGGAGCTTTAAAGCTGAGAACTATGATTTAAAACACTCATGGTTTTAACCCACTTTAAATTCAGAGCTATTACTTAAAACAATCAGGGTGTTAACCCACTTTAATCTGAGAACTATGACATAAAACAATCAGGGTGTCAACCCACTTTAATCTGAGAACTATGACATAAACACAATCAGGGTGTTAACCCACTTTAATAAACTGAGAACTATGATTTAAAACACTCAGGGTGTTAACCCACTTTAATCTGAGAACTATGACTTAAAACACTTGTGGTGTTAACCCACTTTAATCTGAGAATTATGATTTAAAACACTTATGGTGTTAACCCACATTGAGTGTTTTTTTTCTCAGTCATAAACCGACATGATGTACAGTATCTATCCTTCATGAGCCACTAGGTGTGTTTGACTGTAGAGTCAGTTTCTCTGTGCGTGCCGTGCAGTGTGCTAACAGGGTAGAGCCGTGGGCCTGTAGTCAGGAGAGTAGCTACCTCAGCTGAACTCAGGCCTCGACTGACGTGGACTCAGACGTTACTGTACTTCAACACAGCCTCACAGTAGATGGTGTTCCAAAGATATGTCACCAGATCAAACACACCTACTTCACACCAAACATAAAGACATTCTACACACACACACACACACACACACGCACGCACACGCACACACACAAACACACACACACACACACACACACACACACACACAAATAGACAAATACACATCCACACATTCTAATACCACTATCGTGCCAACCACTGACATTCTGAAAGGACAACAACATCCTGTCATTCTCTTTGATCTCAAGGTCATACGTTCTTTTTCCAACTGAACCAACAATCAGACCACTGAGTCCTCAAGAGATAAAAATGCTTTTCTTTGTACAAGATAAGGCTACAAGCTGCTACAACACTACTGACACAGACACAATGCAGATGACATTGTAAATGCCAATTTCCACCCCTTGACAAGTTGACTTTCCCTCAGTCAATGGGAATCCTATTGAGATGATATCCAGCAGTTTGTGTAGGTCTACACCAGTGGCCAGATAGTAATGATAGACCTACCGTATGAACCTATAGCAAAACTACAGATGTAGGATCTTAATTTGAGCCAGTTTGCTACAGCAGGAAAATAATCCTGCAGCAACAGGAAATGTGAATTATTATGTGGATTACAATTAATGGACATTTTTGTCAGGGTTGATACATTTTTCGTTAGGGCAAATCAAGTCTGAAATTTCAAAGTGGAAATTACAAACTTTAGAAGCCTTTTTAAAACTCAAATACACTACTGGTTTGCATTTCCTGCACTGAAAATGATCTACAACAAAAGAGTGATCAAATTAAGGTCCGACATCTGTAGGGAGAGGGGTTGCTGTTTTGTTTGCGGTTAGTGTTTGTTCCATTGAGACCCTTATCCCTTTACGGCGTGTCCGGTATGCTTACTGATGACTGGTCTGGAATCCAACCACCTCACATAGAACAGAGAAGAAGAGGGATCCACTGTGAAGCAGCCAGTAGAACAGAGAAGAAGAGGGATCCACTGTGAAGCAGCCAGTAGAACAGAGAAGAAGAGGGGTCAACTGTGAAGCAGCCAGTAGAACAGAGAAGAAGAGGGATCCACTGTGAAGCAGCCAGTAGAACAGAGAAGAAGAGGGATCCACTGTGAAGCAGCCAGTAGAACAGAGAAGAAGAGGGGTCAACTGTGCAGCAGCCAGTAGAACAGAGAAGAGAGATCCACTGTGCAGCAGCCAGTAGAACAGAGAAGAAGAGAGATCCACTGTGCAGCAGCCAGTAAAACAGAGAAGAAGAGGGATCCACTGTGCAGCAGACAGTAAAACAGAGAAGAAGAGAGATCCACTGTGCAGCAGCCAGTAAAACAGAGAAGAAGAGGGATCCACTGTGCAGCAGCCAGTAGAACAGAGAAGAAGAGGGATCCACTGTGCAGCAGCCAGTAGAACAGAGAAGAAGAGGGATCCACTGTCCAGAACAGACTATGGGAGGCACACAGTACTACATGTGGAACTCAATTCCACATCAGGTAACTAATGCAAGTAGAATCATTTAAAAAACAGATAGAACCTTATGGAATAGCTGGGACTGTAAAGACACACACATGCTAACACAAGCACTCTACACACACGAACACATGGATGTTGTATTGTAGATATGTGGTAGTAGAGTAGTGGCCTGAGGGAACACACAATGCATTGTGAAAAGTGTTATGAAATGTAATGTCATGTAATATTTGTAATTGTATATAACTGCCTTAATGTTGCTGGACCCCAGGAAGGGTAGCTGCTGCCTTGGCAGGAACTAATGGGGATCCATAATAACCCCCAGGAAGAGTAGCTGCTGCCTTGGCAGGAACTAATGGGGATCCATAATAACCCCCAGGAAGAGTAGCTGCTGCCTTGGCAGGAACTAATGGGGATCCATAATAACCCCCAGGAAGAGTAGCTGCTGCCTTGGCAGGAACTAATGGGGATCCATAATAACCCCCAGGAAGAGTAGCTGCTGCCTTGGCAGGAACTAACCATAATAACCCCCAGGAAGGGTAGCTGCTGCCTTGGCAGGAACTAATGGGGGTCCATAATAACCCCCAGGAAGAGTAGCTGCTGCCTTGGCAGGAACTAATGGGGATCCATAATAAACCCCAGGAAGAGTAGCTGCTGCCTTGGCAGGAACTAATGGGGATCCATAATAACCCCCAGGAAGAGTAGCTGCTGCCTTGGCAGGAACTAATGGGAATCCATAATAACCCCCAGGAAGAGTAGCTGCTGCCTTGGCAGGAACTAATGGGAATCCATAATAACCCCCAGGAAGAGTAGCTGCTGCCTTGGCAGGAACTAATGGGGATCCATAATAAACCCCAGGAAGAGTAGCTGCTGCCTTGGCAGGAACTAACCATAATAACCCCCAGGAAGAGTAGCTGCTGCCTTGGCAGGAACTAATGGGAATCCATAATAAACCCCAGGAAGAGTAGCTGCTGCCTTGGCAGGAACTAATGGGGATCCATAATAACCCCCAGGAAGAGTAGCTGCTGCCTTGGCAGGAACTAATGGGATCCATAATAACCCCCAGGAAGAGTAGCTGCTGCCTTGGCAGGAACTAATGGGAATCCATAATAACCCCCAGGAAGAGTAGCTGCTGCCTTGGCAGGAACTAATGGGGATCCATAATAACCCCCAGGAAGAGTAGCTGCTGCCTTGGCAGGAACTAATGGGAATCCATAATAACCCCCAGGAAGAGTAGCTGCTGCCTTGGCAGGAACTAATGGGAATCCATAATAACCCCCAGGAAGAGTAGCTGCTGCCTTGGCAGGAACTAATGGGGATCCATAATAACCCCCAGGAAGAGTAGCTGCTGCCTTGGCAGGAACTAATGGGGGTCCATAATAACCCCCAGGAAGAGTAGCTGCTGCCTTGGCAGGAACTAATGGGAATCCATAATAACCCCCAGGAAGAGTAGCTGCTGCCTTGGCAGGAACTAATGGGAATCCATAATAACCCCCAGGAAGAGTAGCTGCTGCCTTGGCAGGAACTAATGGGGATCCATAATAACCCCCAGGAAGAGTAGCTGCTGCCTTGGCAGGAACTAATGGGGGTCCATAATAACCCCCAGGAAGAGTAGCTGCTGCCTTGGCAGGAACTAATGGGGGTCCATAATAACCCCCAGAAAGAGTAGCTGCTGCCTTGGCAGGAACTAATGGGGATCCATAATAACCCCCAGGAAGAGTAAATGCTGCCTTGGCAGGAACTAATGGGGATCCATAATAACCCCCAAGAAGAGTAGCTGCTGCCTTGGCAGGAACTAATGGGGATCCATAATAACCCCCAGGAAGAGTAAATGCTGCCTTGGCAGGAACTAATGGGGATCCTTAATAAATACAAGTAACATGGGCTTTACTGGCCCCTATATAGTGGGCTGTGTGGGCCCTATTGAGCTCTACACAATACTGTAAGCATCACGTCTCCAAGCTCCATGTATTATTGATGGGCAGGATCTCTTCCAGTCTACTGCGTCTGCAGGGGGGTAGCAGGACTGAGCAGAAATGGGTAGACAGCAGCACTGTGTACAGGTAATCACATCATAAGGTTTTACTATCAGGCACTAGAACACATCTAAGGCAGGTTGAATAGTGACGTCATAGACGGCTGGCTTGTGGAGCGAAGGGACAATGTGATAGTTTCATGTGGCAGTGTCACTGTGTAGGGTCTCAGTCTCCCTGTTATATAGCTCAATCATTGTGAACGTCATGACTCGACAAGGTTTAGTACAGTCTCAGGATCTGAAAGTAAATGTATGTATCCAACAGAATGTTGCCATGTCATTATGAATGGAAGCATTGTAAACAGCATACAGTAAGTAGCACAAGCACATAGCTTGAGGCAACATGCCAACACTACAGAGGTCATGGTGTAACGGAACTATTCAACCATGCAAACACACACACACACTCTCTCTCTTGTGGGGGAGGTCCTGCAGTCCTGATAGCACTCTGTCTGGAGAGCTCACTCTGGGTCAGTGATAAGCCAATGTTCATTCTTGCCTCCCACTCTTATAGTTACACAACAATGAAATAACATTAACATGAACATTTGAGTTATTTAGCAGACGCTAGTACCCAGAGTGACTTCAAGTTGGTGCATTCATCTCAAGGTAGCTAGGTGAGACAACCACATATCACAGTTATAAACTAGGTTTCCATCCAACCTTTTCATGTGAGTAAAGTACATTTCGGGTTTTTAAAAGGATTAAAAAGTCATTCCAGGCTTGACATGGAAACAGGAAACAATTATGTATACTTTCCAAAAGTCCACAAGAACAAAAAAATAGACAAGGTGGGATCTTTTTGTGTCGGTAAAATGAATTATTATGCGAGAAATTTCATTGGAAACGCTTTTATGTGCAAATATTGATATTATAACCATAATATCAACGTAAACTTTGAGACACACGATGACATGTTGTGTGGTCCTCCCACTACGACTCGTCGGGAAAGCAGGCAGTGTATTAGGCTACAGATGAAAGACATTAGGAAAAAAATCACAGGTTGGTGAAAGTGCAAGGTGATGAGTTTGATGCTCCAAAAATGAAAGGTCTTATTCTGATGACATGATCATCGATGCTTAGCTGCCCTTTGACAAATAAAAATAATCTTGCTCTTTTGTCCATAATAATCTCATCATGTAATGTCGGATATGCGTATCTGCGCGCTGTTGGCTAGAGCACACCGTGCCAATACTAGAGTGGGCACAGTCTCTACATAACGCAACATTTTGTTGTGAGAAAACTATAACAGTTGAAAATGCGATGGAAATCAATGTAAAAAAAAATGTGCACTACGTCGTCACGCACAGCCTTTTTATCTGACACAAGTCAATTTGATGGAAACACATATGTGGGTGGGAAAATTAGGGTTTTAGAATATTCGCATGAAAAACTGTCGCCAATTGGATGGACACCTACTTCCCTCGTTAAAGCAGCTATCAGCAACGTCAGTGGTAGTAAGAAAAGACACGTGTTTAGTGTAAAAAAGGAAAGGGTTTACCTTGCACCCTCATTGGAACGCGAGACATTACCTTTGTTAAGATGGTTTTGGCTTCGTAAAGTTACTTAGAAAGTCAGAACCCAACTGTCCAGATTCTTAACATCTGATATGTCACAATTAGGACAGTGCTGTGATTGGCCTCCTAAACAGGTGAGGAAAATACTGCCTAAATACAAATTAATCTATTAAGTAGTTATTTAGTTTACCTTGCACGCTCATTGGAACGCTAGACATTGTAGTGGTGGTCCTTTAGTATCCAGTGCTAACAGGTCTATCTCTGCCCTGATGCATCAGGACCATCTCTGCCCTGATGCATCAGGACCATCTCTGCCCTGATGCATCAGGACCATCTCTGCCCTGATGCATCAGGACCATCTCTGCCCTGATGCATCAGGACCATCTCTGCCCTGATGCATCAGGCTCACCCAAAGCAGCCAGCCTGCATCAGGCATCCCCCATCCCTCACCAGCAGGTCATGGAGTGGCAGTATCAGGCTACTGCTCTCTAAGCAGCCAGCCTGCCAAGTTTAGCTGCCTGCTATCAACTCCAGTGAGAGGAGATACTGAGCACTGGGGGTTGGTCTTCAGACTGAACATTCCTCAGCCAGAGATCAGGCCCCCGAAACACTTACAGTATGCCCACATCCCTGGACAACATTCTATGATATAGGGCTGTTTTCCCCTGGGCACCATGATGATATAGGGCTGGTTTCCCCTGGACACCATGATGATATAGGGCTGGTTTCCCCTGGACAACATGATGATATAGGGCTGGTTTCCCCTGGACACCATGATGATATAGGGCTGGTTTCCCCTGGACAACATGATGATATAGGGCTGGTTTCCCCTGGGCAACATGATGATATAGGGCTGGTTTCCCCTGGACAACGTGATGATATAGGGCTGGTTTCCCCTGGGCAACATGATGATATAGGGCTGGTTTCCCCTGGACAACGTGATGATATAGGGCTGTTTTCCCCTGGGCAACATGATGATATAGGGCTGGTTTCCCCTGGACAACGTGATGATATAGGGCTGGTTTCCCCTGGGCAACATGATGATATAGGGCTGGTTTCCCCTGGACAACGTGATGATATAGGGCTGGTTTCCCCTGGGCAACATGATGATATAGGGCTGGTTTCCCCTGGACAACGTGATGATATAGGGCTGGTTTCCCCTGGGCAACATGATGATATAGGGCTGGTTTTCCCCTGGGCAACATGATGATATAGGGCTGGTTTCCCCTGGACAACGTGATGATATAGGGCTGGTTTCCCCTGGGCAACATGATGATATAGGGCTGGTTTCCCCTGGACAACGTGATGATATAGGGCTGGTTTCCCCTGGGCAACATGATGATATAGGGCTGGTTTCCCCTGGACAACGTGATGATATAGGGCTGGTTTCCCCTGGGCAACATGATGATATAGGGCTGGTTTCCCCTGGACAACGTGATGATATAGGGCTGGTTTCCCCTGGGCAACATGATGATATAGGGCTGGTTTCCCCTGGACAACGTGATGATATAGGGCTGGTTTCCCCTGGGCAACATGATGATATAGGGCTGGTTTCCCCTGGACAACGTGATGATATAGGGCTGGTTTCCCCTGGGCAACATGATGATATAGGGCTGGTTTCCCCTGGGCAACATGATGATATAGGGCTGGTTTCCCCTGGACAACGTGATGATATAGGGCTGGTTTCCCCTGGGCAACATGATGATATAGGGCTGGTTTCCCCTGGACAACGTGATGATATAGGGCTGGTTTCCCCTGGACAACATGATGATATAGGGCTGGTTTCCCCTGGGCAACTTGATGATATAGGGCTGGTTTCCCCTGCACAACGTGATGATATAGGGCTGGTTTCCCCTGGGCAACATGATGATATAGGGCTGGTTTCCCCTGGGCAACATGATGATATAGGGCTGGTTTCCCCTGGGCAACATGATGATATAGGGCTGGTTTCCCCTGGACAACATGATGATATAGGGCTGGTTTCCCCTGGGCAACATGATGATATAGGGCTGGTTTCCCCTGGACAACGTGATGATATAGGGCTGTTTTCCCCTGGGCACCATGATGATATAGGGCTGGTTTCCCCTGGACAACGTGATGATATAGGGTTGGTTTCCCCTGGACAACGTGATGATATAGGGCTGGTTTCCCCTGGACAACGTGATGATATAGGGCTGGTTTCCCCTGGACAACGTGATGATATAGGGCTGGTTTCCCCTGGGCAACATGATGATATAGGGCTGGTTTCCCCTGGGCAACATGATGATATAGGGCTGGTTTCCCCTGGACAACATGATGATATAGGGCTGGTTTCCCCTGGGCAACATGATGATATAGGGCTGGTTTCCCCTGGACAACGTGATGATATAGGGCTGTTTTCCCCTGGGCACCATGATGATATAGGGCTGGTTTCCCCTGGACAACGTGATGATATAGGGTTGGTTTCCCCTGGACAACGTGATGATATAGGGCTGGTTTCCCCTGGACAACGTGATGATATAGGGCTGGTTTCCCCTGGACAACGTGATGATATAGGGCTGGTTTCCCCTGGGCAACGTGATGATATAAGGCTGGTTTCCCCTGGGCAACATGATGGTATAGGGCTGGTTTCCCCTGGGCAACATGATGATATAGGGCTGGTTTCCCCTGGGCAACATGATGATATAGGGCTGGTTTCCCCTGGACAACATGATGATATAGCGCTGGTTTCCCCTGGGCAACATGATGATATAGGGTTGGTTTCCCCTGGACAACATGATGATATAGGGCTGGTTTCCCCTGGGCAACATGACGATATAGGGCTGGTTTCCCCTGGACAACATGGTGATATAGGGCTGGTTTCCCCTGGGCAACATGATGATATAGGGCTGGTTTCCCCTGGACAACATGATGACATAGGGCTGGTTTCCCCTGGACAACATGATGATATGATGATATAGGGCTGGTTTCCCCTGGGCAACATGATGATATAGGGCTGGTTTCCCCTAGACTAAAAAGTCTGCTAAACTGAGAATCTCCATTGAAATATACAGTATTTTTAGACCAGTCATAGGCTTAATATGTGTTCAGGAAACCAGACCGTGGAGATCGGCAGAAATGCCACGTTCAGACAAAACGGTCAATACTTCATAATAGCAGTCTGACGCCAGTGCCCCCATGTTGTTCATTAAATACTGAAGGGAGTTTGTTCAGCTGTATACGTCTACATATAGACTATAGGGTAATTCAGTAACATAATTGTAAAGTATTGTATTCGGACTACTAGAAGTAATCCAAAGGATAGCCTAGTGTCATGCCTTTCAACTGCTTTGAATCATTTGGCAAAACGCCCACAAAGCACTTGGCATGGTTGACAAATGGAAGTAATGTGTTATTTGTTATAATAACGTTATTTACTATAAACACTCACACTGAGAAGTGATACACGAAGCATTTCCACCCAGATGGTCTTTCCAGAAAGTTATAAGCGCGTCCTTGAATGTAAGCACGGCTGACGATAACTTGACGAGTTGTGCTGTATACGGACATCCGGGGGTTCAGATTGAGCCCGGGTAGGTGAGACACCGACGGTCGAGTGACAGTTGTGTGAATGGTGATGCCCTCGGCGTCACACAGAAACCTGTTGTTAGAAATATGCGCTCCAGGTTGTGAGGCTGACGCGGCTTGTGACATCTCAAACTCCGTCTGTTTTCTCCCATGTCCCGCCACCATCGAGGACCTCCGTATGTTATTCAGGACTTCATTCCTTTGGGTTGTCTTGTCTGGAGATGACATGCTGTTTGTTTTCTCATCAATGGGACGGACACACGCTTTAGTCTCCGCGTATTGCGGACTTGGTGGATAAATGAAGTGGGACAAAACAGAGCCTGCATGCGGTGCGCGAAAAAAAATATGTAAAAAAATCGTACTAAAGCCTCTGCCTTGTCGGATATGTCTCACTGACCGCCGCTTTCCGAAATCATATTATAATAGCTTACATTGGTAGAGCAAGTATCCGACACATGTTAAATTACGGAAGAAATGTCCCTACCTGTTGCTGGACGGTTAGACTACTACTTATCATCAGTTGACTTACTTGTGCGTGCTTGTTTCGCGCTTGATCGCACAAAAGGGGAGGCAGTGCCCTCTGGGCAGCATTGAACAACAATAATTTGGAGCTGTGAGTGTTGACCCCTCAAAACAGCATAGAACAACAGCACACACACACACACTCTCTCTCGCTCGCTCTCCCCCTATCGCGCTCGCTCTCCCTCCCCCTATCTCGCTCGCTCTCCCCCCCTCTTGCTCTCTCCCCCTCTCTCTTTCGTTATCTCTCTCTCTCCCCCTCTCTCTTTCGTTATCTCTCTCTCCCCCTCTCTCTTTCAGTATCTCTCTCTCTCCCCCTCTCTTTCATTATCTCTCTCTCCCCCTCTCTCTTTCATTATCTCTCTCTCCCCCTCTCTCTTTCATTATATCTCTCTCCCCCTCTCTCTTTCATTATCTCTCTCTCTCCCCCTCTCTCTTTCATTATCTCTCTCTTTCGTTATCTCTCTCTCCCCCTCTCTCTTACATTATCTCTCTCCCCCCTCTCTCTTTCATTATCTGTCTCTCTCCCTCTCTCTTTCATTATCTCTCTCTCCCCCTCTCTCTTTCATTATCTCTCTCTCTCCCCCTCTCTCTTTCATTATCTCTCTCCCCCCCTCTCTTTCATTATCTCTCTCCCCCCTCTCTTTCATTATCTCTCTCTCTCCCCCTCTCTCTTTCATTATCTCTCTCCCCCTCTCTCTTTCATTATCTCTCCCCCCCTCTCTTTCATTATCTCTCTCTCTCCCCCCTCTCTTTCATTATCTCTCTCTCTCCCCCTCTCTCTTTCATTATCTCTCTCTCTCCCCCTCTCTCTTTCATTATCTCTCTCTCTCCAACACGCTCTTCCCATCTCTTTACCAATTAACTCCACGAAAGCATACCATACCCTACTGGCAGTTTATGTGTCCTGTAATGGTAACATAAGTAACAATACCATGCTTGACTGTCTCTGTGTAAAGTTACAATGCGGAATTCATTTAAATGACCTTGACCATCCTTGATAGTGAACGAGGGACACTGGTTTGCTTGCCTTATACAAGGGTTTTAATTGAGAAAAGTAATGTGGCGTTCTAGTGATGACAGACTCTGTTGTCAGGTACACATGAACCTACCTTACCTGATGACCTGAATGTGAGAGAGCACTAGCCTACTGCTAGTGCTGAGCGATTAGTGCTTTTTAATGTCGGTTCAGTTTCGGTTCGATTATTTAAAAACTAATTATGGTTCAGTTTCGATCATTTTTTTTGTAATACATTAAATGCACTACGCATTGCTGTAACACAGAATAAAACAATGAATAAAAGTCCCATGATGGTTGTCACTGCCCATTACTGTTTATCACTTCCTAACCATCATTTATTCACATTACTTTACCTTCATTAAATATGTTTTATTTGATGACTTTATTATTTCATTCCAAGACATCTCATCTCTGTAGAGCTGCTGCCTATTCTGTCTAACAAAATAACTATTTTATTAGTTCTTCAAAGTACACCGTACACCGAATCCGTAAAGAGCACAATTCCCCAGCGTGCCAATGGCCATCGAAGGTGAGCATTTGCCCATTGAAGTAGGATTACAACTCCAAACTGCAGTCAGATCAAGACCCTTGTGAGGACGACATTCATGCAAAACAGCTTCCCTGAGACAGTTTCTGACAGTTTGTGCAGAAATTCTTCAGTTGTGTAAACCCACAGTTTCATCAGCTGTCCAGGTGGCTGGACTCAGACGATCCCGCAGTTGAAGAAGCCGGATATGGAGGTCCTGGGCTGGCATAGTTACACGTGGTCTACAGCTGTGAGGCCGGTTGGACATACTGCCAAATTCTCTAAAACAATGTTGGAGGTGGCTTATGGTAGAGAAATTAAAATGAAATTATCTGGCAACAGCTCTGGTGCACATTCCTGCAGTCAGTAAGCCAATTGCGTGCTCCCTCAAAACTTGACACATCTGTGGCATTGTGTTGTATGGCAAACTAATAGAGTGGCATTTTATTGTCCCCAGCACAAGGTGCACCTGTGTAACGATCATGCTGTTTAATCAGCTTCTTGATATGCCACACCTGTCAGGTGGATGGATTATCTTGGCAAAAGAGAAATGCTGACTAACAGGGATATACATATATATATTTTAAATATGCTTTTTGTGCGCATGGAAAACTTCTGAGATCTTTTATTTCAGCTCATGAAGCACTTTACATGTTGCGTTTTATATTTTTGTTCAGTGTAAATAAGGTATAATTTCATGATTGCTGAATACCAACTATCAATCAGAGTATGTGTCACGTTCTGACCTTTATTTCCTTTGTTTTGTCATTATTTAGTATGGTCAGGGCGTGAGTTGGGTGGGCAGTCTGTTTTTCTATGATTTGGGTATTTCTATGTTTCGGCCTAGTATGGTTCTCAATCAGAGGCAGGTGTCATTAGTTGTCTCTGATTGAGAATCATACTTAGGTAGCCTGGGTTTCACTGTGTGTTTGTGGGTGATTGTTTCTGTCTCTGTGTTTGTTTTCACCAGATAGGCTGTTTAGGTTCTCACGTTTATTGTTTTGTTAGTTTGTTCATGTTAGTTGCTTTATTAAAATCCCCCCCAAAAACTGCCACCCCAAATTTGCTCCATTCATTAAAATAACAGTTTAACCAACACTCATCTATTGTTGTGACTACCTGGACCTACCATTTAACCAACACTCATCTATTGTTGTGACTATCTGGACATACCATTTAACCAACACTCATCTATTGTTGTGACTTCCTGGACATTCTATTTAACCAACACTCATCTATTGTTGTGACTTCCTGGACATTCTATTTAACCAACACTCATCTATTGTTGTGACTTCCTGGACATACCATTTAACCAACACCCATCTATTGTTGTGACTATCTGGACCTACATTACCATTTGGGTTTGAAGTATTGAAACCAAACCATATGATTTGAATGAAAAGTATTATAATTAACATGAAAAGGTGAATGTAAGAAGTTCTCATCATGTCATAGTTAACATCATAGAAACACTTTAAATAGGTCAGGACCCAGACAGGGAGCCTAAGAATATGAATTATTTAGGCTATATTATTTCAATTGTTTCAAGGCTATAGCCTACAAATAAACACATTGTGAAGCATTAGCGAGTGTGACACACTAGGCTGGTAGGGAGTCGGTGACTGTCAAGTGGTGGGTGTAGCTGGTGCATGGAAGTCAGGCGCAGGAGAGCAGAGATGAGTGGACAAAGCACTTTACTGAGGCAATATAATTAGAACAGAACGCGTCACAAAAACAAATGCCCAAAGAACAAGTGAGACAGCACAAAGTACAACAACCCAGTACAACAACCCAGTACAAAGTACAACAACCCAGTACAAAGTACGACAACCCAGTACAAAGTACGACAACCCAGTACAACAACCCAGTACAAAGTACAACAACCCAGTACAACAACCCAGTACAAAGTACAACAACCCAGTACAAAGTACGACAACCCAGTACAAAGTACAACAACCCAGTACAACAACCCAGTACAAAGTACAACAACCCAGTACAAAGTACGACAACCCAGCACAAAGTACAACAACCCAGTACAACAACCCAGTACAAGGTACAACAACCAAGTACAAAGTACAACAACCCAGCACAAAGTACAATAACCCAGTACAAAGTACAACAACCCAGTACAAAGTACAACAACCCAGCACAAAGTACAACAACCCAGTACAAAGTACAACAACCAAGTACAAAGTACAACAACCCAGTACAAAGTACAACAACCCAGTACAAAGTACAACAACCCAGCACAAAGTACAACAACCCAGTACAAAGTACAACAACCCAGTACAAAGTACAACAACCCAGCACAAAGTACAACAACCCAGCACAAAGTACAACAACCCAGTACAAAGTACAATAAACCAGCACAAAGTACAACAACCAAGTACAAAGTACAACAACCCAGTACAAAGTACAACAACCCAGCACAAAGTACAACAACCCAGTACAAAGTACAACAACCCAGCACAAAGTACAACAACCAAGTACAAAGTACAACAACCCAGTACAAAGTACAACAACCCAGTACAAAGTACAACAACCCAGCACAAAGTACAACAACCCAGTACAAAGTACAACAACCCAGTACAAAGTACAACAACCCAGCACAAAGTACAACAACCCAGCACAAAGTACAACAACCCAGTACAACAACCCAGTACAAAGTACAACAACCCAGTACAAAGTACAACAACCCAGCACAAAGTACAACAACCCAGTACAAAGTACAACAACCCAGTACAAAGTACAACAACCCAGCACAAGGTACAATAACCCAGTACAAAGTACAACAACCCAGTACAAAGTACAACAACCCAGCACAAAGTACAACAACCCAGTACAAAGTACAACAACCCAGCACAAAGTACAATAACCCAGCACAAAGTACAACAACCCAGTACAAAGTACAATAACCCAGCACAAAGTACAACAACCAAGTACAAAGTACAACAACCAAGTACAAAGTACAACAACCCAGCACAAAGTACAACAACCCAGCACAAAGTACAACAACCCAGTACAAAGTACAACAACCCAGCACAAAGTACAACAACCCAGTACAACAACCCAGCACAAAGTACAACAACCCAGTACAAAGTACAACAACAACAACCCAGTACAAAGTACAACAACCCAGTACAAAGTACAACAACCCAGTACAAAGTACAACAACCCAGTACAAAGTACAACAACCCAGCACAAGGTACAATAACCCAGTTCAAAGTACAACAACCCAGTACAACAACCCAGTACAAAGTACAACAACCCAGTACAAAGTACAACAACCCAGCACAAAGTACAACAACCCAGTACAAAGTACAACAACCCAGTACAAAGTACAACAACCCATCACAAAGTACAACAACCCAGTACAAAGTACAACAACCCAGAACAAGGAGAGGGAGGGACCGACTTCGGCTGAAGTCGTGACAGTGACATTATTAAGCTGTCAGCATTTTAACAACATTTTGTTATATTCGATTATTATAGTCTATCAATTGCGAATATACTTACTTAGAATTAAATACAAATTAAACAAAAAATGCCTTATTAGGCTCAGTCAACAGTGTCATTGAATTAATTTCTAGAAACACCAGTTTGGCCAGAGTCTATGGATTCAGGCTCATGTGATGGTGCCCAGTACAGCAGGCCAGCAGGGGAGCAGGCCAGCAGGGGAGCAGGCCAGCAGGGGAGAATATCTTCTTTGTGCTTGCAGAGCCACTGGGAATGCTAAACACCCTTTGACTCTTGCCAGTCTGGGCAGGGATGCAGAGTTTATTTTATTTTTTCTATAGGTAGGCCTAAAGGTTTTTAGGCAAAATAACCCAATCAAAACGGACAACTCCATGAAAGTTGGAATATGCCAGGCCACAATCAATGGCCTATTGTATAGATAACAGAACAAAAATGAAGGAAATGTTTAAGAGATCTGATTTTTTGTTTATAAATACTGTACTTTGCTACAAGGACACACCTTGTTATATACCCACTTCATTTCTTTCTTTTAGCATGTGCAAATAGTAAGTACACCACAGACTGGAATATGTTCCGGGATTCAGCCAATGGCATTGAGGAGTATACCACCTCAGTCACCAGCTTCATCAATAAGTGCATCGAAGACGTCTTCCCCACAGTACATATCCAAACCAGAAGCCATGGATTACAGGCAACATCCGCACTGAAATAAAGGCTAGAGCTGCCGCTTTCAAGGAGCGGAACATTAATCCGGACGCTTATAAGAAATCCCGCTATCCCCTCAGACGAACCATCAAACAGGCAAAGCATCAATACAGGACTAAGATTGAATGCTACTACACCGGCTCCGACGCTTGTCGGATGTGGCAGGGCTTGAAAACTATTACATACTACAAAGAGAAAACCAGCCACGAGCTGCCCATATTTAATTTTTAAGTTTACTAGGCAAGTCAGTTAAGAACAAATTCTTATTTTCAATGATGGCCTAGGAACAGTGGGTTAACTGTCTGTTCAGGGGCAGAATGACAGATTTGTTCCTTGTCAGCTTGGGGATACGAACTTGCAACCTTTCGATTACTAGTCCCTGCCGCCCAGTGATGTAAGCCTACCAGACAGGCTAAATGCCTTTTATGCTCGCTTCGAGGCTAGCAACACTGAAGCATGCATGAGAATACTAGCTGTTTCGGATGACTGTGGTATCACTTCTCCATTGCCGATGTGAGCAAGCCCCTTATCAGGTCAACATTCACAACGCCGCGGGGCCAGACGGATTACCAGGTCGTGTACTCAGACCATGCATGGACCAACTGGCAAGTTTCTTCACTGACATTTTCAACCTCTCTCTGACCGAGTCTGTCATACCTACATGTTTCAAGCCGACCACCATAGTCCCTGTGCCCAACAAAGCGAAGGTAACCTGCCGAAATGACTACCGCCCCGTAGCACTCACGTCTGTAGCCATGAAGTGCTTTGAAAGGCTGGTCACGGATCACATCAACACCATCATCCCGGAACCCAAGAACCACTCCAATTCGCATACAGCCCCAACAGAACCACAGATGACGCAAGCTCAATCGCACTCCACACTGCCCTCTCCCACCTGGACAAAAGGAACACCTACGTGAGAATGGTATTCATTGACTATAGCTCAGCGTTAAACACCATAGTGGCCACAAAGCTCATCACTAAACTAAGGACACAAGGACTAAACACCTCCCTCTTCAACTGGATCCTGGACTTCCTGACGGGCCGCCCCCAGGTGGTAAGGGTAGGCAACAACACATCTGCCACGCTGATCCTCAACATGGGGAGCCCTTTAGGGGTGTGTGCTTAGTCAGCTCTTGTAGCCGCTGTTCACCTACGACTGTGTGGCCAAACACAACTCCAACACCATCATTAAGTTTGCTGAGGACACAACAGTGGTAGGCCTGATCACCGACAACGATGAGACAGCCTACAGGGAGGAGGTCAGAGAATTGGCAGTGTAGTGCCAGGACAACAACCTCTCCCTTAATGTGAACAAAACAAAGGAACTGATCGTGGACTACAGGAAAAGGAGTGCCGAACACGCCCCCATTCACATCGACGGGCTGTAGTGGAGCGGGTCGAGAGTTTCAAGTTCCTTGGTGTCCACATCACCAACAAACTACCATGGTCCAAACACACCAAGAAACGCCTTTTCCCCCTCAGGAGACTGAACAGATTTGGCCTGGGTCCCCAGATCCTCGAAAAGCAGCAAGCCATAAGATTGCTGAACAATTAATCAAATGGACACCAGAGTATTTACATTGACCCCCCTTTGTTTTTACACTGCTGCTACTCGCTGCTTATTATTTATGCATAGGTACTTTACCCCTACTACAGTACATGTACAAATGACCTCTTCTAACGTGTACCTCTGCACATTGACTCGGTACCGGTTCCCCCTGTATATAGCCTCATTATTGTTATTTTATTGTGTTAAGTTATTTATTTTCTTTTTTTTGGTTGACTTGAGTTAAAAAAAGATATATTTATTTAAAACAGCATTGTTGGTTGAGGGCTTGTAAGTAAGAATTTCACGTGCATGTGACAAATAAAATTTGACTAGATTTTTTATTTGTATTATTCTTTAGGGATATGTGTCTTTTCAGATTCCACAATGATTCTTTAGTTGTGGACACTACATCACCACACTCCCTCTCTTGCTCTTGGTCCTCATCTTTGTAAGTCACCTTGATTTAACACCTGTGTGTTTTATCAGTTTCTTTATAAAAGTATTTCGTGAACTCCATGACAGTAGCTAAAGCAAGGGGCTATAGCAGCACACGAGTAGCCTACAAATGTGCTCGTGAAGTGAGCGCTGTAGGAGCGAAATTAGAGCTGGCGAGAAGACCAACGCTCCATCCTTTGGGAATCTCGCTCAGTGCTCCAGCCTTTGGGAATCTCGCTCAGTGCTCCAGTCAAATTGGGCACGGTCAGCTCCAGCTCCAGCTCCGCTCCACTCACATACTCTGCTATCTCAATCACTTAGATCAGGTATTTTCAGACTCGTGAAGAAACTGCTTTCTACCCCTCTCGATCGCATGCTCCGCACAGACCAGACACGTTTAAGCGTGCACGCAATGGATTATGGTCATTATAGTTAATTACCATGTTTTCTGCGTAGAATATTGGCCGGTTGAAAACTACAACTCCCTACTACATCGCACAGTTCAGGTTCGATCTAATTTATCTCTACAGAAATTGGACATTGAGCTCACAGAAGAAAAAAAAAGAATTAAATGGAATTCAAATAAATGAACTGATGTCAGTCAATTAGTTGTTTATAAACTGAAAAATCTCAGCACAACCTACTACATGGTTCCAGTAGGAAGTCAAGTTACAGTAATTGCGTTGTTTGCTCTATAACCTGTTAGTTCATAGGAAAAGGGGGATACCTAGTCAGTAGTACAAATGAATGCATTCAACTGAAATGTGTCTTTCCCATTTAACCCAACCCCTCTGAATCAGAGAGGTGCGGGGAGCTGCTTAATCGACATCCACGTCTTCGGTGCCTGGGGAACAGTGGGTTAACTGCCTTGTTCAGTGGCAGAATGACCAATTTTTTTAACCTTGTCAGCTCTGGGATTCGATCCAGCAACCTTTCAGTTACTGGCCCAACGATCTAATCACTAGGCTACATATGCCTTGCCACTGTGATAAATAGGCCTAAAGGCCGAGACAATAAGAATAGATTCAACCACAACATTGTTTTATCATAAAACCGGAGAGCAACCAGGTGAAGTCCACAAAACATGTTACAACTCCCTTCACGTGACCTACTGCATGGTCACGCAAGGTAATGTTTCTGACATTTTCTGACCACTAAACAACTATTGATTTAGAACCATGAAGAGATACCGCAAGTCACAAAAAAAACAGGTGTTGCCTCCACTATTCCAGCACCATTTCAACATCAATATTTACTAAAGCGATTTAGTCCTATCAGAGTAAGCTAAATACGATGTGGCTGTCCATGGTACTGGTGTGTGTGTGTGTGTGTGTGTGTGTATGTGTATGTGTATGTGTGTGTGTGTATGTGTGTGTGTGTATATGTGTGTATGTGTGTGTGTGTGTGTATGTGTGTATGTGTGTGTGTGTGTGTGTGTGTGTGTGTGTATGTGTGTGTGTGTGTGTGTGTGTATGTGTGTGTGTGTGTGTATATGTGTGTATGTGTGTATATGTGTGTATGTGTGTGTGTGTGTGTGTGTGTGTATGTGTATGTGTATGTGTGTGTGTGTGTGTGTATGTGTGTGTGTGTATATGTGTGTATGTGTGTGTGTGTGTATGTGTGTGTGTGTGTGTGTGTGTGTGTGTGTGTGTGTGTGTGTGTGTGTGTGTGTATGTGTGTGTGTGTGTATATGTGTGTATGTGTGTGTGTGTGTGTGTGTGTGTGTGTGTGTGTGTGTGTGTGTGTGTGTGTGTGTGTGTGTGTGTGCGCGTGGAAGCAAGTGGAAAAAACATGTTGACTCACCCTATTTTGTAGTGAACCTCCCATGCCATCCTCCTCTTTAATGTTTCTGAAAGGGTCTATAACTCAAAATCATAACATACAGTACACTCTTTTAGTTTTTGTTGTCCTAGGCTACCTGGCTAAAATGCTTGCTCGTTAGCCTAACTTCCTTTCATGGACAATGACGCGCCAGGCCAGCTAGTTAACAGTAGCCTAACTTTACTACATCGATCTACATGTTGAACTTCCATCCTCTCAGGCCAGGGGCACAATGTATGAATTTATGGTCGCCGTTATGATTATTGGCCAGTACGGAGAATTACATTACCATTCAAACGTTTGGGGTCACTTAGAAATGTCCTTGTTTTTGAAAGAAAAGCACATTTTATGTCCATTAAAATATGGCCAGAACAAAGACCTTTCTTCTGAAACTCATCAGTCTATTCTTGTTCTGAGAAATGAAGGCTATTCCATGGAAGAAATTGCCAAGAAACTGAAGATCTCGTACAGCGCTGTGTACTCCCTTCACAGAACAGTGCAAACTGGCACTAACCAGAATAGAAAGAGGAGTGGGAGGACCCGGTGCACAACTGAGTAATAGGACAAGTACATTAGAGTGTCTAGTTTGAAAAACAGACACCTCATAAGTCCTCAAATGGCAGCTTCATTAAATAGTACCCGCAAAACACCAGTCTCAACGTCAACAGTGAAGAGGCGACTCCGGGATGCTGGCCTTCTAGGCAGAGTTCCTCTGTCCAGTCTCAACGTCAACAGTGAAGAGGCGACTCCGGGATGCTGGCCTTCTAGGCAGAGTTCCTCTGTCCAGTGTCTGTGTTCTTCTGCCCATCTTAATCTTTTCTTTTTATTGGCCAGTCTGAGATATGGCTTTTTCTTTGCAAAAAAAAAACATTTTCAGCTACGACAGTCATTTACAACATTAACAATGTCTACACTGTATTTCTAATTAATTTCATGTTATTTTAATTAATGGACATTTTTGTTGTTGCTTTTCTTTCAAAAACAAGGTCATTTCTAAGTAACCCCAAACTTTTGAACGGTAATAGCACAATTCCAAATCCCTATCTCCATCCATGGCAAATTTAGGAAAATGAACGATTTTAGCTAGCTAGCTAGTCACCGAAGGACAACGACACAACAAGATGCAACATTTTCAAGTTTTCTGTCAATGACATTTGGCTTGATGTGATGTGATTGGTCTGAGCCAAATCCAAACGGGCTTCCCTTGACACTTTGTGTTGGTGCGCCAGGACCATTTACAGCTGAGCTCACTCAGTTTAGCTCAACACTGATTGGTTATTATTTTATCATTTTTTTAATCAATTGAGACCAAATGCTCGCTGGCTTCCCTGACTTCCCTTGCATTCAATGCTATACTCGGCAACAGTGTGGTTAGTGTTAGGGTTAAAGTTTGCCTGATGACTCATCCTGAATTAAATTCGATCGCTCCATAAATCAGTTTGAACCTACCATCCTAGAAGTTGTTTATTAGGATGTCAAAATCACGAGATTCATGAAGAGATTTGTGTAGGCCAGCAAAATGCATCACTCTATTTTTTCGAAAATTCTATATCTTGATTGCTGACATGCAAAACATTTAGGACTGTATCAGCAGTGGACTAATGAAACAAATAACAAAATAGTGGCATTTTAAAATCTGATTTTAAGAAGAGAAATGATAGAATTAACTATATTGGTGTCAGCAGTGCCAGTGAGGTCATTGGAGAGGCTTGTATATTTCTTATAGACTAGACGTAACATAGTACATGTAAATCCGGGACACTCAAATTAGTATGATATGTTATGTTAGGTATGGTTAAATACTGTAAGACACAAGGTCACTTAAGGCAAAAACTAAAGTAGGGTGCTTAGTCGGGCGTATAACACGAGCGTCTACCAACCCAAAGGTTGCGAGCTCGAACCTCATCATGGACAACTTTAGCATTTTAGCTAACTAGCAACTTTACAACTACTTACTACTTTTTTAGCTAGGATACTTTGCAACTTCTTAACATATTAGCTAACCCTTCCTCTAAAAATTAACATTAACCTTAATCCTTTAACCTAACTCCTAACCCTATCCATACCTCTAACCCCTAGCCTAGCTAACGTTAGCCACATAGCTAACATTAGCGTTAGCAACCTAGTTAAATAAAGGTTCAATAAAAAATTAAAAATATACTTTGAACCAAGAGGTTCTTGACTAATGTACTGAACAGTATTACTGTTGTAGGGTTAACAGTATTGTAGGGTTCACCATTTACCAAGATCCTGCAATATGTGTTCTGGGATATAATCCAGGCTAACTACTATAACAGTCACCAAAAACAAGTGGATAGCCTGAGCCCTAACAGTCAGAAAAATAGGTGGATAGCCCGGGCCCTAACCGTTTCAAAAACTGTGCAGCGGTACGAGGTAGATATGTACATATACCAGTGGAGGCTCCTCAGAGGAGGAAGGGGAGGAGCATCCTCCTCAGTAAAATATCATAAAAATAAAAATAGTGAAACACTAAAAAAGTGATCATTTTTAGATTAAACTATACTAATATATTCATGTCACCAAATAATTAAAGCACATTGTTTTGCAATGAAGGTCTATAGTAACTTCAACAGCACTCTCTGGGGTAGCGCCATGGTATAGCCAGGGAACAGCTAGTTTCTGTCCTCCTCTGGGTACATTGACTTCAATAGAAACCTAGGAGGCTTGTAGGCCTCACCCCCTTCCATAGACATACATGGTAATTATGACCACTTCCGGAGGACGACCTCCAACCAATCAAAGCTTTTTCAGAATAAACTGACATGTTGTTCATCCAATCATAGGATTAGGATCAAAGAATGAACAAAGTGAGTTGTATTGGGGTTTCTGTGTGTTGAGAAACTTGGTGACATTATTGGATAGAGATTGAAAAGAGATAGTTGAGCATTTTTTCAAATTAGTTTCTTCAAATTACAAGAGACGGAGGAAGTAGATTAAAAATTGTTTTCTTGGTTTTAGAATGTATGTTTGTGCCCAGTTAGTACAATTTTTTTCAATTTGCCCTGTTAGTAGCAGTAGCTAGCTTGCTAACGTTACCAGCTCCAGTGTGCAGTTTTCGACGCCAACATTACCTACAATTTTGTTGACTTTGTTGAAAAACCCCGTTCATTCTCTGGGGTACACGGAAAAGATGCGAATTAAAACTGAGTATTCGTTTCATGAATACAGATGCAAAGGTGAGGGCGTTCAATACCAATTGGTATCAGTATAGCTGGTTACAGGGAGCCTGTCATCAAGCCGCCTGTATTGCTAGCCTGCTTTTTTTGGAAGTCTGAGCCTTAGTCGAAAGGTGGGTACAGATCAAAATCAAATCAAATGTATTTATATAGCCCTTCGTACATCAGCTGATATCTCAAAGTGCTGTACAGAAACCCAGCCTAAAACCCCAAACAGCAAGCAGTGGCCTGAAGAACATCGATCGTTCAGCTAAACGGCAAAACAAAAGCAGGGAGCATATAAATACCCACATCAGATTTACGCTTCTGGGAAAAAGCCGCATAGATCACAAAGAAGGTCTGCGTATTCAAACTGCACAACACAACGAGACAGTAAAAAGAAATTGGGATGTTCTCAAGCGGATTATCCACACCATTGCGTTTTTGGGCACGCAATAAAAGGCTTTTAGAGGACACCACAAGAGGGAAAGTTCCGCTAACAGCGGTAATTGCACGTTACGATGCTTTACTTCCTGGACATATGGAACTTTCGACTGTCTTTTCTGGGATGTCGAAATCAAATCAGAAGGATTTGACAGCTTCCATCGTATCATACATTTGATTAAAGAGAGGTTGACACTTTTTTCCGCGCGCGTTCATGTAGGCTTTCCACATTCCTCCGATATTTATTTAGCAAAGATGATACCACATAATCACTAGGGACAAACACAAGCACAAACTTGTTACATAAATGCTACACCTTACAATTAGAGATCTGACATGGTGTATGCGATGAAAACGAGACAATTTTTCAGTCTGATCAACGGTAGACTACTAATAAATGCTGTTGCATACAGCCTATGTGCGCTGTCCATTTGGTCAGGGTAAACTAATTAGTAACGTATTGTGTTTATAGTACATTTGTGTGTCAGGAGAAAATGTGGATGTGATCAAATGTGGTTTATATTCCAAATTGGGCTGGCTAGGCTGTCTATACGTTTTCAATCCCAAATGATTCACTGGAATGAATCAATCAACATAATAGTGGTTACAGATGTGAGTACATTTCTTTAAAGGCCTACAGTTGCATAGACCTGCACGATACAAACATGCATAAAGCTCAGCCCTGTGAGTTATATTCTCTATCAATTGTTGTCTCTGTGTCTGGGTAGAGGAAATCCCCCTCCCAATTTAGTCTGAATGTGATTCAAGTGAACAAGTTGCTTCCCCAAGGGCCAGGAGTTTTTTTTCTTCAGTTTTTTAAAACCATGGGACCTGAAGAAACTAGTCCCATCATAGAAAACCCTGTGCCCTGAAAAACGGGTCCCTTGTAAAACCTTTTGACAACTGATTCATCACTGTCATACCTTATATGGTCCAGAGTTTTCCTGGTTAGGGTAACAGATATGGAAAAACTCCGTGCCCCAGGGGTAAAAAAAATTACCCCACCGCTCTGGGACCTATGGTGCCACCAGTCTGCTTGCTTGTTTTCCGTTATCGTCAGGTACTTTGATGTGTCAAGTGGGCGAGATGCTCAGTCTATTTGACTTTGTGAATTTTGAGATATCCGAGTTTAACTTCATGGAGAAACTCGTTATTCAAACCTACAGTGGTGCAACTGTAATGGAATGTCTCTGCCATTTTGTATTTACAGCTGAGTCCCCTCCTGTTCACTGATTAAGAGGTGATGACTACTCCACTCTACTGCCATTGTCAACTTTCTCCTGACATGAACTGAAGCCACGTCTCATGTGCCCGTTCATCCACGGGCACATTGAGTGTTTCCTCTCCAAGCACTGTGAGGACCTCTATCAATGTTCTTTCATTACTGTATGTAGAGACAATCACATTATTACACATCAATGATTTTACTCCTTACTTGGACTAACTCATTATTAGCTCTTTTGTCTGACTGTGTAGTGTTATTGTTTTTTGTCTTCCCAGTCAAATCCTGTCCTGCACTGAAGTCAAGTCTCTGAACACCTCAACTCATGCTTCATACCCTCATTCAATCACTGCTGTGATCCCTTCCCAACACTGTAAGTAGCCCTCTCATTCCCATTCCCCATAATATTGTACTATAAATGTCATTATTAAATGCTTTAGGTTAAAATAATTAGTCTTTATCGATTTTTTTAAACACACTATACCATCCTCCTAAATTTTTTAAGTTACCAGCCTCCATTGATTGATTGATTTATTTCACCTTTGTCTTTGATTTCTTTAAGCCCACTTTGTCGTCCCTGTGCGTTCCGCGCCTATACTGAGCGTCTCCCATCGTCCTCTATTGATCAAGCCACCAGCCTCCACTAACGTATAGGTAGGGGTAAAGTGACTAGGCAACATGATTGGTAATAAACAGCAGCAGCAGCGCATGTGACGAGTCTAAAGGGTTAGTGCAAAATGGTCAATGCAGATAGTCTGTGTAGCTGATAGTCTGATAGTCTGTGTAGCTGTTTTATGTGAGACCCTTTCATAGAACATGGTGGCAGGGTAGCCTAGTGGTTAGAGCGTTGGACTAGCAACCAAAAGGTTGCAAGTTCAAATCCCAGAGCTGTCGTTCTGCCCCTGAACAGGCAGTTAACCCACTGTTCCTAGGCCGTCATTGTAAATAAGAAATTGTTCTTAACTGACTTGCCGAGTTAAATAAAGGTAAAAAAAAAAAAAATTAAACATAAAGCCTCAGTGGTGTAAAGTACTTAAGTAAAAAATACTTTAAAGTACTACTTAAGTATTTTGTGGGGTATCTGTACTTTACTTTACTATTTATATTTTTGTCAACTTTTACTTTTACTTCACTACATTCATAAACAAAATGAATGTACTTTTTACTCTGTACATTTGACCTGACAGCCAAAAGTGCTCATTACATTTTAAACGCTTAGCAGGACAAAAATGGTTCAATTCACACACTTATCAAGAAAACATCCCTGGTCATCTCTACAGCCTCTTATCTGGTAGACTCACTAAACAGAGAACATCCCTGGTCATCTCTACAGCCTCTTATCTGGTAGACTCACTAAACAGAGAACATCCCTGGTCATCTCTACAGCCTCTTATCTGGTAGACTCACTAAACAGAGAACATCCCTGGTCATCTCTACAGCCTCTTATCTGGTAGACTCACTAAACAGAGAACATCCCTGGTCATCTCTACAGCCTCTTATCTGGTAGACTCACTAAACAGAGAACATCCCTGGTCATCTCTACAGCCTCTTATCTGGTAGACTCACTAAACAGAGAACATCCCTGGTCATCTCTACAGCCTCTTATCTGGTAGACTCACTAAACAGAGAACATCCCTGGTCATCTCTACAGCCTCTTATCTGGTAGACTCACTAAACAGAGAACATCCCTGGTCATCTCTACAGCCTCTTATCTGGTAGACTCACTAAACAGAGAACATCTCTACAGCCTCTAATCTGGTAGACTCACTAAACAGAGAACATCCCTGGTCATCTCTACAGCCTCTTATCTGGTAGACTCACTAAACAGAGAACATCCCTGTTCATCGCTACAGCCTCTTATCTGGTAGACTCACTAAACACAAATGCATCTTTTGTTAATGATGTCTGAGTGTTGGAGTGTGCCCCCTGGCTATCCATACATTTTAAAAACAAGAAAATGGTGCTGTCTGCTTTGCTTAAAATAAGGAATTTGAAATCATTTATACTTCTACTTTTATTTTTGATATTAAAGCATACACTGCTCAAATAAATTAAGGGAACGGTAAAATAACACATCCTAGATCTGAATGAATGAAATATTCTTATTAAATACTTTTTCTTTACATAGTTGAATGTGCTGACAACAAAATCACACAAAAATTATCAATGGAAATCAAATTTATCAACCCATGGAGGTCTGGATTTGGAGTCACACTCAAAATTAAAGTGGAAAACCACACTACAGGCTGATCCAACTTTGATGCAATGTCCTTAAAACAAGTCAAAATGAGGCTCAGTAGTGTGTGTGGCCTCCACGTGCCTGTATGACCTCCCTGCAACGCCTGGGCATGCCCCTGATGAGGTGGCGGATGGTCTCCTGAGGGATCTCCTCCCAGACCTGGACTAAAGCATGGAGCGAGACATGATGTCCCAGCTGTGCTCAGTTGGATTCAGGTCTGGGGAACGGGAGGGCCAGTCCATAGCATCAATGCCTTCCTCTTGCAGGAACTGCTGACACACTCCAGCCACATGAGGTCTAGCATTGTCTTGCATTAGGAGGAACCCAAGGCCAACCGCACCAGCATATGGTCTCACAAAGGGTCTGAGGATCTCATCATGGTACCTAATGGCAGTCAGGCTACCTCTGGCGAGCACATGGAGGGCTGTGCGGCCCCCCAAAGAAATGCCAACCCACACCACGACTGACCCACCACCATACCGGTCATGCTGGAGGATGTTGCAGGCAGCAGAACGTTCTCCACGGCGTCTCCAGACTGTCACGTCTGTCACGTGTTCAGTGTGAACCTGCTTTTATCTGTGAAGAGCACAGGGCGACAGTGGCGAATTTGCCAATCTTGGTGTTCTCTGGCAAATGCCAAACGTCCTGCACGGTGTTGGGCTGTAAGCACAACCCCCACCTGTGGACGTCGGGCCCTCATACCACCCTCATGGAGTCTGTTTCTGACCGTTTGAGTAGACATATGCACATTTGTGGCCTGCTGGAGGTCATTTTGTAGGGCTCTGGCAGTGCTCCTCCTGCTCCTCCTTGCACAAAGGCGGAGGTAGCGGTCCTGCTGCTGGGTTGTTGCCCTCCTACGGCCTCCTCCACGTCTCTTGATGTACTGGCCTGTCTCCTGGTAGCGCCTCCATGCTCTGGACACTACGCTGACAGACACAGCAAACCTTCTTGCCACAGCTCGCATTGATGTCCCATCCTGGATGAGCTGCACTACCTGAGCTACTTGTGTGGGTTGTAGACTCCGTCTCATACTACCACTAGAGTGAAAGCACCACCAGCATTCAAAAGTGACCAAAACATCAGCCAGGAAGCATAGGAACTGAGAAGTGGTCTGTGGTTATCACCTGCAGAACCACTCCTTTATTGGGGGTGTCTTGCTAATTGCCTATAATTTCCACCTGTTGTCTATTCCATTTGCACAACAGCCTGTGAAATTTATTGTCAATCAGTGTTACTTCCTAAGTGGATAGTTTGATTTCACATAAGTGGGATTGACTTACATTGTGTTGTTTAAGTGTTCCCTTTATTTTTTTGAGCAGTGTATTTTAGCAATTACATGTACTTTTGATACTTAAGTATATTTAGAACCAAATACTTTTAGGTTTTTACTCAAGTAATATTTTACTGGGTGTCGTTTACTTTTACTTGAGTAACTTTCTATCAAGGTATCTATACTTTTACTCAAGTATGATAATTGGATACTTTTTCCACCACTGAGAATGATCTTTCCTATTTCAAGAAATGTAACCTAATGTCATGAGCCCAAACACAATCTGAAGCCCAATGTCATGAGCCCAAACACATTCTGAAGCCCAATGTCATGAGCCCAAACACAGTCTGAAGCCCAATGTCATGAGCCCAAACACATTCTCTAGCCCAATGTCATGAGCCCAAACACATTCTCTAGCCCAATGTCATGAGCCCAAACACATTCTCTAGTCCAGTGTAATGAGCCCAAACACAATCTCTAGTCCAATGTCATGAGCCCAAACACATTCTCTAGTCCAATGTCATGAGCCCAAACACAGTCTGAAGCCCAATGTCATGAGCCCAAACACATTCTCTAGTCCAATGTCATGAGCCCAAACACATTCTCTAGCCCAATGTCATGAGCCCAAACACATTCTCTAGTCCAATGTCATGAGCCCAAACATATTCTCTAGTCCAATGTCATGAGCCCAAACACATTCTATAGTCCAATGTCATGAGCCCAAACACATTCTCTAGTCCAATGTCATGAGCCCAAACACATTCTCTAGTCCAATGTCATGAGCCCAAACACAATCTGAAGCCCAATGTCATGAGCCCAAACACATTCTCTAGTCCAATGTCATGAGCCCAAACATATTCTCTAGTCCAATGTCATGAGCCCAAACACATTCTCTAGTCCAATGTCATGAGCCCAAACATATTCTCTAGTCCAATGTCATGAGCCCAAACACATTCTCTAGTCCAATGTCATGAGCCCAAACATATTCTCTAGTCCAATGTCATGAGCCCAAACATATTCTCTAGTCCAATGTCTTGAGCCCAAACACATTCTCTAGTCCAATGTCATGAGCCCAAACATATTCTCTAGTCCAATGTCATGAGCCCAAACACATTCTCTAGTCCAATGTCATGAGCCCAAACATATTCTCTAGTCCAATGTCATGAGCCCAAACATATTCTCTAGTCCAATGTCATGAGCCAAAACACATTCTCTAGTCCAATGTCATGAGCCCAAACATATTCTCTAGTCCAATGTCATGAGCCAAAACACATTCTCTAGTCCAATGTCATGAGCCCAAACATATTCTCTAGTCCAATGTCATGAGCCCAAACACATTCTCTAGTCCAATGTCATGAGCCCAACATATTCTCTAGTCCAATGTCATGAGCCCAAACACATTCTCTAGTCCAATGTCATGAGCCCAAACATATTCTCTAGTCCAATGTCATGAGCCCAAACACATTCTCTAGTCCAATGTCATGAGCCCAAACACATTCTCTAGTCCAATGTCATGAGCCCAAACACATTCTCTAGTCCAATGTCATGAGCCCAAACACATTCTCTAGTCCAATGTCATGAGCCCAAACACATTCTCTAGTCCAATGTCAAGAGCCCAAACACATTCTCTAGTCCAATGTCATGAGCCCAAACACATTCTCTAGCCCAATGTCATGAGCCCAAACACATTCTCTAGTCCAATGTCATGAGCCCAACCACATTCTCTAGTCCAATGTCATGAGCCCAAACACATTCTCTAGTCCAATGTCATGAGCCCAAACACATTCTCTAGTCCAATGTCATGAGCCCAAACACATTCTCTAGTCCAATGTCATGAGCCCAAACACATTCTCTAGTCCAATGTCATGAGCCCAAACACATTCTCTAGTCCAATGTCATGAGCCCAAACACATTCTCTAGTCCAATGTCATGAGCCCAAACACATTCTCTAGCCCAATGTCATGAGCCCAAACACATTCTCTAGTCCAATGTCATGAGCCCAAACACATTCTCTAGTCCAATGTCATGAGCCCAAACACATTCTCTAGTCCAATGTCATGAGCCCAAACACATTCTCTAGTCCAATGTCATGAGCCCAAACACATTCTCTAGTCCAATGTCATGAGCCCAAACACATTCTCTAGTCCAATGTCATGAGCCCAAACATATTCTCTAGTCCAATGTCATGAGCCCAAACACATTCTCTAGCCCAATGTCATGAGCCCAAACACATTCTCTAGCCCAATGTCATGAGCCCAAACACATTCTCTAGCCCAATGTCATGAGCCCAAACACATTCTCTAGCCCAATGTCATGAGCCCAAACACATTCTCTAGCCCAATGTCATGAGCCCAAACACATTCTCTAGTCCAATGTCATGAGTCCAAACACATTCTCTAGTCCAATGTCATGAGCCCAAACACATTCTCTAGTCCAATGTCATGAGCCCAAACACATTCTCTAGTCCAATGTCATGAGCCCAAACACAATCTCTAGTCCAGTGTCATGAGCCCAAACACATTCTCTAGTCCAATGTCATGAGCCCAAACACATTCTCTAGTCCAATGTCATGAGCCCAAACACATTCTCTAGTCCAATGTCATGAGCCCAAACACATTCTCTAGTCCAATGTCATGAGCCCAAACACATTCTCTAGCCCAATGTCATGAGCCCAAACACATTCTCTAGTCCAATGTCATGAGCCCAAACACATTCTCTAGTCCAATGTCATGAGCCCAAACACATTCTCTAGTCCAATGTCATGAGCCCAAACACATTCTCTAGTCCAATGTCATGAGCCCAAACACATTCTCTAGTCCAATGTCATGAGCCCAAACACATTCTCTAGTCCAATGTCATGAGCCCAAACACATTCTCTAGTCCAATGTCATGAGCCCAAACACATTCTCTAGTCCAATGTCATGAGCCCAAACACATTCTCTAGCCCAATGTCATGAGCCCAAACACATTCTCTAGTCCAATGTCATGAGCCCAAACACATTCTCTAGTCCAATGTCATGAGCCCAAACACATTCTCTAGTCCAATGTCATGAGCCCAAACACATTCTCTAGTCCAATGTCATGAGCCCAAACACATTCTCTAGTCCAATGTCATGAGCCCAAACACATTCTCTAGTCCAATGTCATGAGCCCAAACACATTCTCTAGCCCAATGTCATGAGCCCAAACACATTCTCTAGTCCAATGTCATGAGCCCAAACACATTCTCTAGTCCAATGTCATGTGCCCAAACACATTCTCTAGTCCAATGTCATGAGCCCAAACACATTCTCTAGCCCAATGTCATGAGCCCAAACACATTCTCTAGTCCAATGTCATGAGCCCAAACACATTCTCTAGTCCAATGTCATGAGCCCAAACACATTCTCTAGTCCAATGTCATGAGCCCAAACACATTCTCTAGTCCAATGTCATGAGCCCAAACACATTCTCTAGTCCAATGTCATGAGCCCAAACACATTCTCTAGTCCAATGTCATGAGCCCAAACACATTCTCTAGTCCAATGTCATGAGCCCAAACACATTCTCTAGTCCAATGTCATGAGCCCAAACACATTCTCAAGCCCAATGTCATGAGCCCAAACACATTCTCTAGTCCAATGTCATGAGCCCAAACACATTCTCTAGCCCAATGTCATGAGCCCAAACACATTCTCAAGCTAAGCCATTCCTTTTATTAAATTTTTGTATTGTGTTTTAATTAACTCATGGTTCTGTTTCTGCTATTCTTTTCCAATTTTCAAGGACATTTGAAAGGTCCTGTAGAATTCATATTTTGAGCAATGAATATCCCTTTGCATAATCTTGAAACACTTTGCAAAAGGACTTAAAACTAGAATTTTATTCGGATTGATTTTTAATACCAGATTGGAGGTTTGTTGACCACAGAATGCACATGTTTTGAAAACCTGCTATTTTTAATCTATTTTATGCACTTTGCACTGTCTTACCTCTCGTTCATTGTTATGTTATATGTTGTGATGTGTTCTGGGTCATGTACAGAGCCTTCAGAAGGTATTCACTCCCCTTGACCTCTTCCACATTTTGTTGTTCTTACAGCCTGAATTTAAAATGGACTCATTTGAAATGTTGTGCCACTGGCCTACAATACCCCATAATACCCCATAACACAATACCCCATAATGTCTTGAGTCAAGTATTTCATTCCTTTTTTATGCCAAGCCTAAATATGTTCAGAAGTAAAAATGTGCGGAACAAGTCACATAATAAGTTGCATGGACTCATTCTGTGTGCATTTAATAGTGTTTAACATGATTTTTGAATGACTACCTCATCTCTGTACCCAACACACACAATTGTCTGTAAGGTCCCTCAGTCAAGCAGTGAATTTCAAACACAGATTCAAACACAAAGACCAGGGAGGTTATCCAATTCCTTGCAAAGAAGGGCATCTAATGGTAAATGGGTACATTTAAATAAAAGCAGACATTGAATATCCCTTTGAGCATGATGACGTTATGGATACACTTTGGATGGTCTATCAATACACTCAGTCACTACAAAGATACAGGCGACCTTCCTACTCAGTTGCTGGGGAGGAAGGAAAGCGCTCAGGGATTTCAGAATGAGGCCAATGGCATCTTTAAAACAGTTACAGAGTTTAATGGCTGTGATAGGAGAAAATTGAGGATGGATCAACAACATTGTAGTGATGCCACAATACTAACCTAAATGACAGAGTGAAAAGAAGGAAGACTGCACAAAATACAAATATTCAAAAACATGCATCCTGTTTGCAATACGGCACTAAAGTAAAACTGCAAAAAATGTGGCAAAGAAAGTAACTTTATGTCCTGAATACAAAGTGTTATGTTTGGGTTAAAGCCAACACACCACATCACTGAGTACCATTTTTCATATTTTCAAGCATGGTGGTGGCTGCATCATGTTATGGGTATGCTTGTCATCGGCAAGGACTTGGGAGTTGTTTTTTTTAGGATCAAAATAAATGGAATGGAGCTAAGCACATGCAAAATCCTAGAGGAAAACCTGGTTCAGTCTGATTTCCAACAGACACTTGTAAACAAATTCACCTTTCAGCAGGACAATAACCTAAAACACACGGCCAAATATACACTGGAGTTGGCTTGAAAATATATGGCAAGACTTAAGAATGGCTGTCTAGCAATGATCAACAACCAACAAATATTGTACAATTCAGGTGTGCAAAGCTCTTAGAGACTTACCCAGAAAGACTTGCAGCTCTAATTGCTGCCAAAGGTGATTCTAACATGTATTGATTTAAGGGTGTGAATACTTATGTAAATTAGATATTTATGTATTTCATTTTCAATAAATTTGCACACATTTCTGAAAAACATGTTTTCACTTTGTCTTTATAGGGTTTTGTGTGTAGATGGGTGAGAGAGAAAAAAATGTATTAATGACATGTTTAATTCATGCTGTAACTCAACAAATTGTGGAATGAGCCAAGAGGTATGAATCCATTCTGAAGGTACTGTGCTGCTATCTTGGCCAGGGCACACTTGAAATAGAGATCAGTATCTCAATGTGACTGCTCTGGTTCAGTAGGGGATATTAATATAAAATATACAATAAGGGTAGTGTAATTTCAGATAATCAGCCTATTCACGAAGGCCAGTCATTGTTGCACATTCGCACGTAGCCTACAGTCACAGAAATGCATCTTATTTGGACCATAGACCTTCTTTACATCATGCACGCTAAAGGAACACAACGTATTATCAACGTAGGCAAAAGGGATGTTTATCTCAATGATAAAAGAGGTTTTAAATCAAATAGAATTGATAATGGCTATATATTAATACGTTCAAGAAGAGTATATATGTTTCTCCATGGGAATACATCAGTCTCTATATATACATCAGTCTCTATATACATCAGTCTCTATATATACATCAGTCTCTATATATACATCAGTCTCTATATATACATCAGTCTCTATATATACATCAGTCTCTATATACATCAGTCTCTATATACATCAGTCTCTATATATACATCAGTCTCTATACACATCAGTCTCTATATATACATCAGTCTCTATATATACATCAGTCTCTATATATACATCAGTCTCTATATATACATCAGTCTCTATATACATCAGTCTCCATATATACATCGGTCTCTATATATACATCAGTCTCTATACACATCAGTCTCTATATTTATCAGTATCTATATACATCAGTCTCTATATACATCAGTCTCTATATATATACATTAGTCTCTATATACATCAGTCTCTATATACATCAGTCTCTATATACATCAGTCTCTATATACATCAGTCTCTATATATTAAAATGTTCCAGTAGAGTATATATGTTTCTCCATGGGAATTGATGAGGTAAGTCTCTATATACATCAGTCTCTCTATATATCAGTCTCTATATATTAATATGTCCTGGGCGGCAGGGTAGCCTAGTGGTTAGAGTGTTGGACTAGTAACCGGAAGGTTGCAAGTTCAAATCCCTGAGCTGACAAGGTACAAATCTGTTGTTCTGCCCCTGAACAGGGGGCAGAACTGTTCCTAGGCCGTCATTGAAAATAAGAATTTGTTCTTAACTGACTTGCCTAGTTAAATAAAGGTAAAATGAAAAAAAAAATCTGTTTACACTTTTCTTGCACTAGATTATTTCTATGACTTTTTGAATGACCCTCTTGTGCATCAAAAACACAGCATGAACCATAGACCTCTCTTTGAACCCATAAGGACTTAAGTTGATACAAATGATTCCACTGGGTGTTGCTATATAATGACACATGTAGCTGCTGAAAAAGGTTCACTTGAAGGGTTTATCAAAGATGCTATATGTAACTTTTTTGGGTAACCCGACCAAATTCACATAGAAATATGAGTTATAGATCTGTCATTCGTTCATTGAAAGCAAGTCTAAGACGCTGTGGATTTGTTCTATGTGTGGTATATCTATGCTTCCCGTTTTTAAGTTTTGTTTTTGCCTCTTCTGCTTTCGGTTTTCCACACCAGCTGTTTTCTGTGAACTGTGAAAATATAATATTTTTGGTTATTGAACATATATTTCACAGCGGTTTAGATGGTACAACGATTCTCTACACTTTACATTGCTTGTTTCGTCACTTAAGCTGAAATTAGGTGAACTATTTATTGTCACGTTCTGACCATAGTTCTTGTGTGTTTTCCTCGTTTTAGTGTTGGTCAGGACGTGAGCTGGGTGGGCATTCTATGTTGTGTGTCTAGTTTGTCTGTTTCTGTGTTTGGCCTGATATGGTTCTCAATCAGAGGCAGGTGTTAGTCATTGTCTCTGATTGAGAACCATATTTAGGTTGCTTGTTTTGTGTTGGGGTTTGTGGGTGATTGTGTCCTGTCTTTGTGTCTATGCACCAGATAGGACTGTTTTCACATTTGTTGTTTTGTAATTTGAAGTGTTCAGTTGGGATATATTATTAAAGAAGATGAACACTCACCACGCTGCGCTTTGGTCCTCTCTTTCCCAGGACGAAAGCCGATACATTTATTTACATTTTTGTAACCAGGAAATGGCGATGTGATTTGTTAATATTGTTATATATATTAATGGAGCAATATGTAGAAATTACTCTGCCACTTCCTGGTTATAGAAATAGGCTACATTTGATATCTCACTAAAAGGGATTGACTCCTGAGATTAAAAACCTTTTGGGACATTTTTGATCTATTTGTAACATGTAATGACACTTTTTTAAATCATGTTTTTTATTTGCACCCATCATTGCCCAAATAAACATTGTTCTTTGAACCCTTCCTGTCTCTAAGAAATGATTTTGATATGAATATTCCAACAGTATACTGTAGTATGTATCTGGCACAGCAGGAGACAGTCTGTGGTAGACTAGTTTGATTCTCTATTCTCTATTCTCTAGTTTGATTCTCTGTTTCACTCTAATGCCCACCTAAAAGCAAACAGTGCGTTAACAGGCTTGTGATGACGTCACATTGTTCATTGCGTCATGCTCACATCGATACTTCTTTCTGTTTGTGTAACAACTCTCTGACACAATCCATTGGTGGTGCACTCAGTATATTTCAAATCAATGTGGTGAACACTCTTCCATCGTGATCCTGCCTGTGTCAATGAAAGTTCACGACATTTAACTTTAGAGTGATCGTTAGTGGATTTCTATCCAGAAACTCCCTTCCTTCTGTCCTTGAATCAGTCTGCACTTGGAATCAGTCTGCATTTGCCTTCAATTAAACAGTCCCCCCCCCCCCCCCCCCCCCCCCCCCACATATAATAAGGGGCATTATGCAACTCCAGTTCGTCATCGATTGGGTCACATTCAACCAATCAGAAGACCAAATCTTTTACATATTCTAAATCTAAAATCGATGAGCCTCTATTTTGAAGTGGTTTCAGACTGAATCAGTGACTTGAATCAATGGTGTAAACAGAGCTCTAATCAGTCCACTCTCTTACTGCTCTTATTTACCTATCACTGGTCCTAATGTATTTACGTTTAGCGCCCCCGTGTGGTAACATGGAGTAGTGCCGGTATTGGCAGTGGCTGACATTTCATAACGTAATAACACCTTTGCTTCTCTATAGCTGTTTCCATATTCAGCTTCATGTTAACCGCCATCATGAATGATGACTCAGTATATACCAGGTGAAAATAGATTAATGTACTAAAACAAAACAGTATTATCCATGAATTATAAATAACATCATAGACACTGTGCACTCAGGGCTTCTGCCTTGTGTGTGTTGCACTATAGCATAATGACATCACTTAAGACTGCATGATGCCATTGGTCTTTTTCTCAACCAATGGAAGACAACAGACATAAGTACCATACAACCAATACCTGCTGGCCTACATCCCTGGCTACACCTCAAATATCTATATCTACTATAGACCACTCCAAGGGAACTAGTCTATCTACCCCCCCATTACAGTCAACGTACACAATAGATGAGGCCACAGGACGACTCTCAGCCCTGAAGGTAATATAGTGGTTGGTAGGGTCTATTCTTATCTGTTGAACCAAATCAGAATATCAATGATTGCTCTCTGACGGAGAGAAAGATGAAAGACGGATATTTTCTATCAGATCAGGTGACTCTTTGATCTTCCAGGTGGGTGACTGACCTATTTCTGTGGCTCTTTTGATCTTCCAGGTGGGTGACTGACCTATTTCTGTGGCTCTTTGGGGCCACAGAAGGGACATCTTTTGCACTTCTTGTACATTAAGCCATTGATGTTGAAAAAAAACCTCTTGACACACACACACACACACACACACACACACACACACACACACACACACACACACACACACACACACACACACACACAGCATTACATGTCCTTACTCCTAGTACTACAACCAATTAGAGAAGCACTGTGATGATGAGATATGTTCAGCACGTTCCAGAGAAGGATTCACATTCAGACATCATATTCTCATACCTTTCTCTTACCAACCCATTTCAACTTCAGATAACATTGGGCACAGGTGGATGTCAAGACGTACATCTCATTTTACTCCTGTAGTAAAAGGTTTGTCATTTAGTCATAGAACATATTGGGGAAGCTGATAGTGTGATACTGAACCATGTACTCTCATCATGTGTATAGTATAGAACATCTGTCATGGTGTGTTTGGCATTTGGGCCTCACATGCTTTGATCTATGTTCTGCCCAAGGAACTATGCTCAGTCAGAAATAACATTGGGTTTATTAGACACAGTAGACCGTTTTGGGTATGAATTTAAGAAAGAAACAATCCTATCAAGTCGACCCAAACTTTGACTGAACAGAAGTAAATCGTTTAGGGTTGGCACTACTAACAACACGACTCACTAACAGATTGCTACAACATTTCTAACAACACAGAACTGTGTCAATGCTAGTTTACTTCCTCTAAACTTCTGGCAATTTGCTATGTCAGCACTTTCGTAGTAATAGAATTTGGTGTCTGAATTTAGCTTTGCCGTACCCAGGCAGTGACATGAGGTTGCTAACCCCACAGAAGACATCATGTAGAACAAAAAGTGAACTTCTCGGCTTTGCTTACAGTGCAGATTCAGTATCTTTAACTCTTTGCTTTGCTTACAGTGCAGATTCAGTATATTTAACCCTTTACTTACAGTGCAGATTCAGTATCTTTAACTCTTTGCTTACAGTGCAGATTCAGTATCTTTAACTCTTTGCTTTACTTACAGTGCAGATTCAGTATCTTTAACTCTTTGCTTACAGTGCAGATTCAGTATATTTAACCCTTTACTTACAGTGCAGATTCAGTATCTTTAACTCTTTGCTTACAGTGCAGATTCAGTATCTTTAACCCTTTACTTACAGTGCAGATTCAGTATATTTAACCCTTTACTTACAGTGCAGATTCAGTATATTTAACTCTTTGCTTACAGTGCAGATTCAGTATCTTTAACCCTTTACTTACAGTGCAGATTCAGTATCTTTAACCCTTTACTTACAGTGCAGATTCAGTATATTTAACCCTTTACTTACAGTGCAGATTCAGTATATTTAACTCTTTGCTTACAGTGCAGATTCAGTATCTTTAACCCTTTACTTACAGTGCAGATTCAGTATCTTTAATCCTTTACTTACAGTGCAGATTCAGTATCTTTAACTCTTTGCTTTACTTACAGTGCAGATTCAGTATCTTTAACTCTTTGCTTACAGTGCAGATTCAGTATATTTAACCCTTTACTTACAGTGCAGATTCAGTATCTTTAACTCTTTGCTTACAGTGCAGATTCAGTATCTTTAACCCTTTACTTACAGTGCAGATTCAGTATCTTTAACCCTTTACTTACAGTGCAGATTCAGTATATTTAACTCTTTGCTTACAGTGCAGATTCAGTATCTTTAACCCTTTACTTACAGTGCAGATTCAGTATCTTTAACCCTTTACTTACAGTGCAGATTCAGTATCTTTAACCATTTACTTACAGTGCAGATTCAGTATCTTTAACCCTTTACTTACAGTGCAGATTCAGTATCTTTAACCCTTTAAGCTGTACTTTTAAATGCTTTGATCTCAACATTGACCCAAGTCAAAATCCTCCACCACAGGAATCCACTATCGCTGTAGACAACAACATGCAGAATTAAAGGCTCTGTGAAATCTACTATCTCTGTAGACAACAACATGCAGAATTAAAGGCTCTGTGAAATCTACTATCTCTGTAGACAACAACATGCAGAATTAAAGGCTCTGTGAAATCCGCTATCTCTGTAGACAACAACATGCAGAATTAAAGGCTCTGTGAAATCCGCTATCTTTGTAGACAACAACATGCAGAATTAAAGGCTCTGTGAAATCCGCTATCTCTGTAGACAACAACATGCAGAATTAAAGGCACAGTGAAATCCGCTATCTCGGTAGACAACAACATGCAGAATTAAAGGCTCTGTGAAATCTACTATCTCTGTAGACAACAACATGCAGAATTAAAGGCTCTGTGAAATCTACTATCTCTGTAGACAACAACATGCAGAATTAAAGGCTCTGTGAAATCCGCTATCTCTGTAGACAACAACATGCAGAATTAAAGGCTCTGTGAAATCTACTATCTCTGTAGACAACAACATGCAGAATTGAAGGCTCTGTGAAATCCACTATCTCGGTAGACAACAACATGCAGAATTGAAGGCTCTGTGAAATCCACTATCTCTGTAGACAACAACATGCAGAATTAAAGGCTCTGTGAAATCCGCTATCGCTGTAGACAACAACATGCAGAATTGAAGGCTCTGTGAAATCCACTATCTCAGTAGACAACAACATGCAGCTCTAAAGTATCGGTGCTCGGCTTGACGCTGTTGCCGTAGAAACGTGTTTTAGCACTGGGCCGGATCTAATGTGGTTCCATACGAGACATGCTGTGCATGGAGAGATATGCACGTTTGTGGCTGTCTTGTGCTGTGGAGTAGAAGTGGTCCTCCCTCTCTGGCGTGGAATCAGCCCTGTCCTGTCTGTGGTGAGAGTGAGGGAGTAGAAGAGAGAGAGGATATGGGGGGAGCGGGGTTGAGAACGAGACAGAGAAAGAAATGTGAGAATGAGAGAGAGTTAGGCACCTGTTTTCCCTCTGAGATGCTTTTATTCCACACTGCTACACTGATGGCTTCAGCCCATCAACTCCAGTAACTTGGCAGTTTAGTCCATCTCAGACAGATGTGGCAACTCCCACTCCCAACTACTCCCAGAGGCCTGGGGAACTCTCCCCGTAAATGGTTTATGGAGGCCTGGAGCACTCTCCTGGTATATGGTTTATAGAGGCCTGTGGCATTCTCTTGGTATATGGTTTATAGAGGCCTGGGGCACTCTCCTGGTACATGGTATATAGAGGCCTGGAGCACTCTCCTGGTACATGGTATATAGAGGCCTGGAGCACTCTCCTGGTACATGGTTTATAGTGGCCGCGGGCACTCTCCTGGTACATGGTTTAATAGAGGCCTGGGGCACTCTCCTGGTACATGGTTTATAGAGGCCTGGGGCACTCTCCTGGTACATGGTTTATAGAGGCCTGGAGCACTCTCCTGGTACATGGTATACGAATTGCAAAAATCGCTGAAGTTGGAGACTTTTATCTCCCTCACCAACTTCAAACATCAGCTATCTGAGCAGCTAACCGATCGCTGCAGCTGTACATAGTCTATTGGTAAATAGCCCACCCTTTTCACCTACCTCATCCCCGTACTGTTTCTATTTATTTACTTTTCTGCTCTTCTGCACACCAATATCTCTACCTGTACATGACCATCTGATCTTTTATCACTCCAGTGTTAATCTGCAAAATTGTAATTATTTGCCTACCTCCTCATGCCTTTTGCACACATTGTATATAGACCCCCCCTTCGTTTTCTACTGTGTTATTGACTTGTTAATTGTTTACTCCATGTGTAACTCTTTGTTGTATGCTCACACTGCTATGCTTTATCTTGGCCAGGTCGCAGTTGCAAATGAGAACTTGTTCTCAACTAGCCTACCTGGTTAAATAAAGGTGAAATAAATAAATAAATAAAAAAATAAAATATAGAGACCTGGAGCACTCTCCTGGTACATGGTTTATAGAGGCCTGGAGCACTCTCCCGCTACATGGTATATAGAGGCCTGGAGCACTCTCCTGGTACATGGTGTATAGAGGCATGGTGCACTCTCCCGCTACATGGTATATAGAGGCCTGGAGCACTCTCCTGGTACATGGTTTATAGAGGGCTGGGTCACTCTCCTGGTACATGGTATATAGATGCATGGAGCACTCTCCTGGTACATGGTTTAATAGAGGCCTGGAGCACTCTCCTGGTACATGGTATATAGAAGGCTGGGTCACTCTCCTGGTACATGGTATATAGAGGGCTGGGGCACTCTCCTGGTACATGGTTTAATAGAGGCCTGGAGCACTCTCCTGGTACATGGTATATAGATGCATGGAGCACTCTCCTGGTACATGGTATATAGAGGGCTGGGTCACTCTCCTGGTACTTGGTTTAATAGAGGCCTGGTGCACTCTCCTGGTACATGGTATATAGAGAGCTGGGTCACTCTCCTGGTACATGGTTTATAGAGGCCTGGGGCCATGGTTACTATACTATCATCTTATTCTAATTTACTGAAACCACAGTCATCATCCTGATCATTGCAGATGACAATATGAACGTCATACTGAAAAGATGGAGATGGTAATCATCCACATTCACCTTTAAACACCTCTTCAGAAGATCCCAGGGCCTTGACCCCTAACACTCACTTCATAAAACGGCTGTCATTATTTACACTCACAGGTTTATTAAAAAGCATGTCCACAAGTAATGACGAGTCATTGTGAGTCAGCGTTTCCATAAGGCTGTGCAGAGCAGGGCATTGTGATGATAATAGGCAGGCCATGTTCTCTTCAGAGTCAATGACTTATGGGTGGGGAGGGATTTTATCTATTCAATGGAACCTACACACCAGCCAGCTTCGGAATGAAGGGTTCCCAAAGGTCACCAGCCATAGATGAGAATGAGCTTTTAGATTGGCACTGCTCATTCTACTCACAGACAACAGGCTATTAGATTGGCACTGCTCATTCTACTCACAGACAACAGGCTATTAGATTGGCACTGCTCATTCTACTCACAGACAACAGGCTTTTAGATTGGCACTGCTCATTCTACTCACAGACAACAGGCTATTAGATTGGCACTGCTCATTCTACTCACAGACAACAGGCTATTAGATTGGCACTGCTCATTCTACTCACAGACAACAGGCTATTAGATTGGCACTGCTCATTCTACTCACAGACAACAGGCTATTAGATTGGCACTGCTCATTCTACTCACAGACAACAGGCTATTAGATTGGCACTGCTCATTCTACTCACAGACAACAGGCTATTAGATTGGCACTGCTCATTCTACTCACAGACAACAGGCTATTAGATTGGCACTGCTCATTCTACTCACAGACAACAGGCTATTAGATTGGCACTGCTCATTCTACTCACAGACAACAGGCTATTAGATTGGCACTGCTCATTCTACTCACAGACAACAGGCTATTAGATTGGCACTGCTCATTCTACTCACAGACAAAAGGCTTTTAAAGCTCATATAAATTCAAACTATTTCTGTTCTCTTTTGTGCTGGTGATGCACCTCATGTCTTTGACTTCATAAAACATCTACCTCCTGCTCAGTGAGACATCCCCTGAAGGTTCCATTGAACCCCTCTGAAAAGACTTGTTGTTGTTGTTGCAGAAACATGTCGACTGAAGGCATTAACCTGTGCTTTGATTATAGTCTACTACTGTGTGGATTATGGAAGGTTGATTCTCAGATATCTAACCAGCGACTTCATAAAAACAGTATGTCTCTTGTCAAATCTGTTTGTTTATCTGCTTGACAAACTTTACCTCTTTCACTCAGTATAGTCAGAAGACCCATAGGCTTTATCCTTCACTCAGTATAGTCAGAAGACCCATAGGCTTTATCCTTCACTCAGTATAGTCAGAAGACTCATAGACTTTATCCTTCACTCAGTATAGTCAGAAGACTCATAGACTTTATCCTTCACTCAGCATAGTCAGAAGACCCATAGGCTTTATCCTTCACTCAGTATAGTCAGGAGACTCATAGACTTTATCCTTCACTCAGTATAGTCAGAAGACTCAGGCTTTATCCTTCACTCAGTATAGTCAGAAGACTCATAGACTTTATCCTTCACTCAGTATAGTCAGAAGACTCAGGCTTTATCCTTCACTCAGTATAGTCAGAAGACTCATAGACTTCATCCTTCACTCAGTATAGTCAGAAGACTCATAGGCTTTTTCCTTCACTCAGTATAGTCAGAAGACTCATAGACTTTATCCTTCACTCAGTATAGTCAGAAGACTCATAGACTTTATCCTTCACTCAGTATAGTCAGAAGACCCATAGGCTTTATCCTTCACTCAGTATAGTCAGAAGACTCATAGACTTTATCCTTCACTCAGCATAGTCAGAAGACCCATAGGCTTTATCCTTCACTCAGTATAGTCAGAAGACTCATAGGCTTTATCCTTCACTCAGTATAGTCAGAAGACTCATAGACTTTATCCTTCACTCAGTATAGTCAGAAGACTCAGGCTTTATCCTTCACTCAGTATAGTCAGAAGACTCATAGACTTCATCCTTCACTCAGTATAGTCAGAAGACTCATAGGCTTTTTCCTTCACTCAGTATAGTCAGAAGACTCATAGACTTTATCCTTCACTCAGTATAGTCAGAAGACTCATAGACTTTATCCTTCACTCAGTATAGTCAGAAGACTCATAGACTTCATCCTTCACTCAGTATAGTCAGAAGACTCATAGGCTTCATCCTTCACTCAGTATAGTCAGAAGACTCATAGGCTTCATCCTTCACTCAGTATAGTCAGAAGACTCATAGGCTTCATCCTTCACTCAGTATAGTCAGAAGACTCATAGGCTTCATCTTTCACTCAGTATAGTCAGAAGACTCATAGGCTTTATCCTTCACTCAGTATAGTCAGAAGACTCATAGGCTTATACTTCACTCAGTATAGTCAGAAGACTCATAGGCTTTATCCTTCACTCAGTATAGTCAGAAGACTCATAGATGTTATGCTTCACTCAGTATAGTCAGAAGACTCATAGGCTTCATCCTTCACTCAGTATAGTCAGAAAACTCATAAGCTTCAGCCTTCACTCAGTATAATCAGAAGACTCATAGACTTTATCCTTCACTCAGTATAGTCAGAAGACTCATAGACTTCATCCTTCACTCAGTATAGTCAGAAGACTCATAGGCTTCAGCCTTCACTCAGTATAGTCAGAAGACTCATAGGCTTCAGCCTTCACTCAGTATAGTCAGAAGACTCATAGGCTTCAGCCTTCACTCAGTATAGTCAGAAGACTAATAGGCTTCAGCCTTCACTCAGTATAGTCAGAAGACTCATAGGCTTCAGCCTTCACTCAGTATAGTCAGAAGACTCATAGGCTTCAGCCTTCACTCAGTATAGTCAGAAGACTCATAGGCTTCAGCCTTCACTCAGTATAGTCAGAAGACTCATAGGCTTCATCCTTCACTCAGTATAGTCAGAAGACTCATAGGCTTCAGCCTTCACTCAGTATAATCAGAAGACTCATAGGCTTCATCCATCAAGAGGTTCTGCTAACCTATTAATGTCTCCTCTGAGGCTCTCTGTCTCTTGTCCAGATTATGAAGAAAACCACAACAATCCTCTATTTCTGATGAAGGTGAAGTAACATCATTGTTTCAGTCCTGCTACCATGGGTCAACTCTAGTTATTCCACATGAAGGCACAGTTAGGATTGGCTGACACCTTTCAACATGTAAACAAAGTGAAGCCTTGAATATAAAGCATCTCCATAAGACTTTAGTTGACTGGTTCATCCTGAGGTATGGGCCTGTACGCAGTGAATGAATTCTGGCCTCAATATGGAAGTGTATTTTACGTTGTTGACTCAAACATTTGCTGCTGCTACAAGGGGTTGTGAAGTGTTTTCTTGTGATGTGACTCCTCACGGTTCCTGTTTCTGGCAGCAGAGAGAAGAGCTGTATGTAATAAAGGTTTCAAGTGGGTTTTTCCGGTAATGAATAAAAAAACATTTAAACTCTGCATCTCATCTCTCTGACTCTAAAATATGACTCGCAAACCCAGCAGAGAAAATAACTCTGCACCTCATCTCTCTGACTCTAAACTCTGACTCACAAACCCAGCAGAGAAAATAACTCTGCACCTCATCTCTCTGACTCTAAACTCTGATTCACAAACCCAGCAAAGAAAAATAACTCTGCATCTCATCTCTCTGACTCTAAAATATGACTCACAAAAACCCAGCAGAGAAAATAACTCTGCATCTTACCTCTCTGACTCTAAACTCTGACTCACAAACCCAGCAGAGGGCTTCTTTATGCACGGCACAGACATGAGTCTGAGATGTGTAAGCAACAGGATAGTAATCCTCCGCTAAAGCTGATGTGACATTGTCACTTCACCGTGGTGCACAGCCAGGAGATGGGCCACACACCCAGGGGATCGGCCTCCTGTTCTTCTGAGCTAGCTGCACCTTTTAGACGGCCATGAAATGATATAGGCTTAGGGAGTTGGGGAGTGACACGTGAGGACAGTCGGCGCGGAGACTGTCGGCACGGAGACGAGACTAACCAAATACATTTCCCCAGCCATAGCAATAGCTTAATGTGGCTTGAAATTTGAATTCTATTTTCAGGAGGCGCTGCTCTACACAGCCAAGACCCAATCTTTTTTTACCTGAAACCCATGAAATCAAGACATTCAGCCACCGGTGGCTCGATAGAACATGAGGATGCAGGGGTTTATTTTATTACCTGTTAGCAAAGACAGTAAACCAAGAAAAAAAATGAAAATGAACCTATTGCCAACCTTAATACAGTAGGGATGGATTGGAACACTTGGTCATTGGTAAATAAAACTGTACTGTACATTGACAATGTGATGTGGGAGGCTGTGAATGGTACTGTACATTAACAATGTGATGTGGGAGGCTGTGAATGGTACTGTACATTAACAATGTGATGTGGGAGGCTGTGAATGGTACTGTACATTGACAATGTGATGTGGGAGGCTGTGAATTGTACTGTACATTAACAATGTGATGTGGGAGGCTGTGAATGGTACTGTACATTAACAATGTGATGTGGGAGGCTGTGAATGGTACTGTACATTGACAATGTGATGTGGGAGGCTGTGAATGGTACTGTACATTAACAATGTGATGTGGGAGGCTGTGAATGGTACTGTACATTGACAATGTGATGTGGGAGGCTGTGAATGGTACTGTACATTAACAATGTGATGTGGGAGGCTGTGAATGGTACTGTACATTAACAATGTGATGTGGGAGGCTGTGAATGGTACTGTACATTAACAATGTGGTGTGGGAGGCTGTGAATGGTACTGTACTGTAACAATGTGATGTGGGAGGCTGTGAATGGTACTGTACTGTAACAATGTGGTGTGGGAGGCTGTGAATGGTACTGTACATTAACAATGTGATGTGGGAGTCTGTGAATGGTACTGTATATTAACAATGTGGTGTGGGAGGCTGTGAATGGTACTGTATATTAACAATGTGATGTGGGAGGCTGTGAAGGTACAAATCTGAAGGTACAAATCTGTCGTTCTGCCCCTGAACAGTTAGTTAACCCACTGTTCCTAGGCCGTCATTGAAAATAAGAATTTGTTCTTAACTGACTTGTCTGGTTAAATAAAGGTCAAATAAAATGTGATGTGGGAGGCTGTGGATGGTACTGTATGTGAGAAGGGGTTAATGGTGTGTTTTTCGGAGCAGTTCTAAGATACATATTTGAAAGCCATTAGGTGAAATAACCCAAATTAGGACCTATTGGGATCTATTACAGTACCCAGTGCAACCACACAGGAAACAGTCCCTATTGCCCGAGGGCGTCATTTCAACTCTCCTAACGCCAGGTCCCTCTCACTCTAAATGAGATGGAAGAATTTAGGACGACGTTTTCCTCCCGGCTGAATTATTTCACCTCTATGTAACCTTCATGTGATTGGATAGAAACACAGGAAGTAGTTCCACCCTCAACTGAATGCGTCCAATCTCAGAGGTGCCAGTGGTGCCGGATTGGGTTTATGGGGTTATGGGGGGTTTGGGTGTTGAATTAGGAGCAGCTACATCCTATCTTTAACATTTTACTTAAAGTGAGTATATATAAGCATTCATAACCCCCTTATGAAACCAGTCATAACCCCCTTATGAAACCAGTCATAACACCTTTGTGTAATCAGTCATAGCACCGTTATGAAACCAGTCATAACATCGTTATGAAACCAGTCATAACACCTTCATGAAGCCAGTCATAACACCTTTATGAAACCAGTCATAGCACCGTTATGAAACCAGTCATAACACCTATATGAAACGAGTAATAACACCTTTATGAAACCAGCCATAACACCTGTATGAAACTAGTAATAACACCTTTATGAAACCAGTCATAACACCTATATGAAATGAGTAATAACACCTTTATGAAACCAGTCATAACACCTATATGAAACGAGTAATAACACCTTTATGAAACCAGCCATAACACCTTTATGAAACCAGTCATAACACCTTTATGAAATCGGTCATAGCACCTTTATGAAACCAGTCATAGCACCTTTATGTGTGTTTCGGTATCATTCATAACAACCTTCCTAATACAGTTGTTAGAGCTACATCTCCTTGTGGGGACCGTGTGAGATTGTATGGGACATGACTCCATGTTGACTTCTGGCCCTAACTGTGGTGGCCCCGACTGACCCAACTTTTCAGAGGCTACCAACAAAAACAAAATGAGTGAATATGTAAAGCAGTAATAATGTGTCGTCAAGCGTATTGACTCTGGCACAGAGCTCAGACAGTGAGTGTGGCTCCCTGAGGCTCACCTCTGACAGATAGATTTTGGTCTGACTGGTGAGTAATGTCTGGAGACCACTGTCTGACTGGCTTCTGTCTCTTTACATCTCTTTACTGATCTAGGATTTCCCCAGTGAGTGTACAGCATGCTAGCAGCGCACTTGGGAATCAAATGAAAAGCTTGATAACGAGACTTGTTATTCAAGTGAATATGAAGAAGTCAGACAATAAATCTAAATATTTATCGTTGATGAGTTAATTATGGATATGCCAATTAATATTTGATATCCCAAACTAGACTCACAGTCCCATAACTTAAGCATCTTGCCAGCTTTCATTGTTGGTCCTCTCAAGCTCTTGGACAGCATGACATATGATAACTCACATTCCATAACACAGAATAAACCACATGTGATGTATATTCAACACATATACTGCATCTCATGACATTACTTCTTACGTGATGTTCTTCTATGCCCAAACATCAATTTTAACATCTCTCTCTCTCTTTACCTACCTACCTACCTACCTACCTACCTACCTACCTACCTACCTACCTACCTACCTACCTCCCTCCCTCCCTCCCTCCCTCCCTCCCTCCCTCCCTCCCTCTCTCTCTCTCTCTCTCTCTCTCTCTACCTCTCTCTCTCTCTCTCTCTCTCTCTCGCTCTCTCTATGGCCTGTTTATTAGGTACACCCATCTAGTACTGAGTCGGACCTGGACACAGTCCAGTGTTGGAGATCGCGTGCCCACTTGCGCTGCTTCTTCTTGTTTTTTGTTGATAGGAGTGGAACCCAGTATGTGGTTGTCTGCTGCAATACCCCATCCGTGACAAGGACTGACAAATTGTGCATTCCTAGATGCCGTTCTGCACACCACTGTTGTACTGCGACGTTATTTGCCTGTTTGTGGCCCGCCTGTTAGCTTGCACGAATCTTGTCATTCTCCTCTCTCATCAACGAGCTGTTTCCACCCACAGGACGGCCACTGACTGGGAGGTTTTTTGTTGCACCATTCTCTGTAAACCCTAGACGTGCCTGTAAAGCCCAGGAGGCCTGGCGTTTCTGAGATAGTGGAACCGGCACGCCTGGCACCGGCGATCATGCAACGCTTAAAGTCGCTTCGGTCACTCGTTTCCTACGTTTAATCGAACAGTAACCGAATGCTCGATGCCTGTCTGCCTGCTTTATGTAGCAAGCCACGCCCACTTGAATCACTGTCTGTAGGAGGGAACCATTTTCATGTCTGTAGCAATGCTCACTCTTCTCATTCTGTCTGTAGCAATACTCAGTCTTCTCTCATTCTGTCTGTAGCAATACTCAGTCTTCTCATTCTCTGTAGTATTACTGATGACCTATGTCTGTCATAGTCAGCCCCGTTCTCCCTTCATGATGTAGTACAATTCCCTTCTGTAACAGAAAGGTAACCCACTTTACGTTCTGGCTATGCCTCCTGGAATGTGTTGCATGTATTAACATACATTTTTTTTTCATAATTTGTTTGTTTTATATGTCACAGATGGCGATTGATTATGACATCAGGTTCTTAGAAACGAGCGCCAAGTCCAGCCTGAACGTGGAAGAGGTGAGTTCTGTTCAGTACTATTCATTCATACCTATTTTAATTCTTCTCTCAATCTTTTCATTGAAACAGGACGTTTTCTCTTATAAACTGTCCGTGAAGTAGACGTTTGTTTCTTTGACCACACTGAGAAGAGACATAATGACGAGACTCAACAGAAACATTGTGATCTTATGTTGTTTAGCAGATGATGCTCATATGGTGCCTAATAAACTGTCCGGTGAATAAACTGCCCCCCCCCCTCTCTCTTCCCCATCTGTCTCTTTCTCTCTATGGTGCGGAGATGACTGTCAACTATCAGTGCATTGTTTTTCCCATGGTTTCTTCTGGATTAATCCTCAAAATTCTACCTGCAATGTCTGATAAATAAAGCAGGCATTATAATTTATGACAAGGGCTGTGTTTTAGAGTTCTGTGTGGCATCCTATAAAACTCCACATGATTCAGCAGAGCTGATGTAGAGCTGATGTAGAGCTGATGCAGAGTTGATGTAGAGCTGATGTAGAGCTGATACAGAGCTGATGCAGAGCTGATGCAGAGCTGATGCAGAGCTGATGTAGAGCTTATGTAGAGCTGGTACAGAGCTGATACAGAGCTGATGTAGAGCTGATGCAGAGCTGATGTAGAGCTGATGTAGAGCTGATACAGAGCTGATGCAGAGCTGATGCAGAGCTGATGTAGAGCTGATGTAGAGCTTATGTAGAGCTGATACAGAGCTGATACAGAGCTGATGTAGAGCTGATGCAGAGCTGATGTAGAGCTGATGTAGAGCTGATACAGAGCTGATGTAGAGCTGATGTAGAACTGATGTAGAGCTGATATAGACAGGTCTGATGAATTAGACAGGTCTGATGAATTAGACAGGTCTGATGAATTAGACAGGTCTGGTGAATTAGACAGGTCTGATGGATTAGACAGGTCTGATGAATTAGACAGGTCTGATGAATTAGACAGGTCTGATGGATTAGACAGGTCGGGTGAATTAGACAGGTCTGATGGATTAGACAGGTCTGATGGATTAGACAGGTCTGATGAATTAGACAGGTCTGATGAATTAGACAGGTCTGATGCTGAAAAAGAAAGGACATTATTGCCTACTTCACATATGCTTTTCTTTTTGCTAAATAGTAGTGTGTAGTCCCAGTAGTTAGCTACACCACTATATAGCTAAATAGTAGTGTGTAGTTCCAGTAGTTAGCTACACCACTATATAGCTAAAAAGTAGTGTGTAGTCCCAGTAGTTAGCTACACCACTATATAGCTAAAAAGTAGTGTGTAGTCCCAGTAGTTCACTACACCACTATATAGCTAAAAAGTAGTGTGTAGTCCCAGTAGTTAGCTACACCACTATATAGCTAAAAAGTAGTGTGTAGTCCCAGTAGTTCACTACACCACTATATAGCTGAATAGTAGTGTGTAGTTCCAGTAGTTAGCTACACCACTATATAGCTAAATAGTAGTGTGTAGTTCCAGTAGTTAGCTACACCACTATATAGCTAAAAAGTAGTGTGTAGTCCCAGTAGTTAGCTACACCACTATATAGCTAAAAAGTAGTGTGTAGTCCCAGTAGTTAGCTACACCACTATATAGCTGAATAGTAGTGTGTAGTCCCAGTAGTTAGCTACACCACTATATAGCTAAATAGTAGTGTGTAGTCCCAGTAGATAGCTACACCACTATATAGCTAAAAAGTAGTGTGTAGTCCCAGTAGTTCACTACACCACTATATAGCTAAATAGTAGTGTGTAGTCCCAGTAGTTAGCTACACCACTATATAGCTAAAAAGTCGTGTGTAGTCCCAGTAGTTAGATACACCACTATATGACTAAAAAATGGCGTGGGACTCCCAATCACGGCCGGTTGTGATACATCCTGGAATCGAACCAGGACCTGTAGTGACACCTCTAGCACTGAGATGCAGTGCCTTCGACCGCCTGGTGCCACTCGGGAGCCACAACGCCGGTCTTATTTCAGATGTATGACTTTGTCAACTGTTGTCACGACATACACTACTGACTGCTTGTGACATTCTGCATTCTTTAATCATTTAAATAGCTGTAAAGACAGAATTATGAGGGAAGAGTTCATATGGACCGCTCACTAACTCACTGATATCTTTACTGACTACCTAGAGCTACTCCACCTTATTCTATCAAATGGTACATAAAGGAGGTTCATTGTATCATCGTGTTGTCAACAATTGAACAGCAGCACCTCTATAATAGACTGAGCTAATGAATAAAGTCTGCTGAAAAGAAACTTCAAATCAATGGCTGAGTCCTAATTGCAGAAAACTAAGGTCCACAGACAGAATTGATTGCATTTTCCATGCAGCAGCGGATTTAATCAAACCAAAGTGTGTGGGGAAATAAATGAATAATGAATTTTGAGAAAATGACTAGGCAATTTGCTGTCGATACAGATAGCCTCACAATGTAATTTCATACTGCATAATCTTATATTCTACAGAGTGAACTCATGAGTAGTGCACTTCAGATGAGTGCAAACTCTCATTTCTGTCACACAACAGTCCCAAGCCATGGCATTTATCAAGAGTCAACTTTACTCTGTCTGAATTGTCCAAGAGCTGGGAGCTATAAATTGTGTGGATCTATAGCAGGAAAACCTTATTACAGGTCCTGCATGAGGATTGAGCCATAGACAGTCCCTTTGATATTGAGAGGCCCTCTGATGTAGTGATCAAATATAGTGGGCCAAAGTGGTTTCTGTCTTCAAAGAAATTGGTAGTCTTATGGATTGACAGTGGTCTAGTCAGAAATGTTCATACCTCGTGGAGTGCTTTTCTGAGAGATATGGTCTGATGAAAATAGTCATGATCCGTAGAGGTAGATAGTTTGTTGATAAGGGAAAATGTGTGCTGAACCCGACGCTACAGAAGACGAGATGCTAGCTAGCAGGTTGACAGGCTGTCCTTACACTGCTTTACCTCCAATCTCCTGCATTTGGGAACTGTCACCGGCACGCATCGCTGATGTGGGGAACTACTGTGACAGCTCTAACAAAACTGAGACAGCATGGGCTCCAACTAGAAGGTGAACAACAAACTCTCGTAGGGATAATGAGAAATGAACGGGAGCCGCAAACATGGATGTTCGATGGACATCTCCCCGGTGAGACATGATGGAGTGGTGTGTGTGTGTATGCATGCAGAAGGACGAAGGACAGCCTGGGGGACAGATGGAAGATTCACTTAGAACCCAGACATGTCTCTTCACATGGCGATCAGGGACCTCCCCTGTCAGGACAGCACTAAAGTGAGAAGGGAAGGAGAGAAAATCAACATTGGCTCACCCATGCTGGCCTTTTACAGCCTTACGGATTGATTTTCAGTACATCAGCTCCAGGTCTGTGTGTCTGTGGCAGGGTTGATTTCAGATTGGCTCCAGGTCTGTGTGTCTGTGGCAGGGTTGATTTCAGATTGGTTCCAGGTCTGTGTGTCTGTGGCAGATTGATTTCAGATTGGTTTCAGGTCTGTGTGTCTGTGGCAGGGTTGATTTCAGATTGGTTTCAGGTCTGTGTGTCTGTGGCAGGGTTGATTTCAGATTGGTTCCAGGTCTGTGTCTCTGTGGCAGGGTTGATTTCAGATTGGTTCCAGGTCTGTGTGTCTGTGGCAGGGTTGATTTCAGATTGGCTCCAGGTCTGTGTGTCTGTGGCAGGGTTGATTTCAGATTGGTTCCAGGTCTGTGTGTCTGTGGCAGGGTAGATTTCAGATTGGTTTCAGGTCTGTGTGTCTGTAGCAGGGTTGATTTCAGATTGGTTCCAGGTCTGTGTGTCTGTGGCAGGGTTAATTTCAGATTGGTTCCAGGTCTGTGTGTCTGTGGCAGGGTTGATTTTAGATTGGTTCCAGGTCTGTGTGTCTGTGGCAGAGTTGATTTCAGATTGGTTCCAGGTCTGTGTGTCTGTGGCAGGGTTGATTTCAGATTGGTTCCAGGTCTGTGTCTCTGTGGCAGGGTTGATTTCAGATTGGTTCCAGGTCTGTGTGTCTGTGGCAGAGTTGATTTCAGATTGGTTCCAGGTCTGTGTGTCTGTGGCAGGGTTGATTTCAGATTGGTTCCAGGTCTGTGTGTCTGTGGTAGGGTTGATTTCAGATTGGTTTCAGGTCTGTGTGTCTGTGGCAGGGTTGATTTCAGATTGGTTCCAGGTCTGTGTGTCTGTGGCAGGGTTAATTTCAGATTGGTTCCAGGTCTGTGTGTCTGTGGCAGGGTTGATTTTAGATTGGTTCCAGGTCTGTGTGTCTGTGGCAGGGTAGATTTCAGATTGGTTTCAGGTCTGTGTGTCTGTAGCAGGGTTGATTTCAGATTGGTTCCAGGTCTGTGTGTCTGTGGCAGGGTAGATTTCAGATTGGTTTCAGGTCTGTGTGTCTGTAGCAGGGTTGATTTCAGATTGGTTCCAGGTCTGTGTGTCTGTGGCAGGGTTAATTTCAGATTGGTTCCAGGTCTGTGTGTCTGTGGCAGGGTTGATTTTAGATTGGTTCCAGGTCTGTGTGTCTGTGGCAGAGTTGATTTCAGATTGGTTCCAGGTCTGTGTGTCTGTGGCAGGGTTGATTTCAGATTGGTTCCAGGTCTGTGTCTCTGTGGCAGGGTTGATTTCAGATTGGTTCCAGGTCTGTGTGTCTGTGGCAGAGTTGATTTCAGATTGGTTCCAGGTCTGTGTGTCTGTGGCAGGGTTGATTTCAGATTGGTTCCAGGTCTGTGTGTCTGTGGTAGGGTTGATTTCAGATTGGTTTCAGGTCTGTGTGTCTGTGGCAGGGTTGATTTCAGATTGGTTCCAGGTCTGTGTGTCTGTGGCAGGGTTGATTTCAGATTGGTTCCAGGTCTGTGTGTCTGTGGCAGGGTTGATTTTAGATTGGTTCCAGGTCTGTGTGTCTGTGGCAGAGTTGATTTCAGATTGGTTCCAGGTCTGTGTGTCTGTGGCAGGGTTGATTTCAGATTGGTTCCAGGTCTGTGTCTCTGTGGCAGGGTTGATTTCATATTGGTTCCAGGTCTGTGTGTCTGTGGCAGGGTTGATTTCAGATTGGTTCCAGGTCTGTGTCTCTGTGGCAGGTTTGATTTCAAATTGGTTCCAGGTCTGTGTGTCTGTGGCAGAGTTGATTTCAGATTGGTTCCAGGTCTGTGTGTCTGTGGCAGATTGATTTCAGACTGGTTTCAGGTCTGTGTGTCTGTGGCAGGGTTGATTTCAGATTGGTTCCAGGTCTGTGTGTCTGTGGCAGGCTTGATTTCAGATTGGTTCCAGGTCTGTGTGTCTGTGGCAGGGTTGATTTTAGATTGGTTCCAGGTCTGTGTGTCTGTGGCAGAGTTGATTTCAGATTGGTTCCAGGTCTGTGTGTCTGTGGCAGGGTTGATTTCAGATTGGTTCCAGGTCTGTGTCTCTGTGGCAGGGTTGATTTCAGATTGGTTCCAGGTCTGTGTGTCTGTGGCAGGGTTGATTTCAGATTGGCTCCAGGTCTGTGTGTCTGTGGCAGGGTTGATTTCAGATTGGTTCCAGGTCTGTGTGTCTGTGGCAGAGTTGATTTCAGATTGGTTTCAGGTCTGTGTGTCTGTGGCAGGGTTGATTTCAGATTGGTTCCAGGTCTGTGTGTCTGTGGCAGGGTTGATTTTAGATTGGTTCCAGGTCTGTGTGTCTGTGGCAGAGTTGATTTCAGATTGGTTCCAGGTCTGTGTGTCTGTGGCAGGGTTGATTTCAGATTGGTTCCAGGTCTGTTTGTCTGTGGCAGGGTTGATTTCAGATTGGTTCCAGGTCTGTGTGTCTGTGGCAGAGTTGATTTCAGATTGGTTCCAGGTCTGTGTGTCTGTGGCAGGGTTGATTTCAGATTGGTTCCAGGTCTGTTTGTCTGTGGCAGAGTTGATTTCAGATTGGTTCCAGGTCTGTTTGTCTGTGGCAGGGTTGATTTCAGATTGGTTCCAGGTCTGTGTGTCTGTGGCAGAGTTGATTTCAGATTGGTTCCAGGTCTGTGTGTCTGTGGCAGGGTTGATTTCAGATTGGTTCCAGGTCTGTGTGTCTGTGGCAGGGTTGATTTCAGATTGGTTCCAGGTCTGTGTGTCTGTGGCAGAGTTGATTTCAAATTGGTTCCAGGTCTGTGTGTCTGTGGCAGAGTTGATTTCAGATTGGTTCCAGGTCTGTGTGTCTGTGGCAGGGTTGATTTCAGATTGGTTCCAGGTCTGTGTGTCTGTGGCAGGGTTGATTTCAGATTGGTTCCAGGTCTGTGTGTCTGTGGCAGGGTTGATTTCAGACTGGTTCCAGGTCTGTGTGTCTGTGGCAGGGTTGATTTCAGATGGTAGGTTTCTCAGACCCAGATTAAACCTTCCACTCCATGGGCAGGTTTCTCAGACCCAGATTAAACCTTCCACTCCATGGGCAGGTTTCTCAGACCCAGATTAAACCTTCCACTCCATGGGCAGGTTTCTCAGACCCAGATTAAACCTTCCACTCCATGGGCAGGTTTCTCAGACCCAGATTAAACCTTCCACTCCATGGGCAGGTTTCTCAGATCCAGATTAAACCTTCCACTCCATGGGCAGGTTTCTCAGACCCAGATTAAACCTTCCACTCCATGGGCAGGTTTCTCAAACCCAGATTAAACCTTCTACTCCATGGGCAGGTTTCTCAGACCCAGATTAAACCTTCCACTCCATGGGCAGGTTTCTCAGACCCAGATTAAACCTTCCACTCCATGGGCAGGTTTCTCAGACCCAGATTAAACCTTCCACTCCATGGGCAGGTTTCTCAGACCCAGATTAAACCTTCCACTCCATGGGCAGGTTTCTCAGACCCAGATTAAACCTTCCACTCCATGGGCAGGTTTCTCAGACCCAGATTAAACCTTCCACTCCATGGGCAGGTTTCTCAGACCCAGATTAAACCTTCCACTCCATGGGCAGGTTTCTCAGACCCAGATTAAACCTTCCACTCCATGGGCAGGTTTCTCAGACCCAGATTAAACCTTCCACTCCATGGGCAGGTTTCTCAGACCCAGATTAAACCTTCCACTCCATGGGCAGGTTTCTCAGACCCAGATTAAACCTTCCACTCCATGGGCAGGTTTCTCAGACCCAGATTAAACCTTCCACTCCATGGGCAGGTTTCTCAGACCCAGATTAAACCTTCCACTCCATGGGCAGGTTTCTCAGACCCAGATTAAATCTTCCACTCCATGGGCAGGTTTCTCAGACCCAGATTAAACCTTCCACTCCATGGGCAGGTTTCTCAGACCCAGATTAAACCTTCCACTCCATGGTCAGGTTTCTCAGACCCAGATTAAACCTTCCACTCCATGGGCAGGTTTCTCAGACCCAGATTAAACCTTCCACTCCATGGGCAGGTTTCTCAGACCCAGATGAAACCTTACACTCCATGGGCAGGTTTCTCAGACCCAGATTAAACCTTCCACTCCATGGGCAGGTTTCTCAGACCCAGATTAAACCTTCCACTCCATGGGCAGGTTTCTCAGACCCAGATTAAACCTTCCACTCCATGGGCAGGTTTCTCAGACCCAGATTAAACCTTCCACTCCATGGGCAGGTTTCTCAGACCCAGATTAAACCTTCCACTCCATGGGCAGGTTTCTCAGACCCAGATTAAACCTTCCACTCCATGGGCAGGTTTCTCAGACCCAGATTAAACCTTCCACTCCATGGGCAGGTTTCTCAGACCCAGATTAAACCTTCCACTCCATGGGCAGGTTTCTCGGACCCAGATTAAACCTTCCACTCCATGGGCAGGTTTCTCAGACCCAGATTAAACCTTCCACTCCATGGGCAGGTTTCTCAGACCCAGATTAAACCTTCCACTCCATGGGCAGGTTTCTCAGACCCAGATTAAACCTTCCACTCCATGGGCAGGTTTCTCAGACCCAGATTAAACCTTCCACTCCATGGGCAGGTTTCTCAGACCCAGATTAAACCTTCCACTCCATGGGCAGGTTTCTCGGACCCAGATTAAACCTTCCACTCCATGGGCAGGTTTCTCAGACCCAGATTAAACCTTCCACTCCATGGGCAGGTTTCTCAGACCCAGATTAAACCTTCCACTCCATGGGCAGGTTTCTCAGACCCAGATTAAACCTTCCACTCCATGGGCAGGTTTCTCAAACCCAGATTAAACCTTCTACTCCATGGGCAGGTTTCTCAGACCCAGATTAAACCTTCCACTCCATGGGCAGGTTTCTCAGACCCAGATTAAACCTACTCCTCATGCGCAAAAAAATAATGGATTCTAGATTTCCTGTTTTATGTGGACTTTGCATTTGTTAGACAAAAATTAGTCCATTATCCAATCGGAGGAACAATCGAGAACATTGTTTATTCAGTATAGCAATGTGGAGAGATGTTGGCATGAATACTAACCATATTCTAAGCCTGTATGGTTTTCATGTGAGCTCTCTTAACCATGAGAGGGTAGATGAAAGATATCAATGGTCGCTCCTCCCTACAGGCTGCTGCTGTCTGGTAGCCAACAGCTGGCTGTGCTCTGCATGGGGGATAGTGACAACTAGGACAGTCCAAATGGTACAGTATTATTCTCTGCCAGAAGCAAATCTATTGGGTGTATGATATATCTCATTACAGCAAAGTGATAACAACAGTACATCTTAATTACCCAGAATGTATTATAGAAGACACATTTACTCACGATCATACTCAATGTTGTACCAATGTGGCAACAGTTCCCCATACTATTCTATGTCTTTCTAGAATACACTGTCCTCTGTCTTCCTAGAATACACTGTCCTCTGTCTTCCTAGAATACACTGTCCTCTGTCTTCCTAGAATACACTGTCCTCTGTCTTCCTAGAATACACTGTCCTCTGTCTTCCTAGAATACACCGTCCTCTGTCTTCCTAGAATACACTGTCCTCTCTCTTCCTAGAATACACTGTCCTCTCTCTTCCTAGAATACACTGTCCTCTCTCTTCTTAGAATACACTGTCCTCTGTCTTCCTAGAATACACTGTCCTCTCTCTTCCTAGAATACACTGTCCTCTGACTTCCTAGAATACACTGTCCTCTCTCTTCCTAGAATACACTGTCCTCTCTCTTCCTAGAATACACTGTCCTCTGTCTTCCTAGAATACACTGTCCTCTGTCTTCCTAGAATACACTGTCCTCCTTCTTCTTAGAATACACTGTCCTCTGTCTTCCTAGAATACACTGTCCTCTCTCTTCCTAGAATACACTGTCCTCTCTCTTCCTAGAATACACTGTCCTCTCTCTTCCTAGAATACACTGTCCTCTCTCTTCCTAGAATACACTGTCCTCTGTCTTCCTAGAATACACTGTCCTCTGTCTTCCTAGAATAAACTGTCCTCTCTCTTTCTAGAATACACTGTCCTCTGTCTTCCTAGAATACACTGTCCTCTCTCTTTTTAGAATACACTGTCCTCTCTCTTTTTAGAATACACTGTCCTCTCTCTTTTTAGAATACACTGTAACTAATTCCCATTATATGTTGCATATTGCAGCATAGCAATTGCCAACTATATAATTGCCAAAATAATGGACAGACTTGAGTAAATTAGAGAAACAAAGTATATTGATAGCAGGTGCTTCCACGCAGGTGTGGTTCCTGAGTTAATCAAGCAATTAACATCCCATCATGTATAAAAATGCTGGGCAGGCCATTATTTTGGTTACCATGGCTATGCCCCCATAGGATGACAATGCCCCCATGCACAGAGCACGAGTGATCACTAAATGGTTTGATGAGCATGAAAACGATGTAAACCATTTTTCATGGCCGTCTCAGTCACCAGAGCTCAATCCAATTGAACACTTATGGGAGAGTCTGTAGCGGCACCTGAGACAGCGTTTTCCACCACAATAAACATAAACACCAAATTACGGAATTTCTTGTGGAAGAATGGTGTCGCATCCCTCCAATAGTGTTCCAGACACTTGTAGAATCTATGCCAAGGTGCATTGAAGCTGTTCTGACTCGTGGCGGCCCAACTCCCTATTATGACCCTCTACAGTATGTCGGTGTTTCCTTTATTTCGGCAGTTACCCGTAGTGAGCCTATATGTCACGGACAGGATCTGAAGCCTGGTCCTCCACATGAGATAGCAACATCTTGACCGTTAGACCAAGAGGAAATGATCTTTTGGGCCAAGGGCTGATACTGATTTTGAAGTCACAGGCAGGGCTACCTCATCATGAGACCATGAGACCATGAGCAACCATGTACCCGACTCATGTCCTCTACATATATATATATCCAATGGATAAGCTGACAACATCAGCATGTCTATTCGTACAGATCAGCCTTCATCACGTTGTGAAGAAAATCCATGGTGGCTTTTACATCTCTTTTAACTATAAGGATGTTTTTTTAAATTTACCTCCATTGTCCTCAAACACAAGTTGAATCTCCTGTGTTCCTCAATTTGCTACTCAATTCATGCACTGTGGTTGGAGAGCGAGATATCAGCAGTGCTTTTCCCTTGGTCTTACATCTCCCAGGAAGTCTGCGGAATTCCTAGAAGCCGAACAGTGTAGTTAGGTACTAATGTTACGTTGTTCCATGATCTAAATGTTGACAGGATTAAAAGTAAACTAAATGCATTAATAAACTATGATGAATTAGAAAATAGTGATTGGGACCATCTATATTTGATTTAAACATTAAATAATTGATCATAATGAGACAATACAGAAGCTATGTTTCCTATCCTTGTTAAATGTGTGAGCTAATGGTTTGTTAAAGGCCCAGTGCAGTCCAAAACATGATTTTCCCGTGTTTTATATATATTTCCACACTATGAGGTTAGGAAAATACTGTGAAATTGTGAAAATTATGAGAATTTTAGACCTGTTTTGGTGGGATGGTGTTTCGGCCTACCTGGTGACATCAGCTGGTGTACCTTCCCAAAAAATGGCTAGCTGGCTAGCGAATTAGCCTGTCTATCCCATTGACTTAGCATAGGTTTTGGTCTTACTAAGGAGCTGCTGCCATTCCTTCAAGACTGTTTTGGACATCGATGATCTCTTGAACCACACGACCACTGCTCTGATTCAATGGAAGTCATTTAGTAGATTTTCTGCGCTGCCAGATTCAGTGTGCGCAAAGCATCCTATTTTTAGGATTGTGCAGCCTCTCGATGGCAACATCCATATTGCCAGCATTATCAATAGTCACAGCTACAATCTTGCTCTGCTCTATCTCAAACTCTTCCAGAATGTCTGAGATCTCCTCTGCCACTACTTCGCCAGTTTGCAATTTGTACACTGACCTTCTGTTGTACACTGTCCTGGTGTGGAGGTCCTTCTGTTTTACACTGTCCTGGTGTGGAGGTCCTTCTGTTTTACACTGTCCTGGTGTGGATGACATTCTGTTTTACACTGTCCTGGTGTGGAAGTCCTTCTGTTTTACACTGTCCTGGTGTGGAGGACCTTCTGTTTTACACTGTCCTGGTGTGGAGGACCTTCTGTTCTACACTGTCCTGGTGTGGACGACCTTCTGTTCTACACTGTCCTGGTTTGGACGACCTTCTGTTCTACACTGTCCTGGTGTGGACGACCTTCTGTTCTACACTGTCCTGGTGTGGATGTCCTTCTGTTCTACACTGTCCTGGTGTGGAGGACCTTCTGTTCTACACTGTCCTGGTGTGGACGACCTTCTGTTTTACACTGTCCTGGTGTGGATGACCTTCTGTTCTACACTGTCCTGGTGTGGAAGTCCTTCTGTTTTACACTGTCCTGGTGTGGACGACCTTCTGTTCTACACTGCCCTGGCTTGTGTAGAGTACTGTAACAGTGAGATAGTGGTCTGACAGTGATGATGTCTGATGTGATGGCCAGCTTTGGCACGTCCTTCAGCTCAATGATCACATTGCCCCAGGTAGGAATGAGTGTGTCACTGAGGTAACTCCTGGAGGGAGGGGTGTATTTTGGGTTGAGTGCCTTGCTCATTTCTCTACAGTAAACTTTTTTTTTCATGTGTTGAATTATCATTATTGAATTATTGTGTTGTTGTGTATTGTATTGTGGAGTGATGAGACTAAACATTCAGTCCTTTTATATTACTTTATATTAAAAATGATTACTACTCAATATATACTGACAGACTGTAACCTAAAGCCCTTGGACTCCACTGTTGCAAAGGGGTGTAGGCCTTTCACTATGAACTTGGTCACGGCTAGGTGGCACTCATTCACCCTCTCCTCAGTCATCCTCCCACTAGCTGCCAGCGTGAAGGGGCTTTGGGCTCGTCTTTGGCTTGGACCAGTGGTATTAGAGGGAGGAGTGGGTTGGTTCATTGTAGATGAAACTTCTGAATTTCTGAATGCACCCATTGCTAAACAATCAGCTGGCTAATGGTTCCGTTTGATCATGAACCCAATGTTCACATAATCTAGTTAACTCTGTGTGTGTGTGGGGGCTCTAGGCTGCTAGCATACATTGCTAACGGAGATCAGACAACGAGAGATGAACTACGAGCTGCCGGTACATGATGCACTTTCCATAGATGTTTGGACAGACTGCTCATGTTTTCCGCCCTTACAAGCAAAATGTCTTGTTGCACTTGTGGTAACGAGCGTTGTCAGCATCGACTCTGGTGATGTGTAACCACGCTTTTGAACATTTGCTTCTCTCCGCCATCGTCACTAATTAAGAGCAGGGTCTTTCTTGTGTGTGTGTGTGTGTGTGTGTGTGTGTGTGTGTGTGTGTGTGTGTGTGTGTGTGTGTGTGTGTGTGTGTGTGTGTGTGTGTATGTAGCAATAATAAATAGGAAATATATTTTCTTAATTCCTCCAGTACCGAAGGAGAACCGATAACGTCGGAGCTTATCGATACTACGGTCTTTCATCATTTAGCCCCGGGGCCCGTTTAATACCAGGTTTCGGTACCCATCCCTAATCAGCTAGCTATTATAGTATACTGCTTTTCAAGTGGCTTATCTGATGGCATTATACTATATGAGAGCCCAGGTTGGTTACATAGACAGACACTGTGGTTTATGACAGGTTGGGTACATAGACATACACTGTGGTTTATGACAGGTTGGGTACATAGACATACACTGTGGTTTATGACAGGTTGGTTACATAGACAGACACTGTGGTTTATGACAGGTTGGGTACATAGACAGACACTGTGGTTTATGACAGGTTGGGTACATAGACAGACACTGTGGTTTATGACAGGTTGGGTACATAGACAGACACTGTGGTTTATGACAGGTTGGTTACATAGACAGACACTGTGGTTTATGACAGGTTGTTTACATAGACAGACACTGTGGTTTATGACAGGTTGGGTACATAGACAGACACACCTACACCACCTGAAGTCACAGGAAGGCCATAAAGGTCATCAAGGACAACAACCACCCGAGCCACTGCCTGTTCACCCCGCTATCATCCAGAAGGCGAGGTCAGTACAGGTGCATCAAAGCTGGGACCGAGAGACTGAAACACAGCTTCTATCTCAAGGCCATCAGACTGTTAAACAGCCACCACTAACATTGAGTGGCTGCCACTTTAATAATGGGTATTGATGGAAATTAATGTAAAATATATCACTAGCCACTTTAAACAATGCTACTTAATATAATGTTTACATACCCTACATTACTCATCTCATATGTATATACTGTACTCTATATCATCTACTGCATCTTTATGTAATACATGTATCACTAGCCACTTTAAACTATGCCACTTTGTTTACATACCCTACATTACTCATCTCATATGTATATACTGTACTCGATACCATCTACTGTATCTTGCCTATGCTGTTCTGTACCATCACTCATTCATATATCTCTATGTACATATTCTTTATCCCTTTACACTTGTGTGCATAAGGTAGTAGCTTTGGAATTGTTAGGTTAGATTACTCGTTGGTTATTACTGCATTGTCGGAACTAGAAGCACAAGCATTTCGCTACACTCGCATTAACATCTGCTAACCATGTGTATGTGACAAATACATTTGATTTGATTTGATTTAGTTCATGACAGGTTGGGCACATAGACAGACACTGTGGTTTATGACAGGTTGGGTACATAGACAGACACTGTGGTTTATGACAGGTTGGGTACATAGACAGACACTGTGGTTTATGACAGGTTGGGTACATAGACAGACACTGTGGTTTATGACAGGTTGGGTACATAGACACTGTGGTTTATGACAGGTTGGGTACATAGACAGACACTGTGGTTTATGACAGGTTGGGTACATAGACCGACACTGTGGTTTATGACAGGTTGGGTACATAGACAGACACTGTGGTTTATGACAGGTTGGGTACATAGACAGACACTGTGGTTTATGACAGGTTGGGTACATAGACAGACACTGTGGTTCATGACAGGTTGGGTACATAGACAGACACTGTGGTTTATGACAGGTTGGGTACATAGACTCTTGCCTAAGGTTCCATGTGATGTTTGATAACTAGTGTCAAGATCAGGATGAGGCCCTTTACAGAACACAGTAGATTGGTGGGAAGACTAACGCACCCATTGGTGGGTTGACTGGCCCATCAATCCCACTACCAACAGTGACTTAACTGTTTACCAAACAATCTTCAATCCAAGCACTCCGTGTCAAATCCAGGCGCTGCTTGGCTTCAATTGTCAGCTAGCAGAAGGGTGCCCTGCAGGGCAGTTGATTGGCCGCTAGCAGAAGGGGCAGTTGATTGGCCGCTAGCAGAAGGGGCAGTTGATTGGCCGCTAGCCTAACTATAGATACCGTTAGCGGCGGTGCTATTAGCTGCTGGCAGTAAGAGGTTGCTGAAGCTGCAGTGGGTATTTGGAATGCGGGGCACCAGTCATTCATTTAATGAATTCAGTTAATTAGCCCAACGACCACTGCCAAATAAATGTAATCAAATATCCGGGGACCTGGACAGACCAGGGGTTGCGAATAGCACTAACCCTCATCCCCAATCAGGCCCAATTAAACAGGAAATGTAATCTTTTCAACTGTAATGGGCCATTCCTGCCCAAAAGGTGGTTCTCTACCATCAGAGAAAGAAGCATAAATGTATAAGTCTATTTGCATGAGGGGACATTTCTAAAAAGCCAGCGTCACTCTGAAGTGTGGAATAAGGTCATGTGTCACTTTTTTTCCCCCAAACGTAGGAGGAGCAGTGCATCAAAGTTGTTGTGACATTAGTCACTATTTCCCCAGACATTCACTCTGCTTGGGTGGAAAAAGAGATCATTAGAGGTTTTCAGTCTGCTTGAGATGCCATATAAGTAAATTATAATTTATTTATCCACATGTGGTGGCTTTCAGAAGCTAATTAATTTGGATAAAAACAAATGCTATTCAGTTTCACCAGTAGTAATTCCTCTGTAAACAACTATTTTTTTCTCAGTAACTGGAAATGTATTAAACAATTATCTTGAAATGTTGTTTTACCCTGAAGCCATTAGTAGTTTCCACAAAGTGTCAAGTGTTTATTGTCACGTGGACTAGTACAGTGAAATGCCTTTCTCGCTCTTTCTCAGCAATGCAGTAGTACTATAAAACATTACATAGGAGACAAGTAGAGTAAAAACACATGAGAAATAAGAAGAACAGGAGAGAGTAAGTAAGCTACATACAGGGACAGTTCCAGGGTCAGTAGCTACATACAGGGACAGTTCCAGGGTCAGTAGTTATATATATACAGGGACAGTTCCAGGGTCAGTAGTTATATACAGGGACAGTTCCAGGGTCAGTAGCTATATACAGGGTCAGTAGCTATATACAGGGACAGTTCCAGGGTCAGTAGCTACATACAGGGACAGTTCCAGGGTCAGTAGTTATATATATACAGGGACAGTTCCAGGGTCAGTAGTTATATACAGGGACAGTTCCAGGGTCAGTAGCTATATACAGGGTCAGTAGCTATATACAGGGACAGTTCCAGGGTCAGTAGCTATATACAGGGTCAGTTCCAGGGTCAGTAGCTATATACAGGGTCAGTAGCTATATACAGGGTCAGTAGCTATATACAGGGACAGTTCCAGGGTCAGTAGCTATATACAGGGTCAGTAGCTATATACAGGGACAGTTCCAGGGTCAGTAACTATATACAGGGTCAGTAGCTATATACAGGGACAGTTCCAGGGTCAGTAACTATATACAGGGTCAGTAGCTACATACAGGGACAGTTCCAGGGTCAGTAGCTATATACAGGGACAGTAGCTATATACAGGGACAGTTCCAGGGTCAGTAACTATATACAGGGTCAGTAGCTACATACAGGGACAGTTCCAGGGTCAGTAGTTATATACAGGGTCAGTTCCAGGGTCAGTAGCTATATACAGGGACAGTTCCAGGGTCAGTAGTTATATACAGGGACAGTTCCAGGGTCAGTAGCTATATACAGGGTCAGTAGCTATATACAGGGTCAGTAGCTATATACAGGGTCAGTAGCTATATACAGGGACAGTTCCAGGGTCAGTAGCTATATACAGGGTCAGTAGCTATATACAGGGACAGTTCCAGGGTCAGTAACTATATACAGGGTCAGTAGCTATATACAGGGACAGTTCCAGGGTCAGTAACTATATACAGGGTCAGTAGCTACATACAGGGACAGTTCCAGGGTCAGTAGCTATATACAGGGACAGTAGCTATATACAGGGACAGTTCCAGGGTCAGTAACTATATACAGGGTCAGTAGCTACATACAGGGACAGTTCCAGGGTCAGTAGTTATATACAGGGTCAGTTCCAGGGTCAGTAGCTATATACAGGGACAGTTCCAGGGTCAGTAGTTATATACAGGGACAGTTCCAGGGTCAGTAGTTATATACAGGGTCAGTTCCAGGGTCAGTAGCTATATACAGGGTCAGTTCCAGGGTCAGTAGCTATATACAGGGACAGTTCCAGGGTCAGTAGCTATATACAGGGTCAGTTCCAGGGTCAGTAGCTATATACAGGGTCAGTTCTAGGGTCAGTAGCTATATACAGGGTCAGTTCCAGGGTCAGTAGCTATATACAGGGACAGTTCCAGGGACAGTAGCTACATACAGGGACAGTTCCAGGGTCAGTAGCTATATACAGGGACAGTTCTAGGGTCAGTAGTTATATACAGGGACAGTTCCAGGATCAGTAGCTATATACAGGGACAGTTCCAGGGTCAGTAGCAATATACAGGGACAGTTCCAGGGTCAGTAGTTATATACAGGGACAGTTCCAGGGTCAGTAGTTATATACAGGGACAGTTCCAGGGTCAGTAGATATATACAGGGACAGTTCCAGGGTCAGTAGCAATATACAGGGACAGTTCCATGGTCAGTAGCTATATACAGGGACAGTTCTAGGGTCAGTAGTTATATACAGGGACAGTTCCAGGATCAGTAGCTATATACAGGGACAGTTCCAGGGTCAGTAGCAATATACAGGGACAGTTCCAGGGTCAGTAGTTATATACAGGGACAGTTCCAGGGTCAGTAGTTATATACAGGGACAGTTCCAGGGTCAGTAGATATATACAGGGACAGTTCCAGGGTCAGTAGCAATATACAGGGACAGTTCCATGGTCAGTAGCTATATACAGGGACAGTTCCAGGGTCAGTAACTATATACAGGGTCAGTAGCTATATACAGGGACAGTTCCAGGGTCAGTAACTATATACAGGGACAGTTCCAGGGTCAGTAGCTATATACAGAGACAGTTCCAGGGTCAGTAACTATATACAGGGTCAGTTCCAGGGTCAGTAGCTATATACAGGGACAGTTCTAGGGTCAGTAGATTGTAAATAGACATCAGAGGTGAGAATTTAACCATTAAGCAGTTCTCTTTCTTCATACCACTTATCATAACATTCACATTTGGAAGCAGAGCTGCTCATTCCGACAGAATGCAGTGTGTGGCACGTCGGTGTGGGCCTGAAGAATGGCAATGATGAATTAATCCCATCACTGTCATTGTGGGAAGCCGGTTGGTCGCTGGGAAGCTGTGTTGTAGCTCTCTCTGGAGTCTACACAGTGCTCAGTATGCTCTTGTAGGCCTAACAGCAGAATGTGCTGTAGGTCCACATCTGCGTCATGCAAGGAGAGATAGTGAAGAATGGATATGAGTTACTAACGATGTCATTGGGTAACAAGTGTTACCATTCAATGTGAAAGACAATTAGCATAACGCCATAGAAACATTGAAAACGTAAAATGTAAATGTGTAAAATGTATGTGTGCATGACTGTAATTCTCTTTGGTTAAAAGCGTCTGCTAAATAAATTATAATAATTTATTTGACTACCATCACTAAACACAAATGATAGTACCCTGGCATTATGTGGCTGTGTGATGATAGTACCCTGGCATTATGTGGCTGTGTGATGATAGTGCCCTGGCATTATGTGGCTGAGTGATGATAGTACCCTGGCATTATGTGGCTGTGTGATGATAGTACCCTGGCATTATGTGGCTGAGTGATGATAGTACCCTGGCATTATGTGGCTGAGTGATGATATACCCTGGCATTATGTGGCTGTGTGATGATAATACCCTGGCATTATGTGGCTGAGTGATGATAGTACCCTGGCATTATGTGGCTGAGTGATGATAATACCCTGGCATTATGTGGCTGAGTGATGATAGTACCCTGGCATTATGTGGCTGAGTGATGATATACCCTGGCATTATGTGGCTGAGTGATGATAGTACCCTGGCATTATGTGGCTGAGTGATGATAGTACCCTGGCATTATGTGACTGAGTGATGATATACCCTGGCATTATGTGACTGAGTGATGATATACCCTGGCATTATGTGACTGAGTGATGATATACCCTGGCATTATGTGGCTGAGTGATGATAGTACCCTGGCATTATGTAGCTGAGTGATGATAGTACCCTGGCATTATGTGGCTGAGTGATGATAGGACCCTGGCATTATGTGACTGAGTGATGATAGTACCCTGGCATTATGTGGCTGGGTGATGATAGTGCCCTGGCATTATGTGGCTGAGTGATGATAGTACCCTGGCATTATGTCGCTGAGTGATGATAGTACCCTGGCATTATGTGGCTGAGTGATGATAGGACCCTGGCATTATGTTGCTGAGTGATGATAGTACCCTGGCATTATGTTGCTGAGTGATGATAGTACCCTGGTATTATGTGACTGAGTGATGATAATACCCTGGCATTATGTGGCTGAGTGATGATAGTACCCTGGCATTATGTGGCTGAGTGATGATAGTACCCTGGCATTATGTGGCTGAGTGATGATAGTACCCTGGTATTATGTGGCTGATTGCTGAGGAGAAACTGAAATGTGTTTTGTCCATTGTGTATTTCCATTTGTGGAATATTTTGATAAAGGCTGGAATAAAAGAAAAAGGGATAACTATTATTAAATTGTAAAAATATTTATCTTCTATGTGGTAAATGGCACATGTGTATATATATATATTGTGTATAGACTTGTCTCCCAGATTGTGTGTGTATATATTGTGTATAGACTTGTCTCCCAGATTGTGTATATATATATATATATATATATATATTGTGTATAAACTTGTCTCCCAGATTGTGTGTATATATATTGTGTATAGACTTGTCTCCCAGATTGTGTGTATATATATTGTGTATAGACTTGTCTCCCAGATTGTGTATATATATATATATATATGGGATTCTCTGCCTCTAACCCTATTACAGGGGCTGAGTCACTGGCTTGCTGGGGCTCTCTCATGCCGTCCTTGGAGGGGGTGCGTCACCTGAGTGGGTTGATTCACTGTTGTGGTCATCCTGTCTGGGTTGGCGCCCCCCCCTTGGGTTGTGCCGTGGCGGAGATCTTTGTGGGCTATACTCAGCCTTGTTGGTGGTTGAAGATATCCCTCTAGTGGTGTGGGGGCTGTGCTTTGACAAAGTGGGTGGGGTTATATCCTTCCTGTTTGGCCCTGTCCGGGGGTGTCCTCGGATGGGGCCACAGTGTCTCCTGACCCCTCCTGTCTCAGCCTCCAGTATTTATGCTGCAGTAGTTTATGTGTCGGGGGGCTGGGGTCAGTTTGTTATATCTGGAGTACTTCTCCTGTCCTATTCGGTGTCCTGTGTGAATCTAAGTGTGCGTTCTCTAATTCTCTCCTTCTCTCTTTCTTTCTCTCTCTCGGAGGACCTGAGCCCTAGGACCATGCCCCAGGACTACCTGACATGATGACTCCTTGCTGTCCCCAGTCCACCTGGCCATGCTGCTGTTCCAGTTTCAACTGACCTGAGCCCTAGGACCATGCCCCAGGACTACCTGACATGATGACTCCTTGCTGTCCCCAGTCCACCTGGCCATGCTGCTGCTCCAGTTTCAACTTCCACCTGACTGTGCTGCTGCTCCAGTTTCAACTGTTCTGCCTTATTATTATTCGACCATGCTGGTCATTTATGAACATTTGAACACCTTGGCCATGTTCTGTTATAATCTCCACCCGGCACAGCCAGAAGAGGACTGGCCACCCCACATAGCCTGGTTCCTCTCTAGGTTTCTTCCTAGGTATTGGCCTTTCTAGGGAGTTTTTCCTAGCCACCGTGCTTCTACACCTGCATTGCTTGCTGTTTGGGGTTTTAGGCTGGGTTTCTGTACAGCACTTTGAGATATCAGCTGATGTACGAAGGGCTATATAAATAAATTTGATTTGATTTGATTTGATATATATATATATATATATATATATATATATATATATATATTGTGTATAGACTTGTCTCCCAGATTGTGTATATATATATATATATATATATTGTTTATAGACTTGTCTCCCAGATTGTGTGTATATATATTGTGTATAGACTTGTCTCCCAGATTGTGTGTATATATATTGTGTATAGACTTGTTTCCCAGATTGTGTGTATATATATTGTGTATAGACTTGTCTCCCAGATTGTGTGTATATATATTGTGTATAGACTTGTCTCCCAGATTGTGTGTATATATATTGTGTATAGACTCCCAGATTGTTTGTATATATATTGTGTATAGACTCCCAGATTGTGTGTATATATATTGTGTATAGACTCCCAGATTGTGTGTATATATATTGTGTATAGACTCCCAGATTGTGTGTATATATATATTGTGTATAGACTCCCAGATTGTGTGTATATATATTGTGTATAGACTCCCAGATTGTGTGTATATATATTGTGTATAGACTCCCAGATTGTGTGTATATATATTGTGTATAGACTCCCAGATTGTGTGTATATATATTGTGTATAGACTCCCAGATTGTGTGTATATATATTGTGTATAGACTCCCAGATTGTGTGTATATATATTGTGTATAGACTCCCAGATTGTGTGTATATATATTGTGTATAGACTCCCAGATTGTGTGTATATATATATTGTGTATAGACTCCCAGATTGTGTGTATATATATTGTGTATAGACTCCCAGATTGTGTGTATGTATATTGTGTATAGACTCCCAGATTGTGTGTATATATATTGTGTATAGACTCCCAGATTGTGTGTATATATATTGTGTATAGACTCCCAGATTGTGTGTATATATATTGTGTATAGACTCCCAGATGAATCTCCTCTGTGTTCCAGACTGGGTTCAAATGTCTTCTGTTTATTTTTTCTGTATACATTGGCAAGTAAAAAGTATGTGAACCTTTTGGAATTACTTGGATTACTGCATAAATTGGTCATAAAATTAGATCTGACCTTCATCTAAGTCACAACAATAGACACACACAGTGTGCTTAAACTAATAACACACAAATGATTGTAATGGAATTGCACATTGCTGTTGAAAATATTCAATTTTCTGTTTAATTGGGCCTGATTGCGAATGAGGGTTAGACCCCTGGTCTGTCCAAGTCTCCGGATATTGAATACATCATTAAAAAATTCACAGTGTAGGTTGGAAAAAATATGTGAACCCCCCTAGGTCAATGACATAGGAGTCAGCTAACCTGGAGTCCAATCAATGAGATAAGATTGGAGATGTTGGTTAGAGATGCCCTGCCTTATACAAAACACTCACAAAATATGAGTTTGCTATTCACAAGAAGCTTTGCTTGATGTGAACCATGCCTTGAACAAAACAGATCTCAGAATACCTAGAATTGTCGACTTGCATAAAGCTGGATAGGATTACAAAAGTATCTCTAAAAGCCTTGATGTTCATCAGTCCACAGTAAGACAAACTGCCTATAAATGGAGAAAGTTCAGGTGCAGTTAATACAGGTAATGAGTGGAGAACAGGAGGGCTTCTTAAAGAAAAACTAACAGGCCTGTGAGAGCCGGAATTCTTACTGGTTTGTAGGTGATCAAATACTTATGTCATGCAATAAAATGCAAATTAATTACTTAAAAATCATACAATGTGATTTTCTGGATTTTTGTTGTAAATTCAGTCTCTCACAGTTGTAGTGTACCTATGATAAAAATGACAGACCTCTACATGCTTTGTAAGTAGGAAAACCTGCTAAATCTGACCTCAAGAGAGCGGTTCACACCAGACATCACAAGAATATTGCTGAACTGAAACAGTTTTTATGAAGAGGAATGTTCCAAAGTTCCTCCTGATCCTTGTGCAGCTCTGATCCGCAACCACAGAAAACATTTGGTTGAGGTTGATGGGTTCACCTTGGGGTCATGATAGGGGCTGCACCAAATGATTGATGTATTATAATAATTTATTATGCTTATGTTGTTTTAATAGAAGGGGAAAGGCTATAAGACCCTCCCACACTACATTTATAGGGTCCTAGACTACAGATTAGCAATATATATATGCATTGTAAGGTTTAATATTGTTCCACAGTTCTTTTCTAGTCTCTGCTTCTCATAAGAAACGGTCTGAGAGATGTGTGAGTTATTGCAGTCAAAACAGGGTGTCTGTGAGAAAGCGCCTCAAGGCTAAAAGAGATTTATAGACACAGAACCCTGCAGGGGAGTGAAAGAGATAAGAGACAAGTCAGACATACCACTATAAAGCAACCTGGGGAGTGGAAAATTACTGCTGAGCCCTTGTTCTTTCCTGCGGGTTTGTACAACTGTATATACATGGGCTTGGTCTCATGAGTAGAAGGTGTTGACGTAGGCAGCTACATCACTAGGGGCTGACTGCAAGCATATTAAAGCAACTTGGACCCTTTCCTATTTGGCAGTACTTACTCAGAAACATGCGTGCTATGTTCCCGTTGTCAACTTCTGTCTGCAATTGCATTAATAAATGAATTATTGATTTACTTAAAGATATTGTCTGATTGCTGATTTCACCAATAAGCAAATGATTGACAAGGAACAAGGAACCTACCCCAACAAGGTTATAGCTTCCAAAGAAGGCTCAACCAGTTCTTAAATCCAAGGGTTCACATACTTTTTTCCACCCTTCACTGTGAATGTTTACACGTTTTGTTCAATAAAGACATGAAAACGTATAATTGTTTGTGTTTTACTAGTTTAAGAACTCTGTGTGTATCTATTGTTGTGACTTAGATGAAGGTCAGATCAAATGTTATGACAATTTTATGCAGAAATCAAGGTAATTCCAAAGGGTTCACATACTTTTTCTTGCCACTGTGTATGTGTGTGTGTGTGTGTGTGTGTGTGTGTGTGTGTGTGTGTGTGTGTGTGTGTGTGTGTGTGTGTGTGTGTGTGTGTGTGTGTGTGTGTGTGTGTGTGTGTGTGTGTGTGTGTGTGCGTGTGCGTGTGCGTGTGAGTGTGTGAGTGTGTGAGTGTGTGTGTGTGTGTGTGTGTGTGTGTGTGTGTGTGTGTGTGTGTGTGTGTGTGTGTGTGTGCGTGTGCGTGTGCGTGTGAGTGTGTGAGTGTGTGAGTGTGTGTGTGTGTGTGTGAGTGTTTACAGCGTTTACAGGGTTTACAGCTTTTACAGCTATACAGGGTTTACAGGGTTTACAGGGTTTACAGCGTTTACAGGGTTTACAGGGTTTACAGCGTTTACAGCTATACAGGGTTTACAGCGTTTACAGGGTTTACAGCGTTTACAGCTATACAGGGTTTACAGCGTTTACAGGGTTTACAGGGTTTACAGCGTTTACAGCTATACAGGGTTTACAGCGTTTACAGGGTTTACAGGGTTTACAGCGTTTACAGCTATACAGGGTTTACAGCATTTACAGGGTTTACAGGGTTTACAGCTATACAGGGTTTACAGCTTTACAGCGTTTACAGGGTTTACAGGGTTTACAGCGTTTACAGGGTTTACAGGGTTTATAGGGTAATGAATGTGTCGTGAAAATGAGGTGTGATCGTGCTGCCTGCCCCTTGTCATAATTTATTACTGTACACACAGCCACACCTTCTCATCAGTAGGCCAACACACACCTCCTCATCAGTAGGCCAACACACACCTCCTCATCAGTAGGCCAACACACACAGCTCCACCTCCTCATCTGTAGGCCAACACACACAGCCCCACCTTCTCATCAGTAGGCCAACACACACAGCTCCACCTCCTCATCAGTAGGCCAACACACACAGCTCCACCTCCTCATCTGTAGGCCAACACACACCTCCTCATCAGTAGGCCAACACACACATCTCCACCTCATCAGTAGGCCAACACACACACCACCACACTCATTGTCATTGTCATTTCTCTAGGTCATAACAGTATATTTTTTTCAGGCCCTAGGCTCTTATCTTTATTCACTATACCCTGTGGGTTTGTACTAAGTGAATTTATGGTCCTGATGAAACATTAAGCATCTGAACAGTTCCCTCCAGTTCTGTCATGACAATCACTTGGTGTGTTTTCAAGTGTTATGCCATTCTACATTGTGTTACAGTTGGCAGACTGTTTTCAAGTGTTATGCCATTCTACATTGTGTTACAGATGGCAGACTGTTTTCAGCTGTTTTCAGGCGCTGGAGGCTCCGGACTGCAGACCGCCGCTGGAGGCTCCGGACTAGGGACCATCGCTGGAGGCTCCGGACTGGGGACCGTCGCTGGAGGCTCCGGACTGGGGACCGTCGATGGAGGCTCCGGACTGGGGACCGTCGCTGGAGGCTCCGGACTAGGGACCGTCGTTGGAGGCTCCGGACTGGGGACCGTCGCTGGAGGCTCCGGACTAGGGACCGTCGCTGGAGGCTCTGTGCCCTGGATTTTCACTGCAGGCTCCAGGCCATGGATCATCACTGCAGGCTCCGGGCCAAGGATCATCACTGGAGGCTTCGTGCCATCGACCATCACTGGAGGCTTCGTACGTGGAGCCGGAACAGGTCTCACCGGACTGAGGATACGTACTGTAAGCCTGGTGCGTGGAGCTGCCACAGGGCTTACCAGGCTGGGGAGACATACTGGAGGCCTGGTACATGGAGCCGGAACAGGTCTCACCGGACTGAGGAGACGTACTGGAAGCCTGGTGCGTGGAGCTGCCACAGGGCTTACCAGGTTGGGGAGACATACTGGAGGCCTGGTACGTGGAACCGGAACAGGTCTCACCGGACTGGGGAGATGCACTGGAAGCCTGGTGCGTGGAGTCTCAAACTGTCTTCAAACTCCCTGTCATTGATGAGCCAAGGCGCAGCATGCATGTAATTCCACATTTTTAATAAAGTGAAACCTTCACAAAAAACAGGTAAACAGAAACCGAACGTGATGCAACTGTGGCGCACACAAACACACACAGAAAATAAATAATTACCCACAACATTAGGCCCACCCAAATCACACAACCATGCCCACCCAAATCACACCCTGACCTAACCAAATAAAACGGCTCTCTACGGTCAGGGCGTGACAGTGACCCCAAACTTTTGAACAGTATTGTATATCTAGCTCTCTCTCACAGACCAACTCATAAATCAGTTATGTATTCACTTTGACTATTAGCTCCCTGCACTCTCAACTTACCACAAGACCTGTTCTCTGTTGACTCAAGAGAATGATATGTTCCACAAACAAAACGGTCAATGTTTTCTGGGACCATCATCAATCAGTTGCTGGAGTTAAATCTCAGAAGCTCCTCTCAGTTCACACAGACACAATAGAGTTCTATGTTTTCTGGGACTGACAGTTTTATATGTTGATATTTTAATATTAAACACAGCATCCCAGTCATGTGCAGTGCAAGGCAACCTGCCTCGTGTGAGGTACAGTATGACATCCAATATGAAATGCAATGGTACGCTACCTGAATAATGCATGGTTGGACTGTCGGTCAATAATTCATTTGTTTTCTATTCGTGTGATAAGGGACATGGTTAAAAGTGCTATGACGTTTTAAACAAGGCCTTTACTGAAACTCTAAGGGTTGAAGGACAAATAGACTAGAATGCTAGAAAAAAGACTTAATTGCCAGCCCTGATCTGTTCTCTGTTAGGTCTCTATGTGAGGTCAGCACTACCCTGATCTGTTCCCTGTTAGGTCTCTATGTGAGATCAGCACCACCCTGATCTGTTCCCTGTTAGGTCTCTATGTGAGGTCAGCACCACCCTGATCTGTTCTCTGTTAGGTCTCTATGTGAGGTCAGCACCACCCTGATGTGTTCTCTGTTAGGTCTCTATGTGAGGTCAGCACCACCCTGATCTGTTCACTGCTAGGTCTCTATGTGAGGTCAGCACCACCCTGACGTGTTCTCTGTTAGGTCTCTATGTGAGGTTAGCACCACCCTGATGTGTTCCCTGTTAGGTCTCTATGTGAAGTCAGCACCACCCTGATCTGTTCCCTGTTAGGTCTCTATGTGAGGTCAGCACCACCATGATCTGTTCACTGTTAGGTTTCTATGTGTGGTCAGCACCACCCTGATCTGTTCCCTGTTAGGTCTCTATGCGAGGTCAGCACCACCCTGATCTGTTCCCTGTTAGGTCTCTATGTGAGGTCAGCACCACCCTGATCTGTTCCCTGTTAGGTCTCTATGTGAGATCAGCACCACCCTGATCTATTCTCTGTTAGGTCTCTATGTGAGGTCAGCCCCACCCTGATCTGTTCCCTGTTAGGTCTCTATGTGAGGTCAGCACCACCCTGATCTATTCTCTGTTAGGTCTCTTTGCGAGGTCAGCACCACCCTGATCTGTTCCCTGTTACGTCTCTATGTGAGGTCAGCACCACCCTGATCTGTTCCTTGTTAGGTCTCTATGCGAGGTCAGCACCACCCTGATCTGTTCCCTGTTAGGTCTCTATGTGAGGTCAGCACCACCCTGATCTGTTCCCTGTTAGGTCTCTATGTGAGGTCAGCACCACCCTGATCTGTTCCCTGTTAGGTCTCTATGTGAGGTCAGCACCACCCTGATCTGTTCTCTGTTAGTTCTCTATGTGAGGTCAGCACCACTGCTTATTTGTCCCTGATGGTTGTTCACAGAGAGGACAGAGATCTTGTTTGTCCCTGGTGGGTCTTCACAGAGAGGACAGAGATATTGTTTGTCCCTGGTGGGTCTTCACAGAGAGGATGGAGGTCTTGTTTGTCCTTGGTCGTCTTTCACAGAGAAGACAGAGATTTAGTTTGTCCCTAGGGGTTCTTCACAGAGAGGACAGAGATCTCGTTTGTCCCTGGGGGTTCTTCACAGAGAGGACAGAGATCTCGTTTGTCCCTGGGGGTTCTTCACAGAGAGGACAGAGATCTCGTTTGTCCCTGGGGGTTCTTCACAGAGAGGACAGAGATCTCGTTTGTCCCTGGTGGTTCTTCACAGAGAGGACAGAGATCTCGTTTGTCCCTGGGGGTTCGTCACAGATGTCAGTCACACAGCTGGCGCATGCATGCATGCACACACACACAATAGCAATGACACTGCAGGAACATATATATACACACACACACACACACACACACATGAACACACACACACACACACACAAACACTTCGGCCATCACAAATCACATTTCCCCTCTAGAGAGTCCATGTTTCAATCTACTCAGTGCACTTTAGACAGATATCTTAAGCCCTGAAAATTCACATGGGCTTACAGAGGCATAATCCTGTTTTATTAAGGTGCTGCCCTACTCCCACATTGAATCCCCATCCTTTCTCCTGGGACCCATTATATATTGTGGCCTTGTATTCAGAGCTTTCAGTTGTTTACCCCCTGGAGGAAATGGTGTCCAGTAATACTGTGTGACTTTACAAATGGCAGATGAGTCCATTTGAGACGACAACAAGATGGTTTGTTGAATTTGAGTTACTGTAGTAAGTATCCTTGGCTTGTGCAAGCCGGAATGACTCATGGGAGCAGGAGCCTGCCCCTGTTTCCATAGCAGCTTGACAGGACGCTGGTCTATCGCAGGGCATTACCCCCAATACATCACCTTTATGCATCGGGTCCAATTTATTTTATATGACTCGGCTGGAGATCCAACTCCCAACCTTAGAATCTCAGGGCAAACACTCTACCCACAAGGCCACATTTCATGTGTACAGTATATATGTCTACGGTATACATATCCTACGCTACACTTCACCATACGCTCTAATGCCTTCATATGTTTAGAGTATAAATAATGTTATTGTGGCATAGCTCCAAGGCCTACATCTCCATATACAGGGCCTTCAGAATGAATTCACATCTCCTGACTTCTCCACATTTTGTTGTGTTACAGCCTGAATTTAAAATGGATTACATTGAGAGGTTGTGTCACTGGCCTACACACAATACCCCAATAATGTCAACGTGGAATCATTTTTACAAATCTATGGCATTAGACTTGAAAATGGCTTTCTAGCAATGATCAACAACCAACTTGACAGAGCTTGAATAATTTTATAAAGAATAATGTGCAAATATTGTACACTCAAGGTGTGCAAAGCTCTTAAAGACTTACCCAGAAAGACTAACAGATGTAATTGCTGCCAGATACATTTGCAAAAATGTATCTTTTGTCATTATAGGGTAATGTGTGTAGACGGGGGAGGGACAATATCTATTTAATCCATTTTGAATTCAGGCTGTAACACAACAATATTTGAATAATGCTTTCTGAAGGCATTTGTATAAGTCTATATAAAGACAACTATTTGCACACACCCACACTTAGCAACTCAGCTATTGTTGATATCCACAATGGATCAAGTTATCACGCAACCTTCAATATGGAGCATAAACCCTGGGTCAATGTTGTTGTCTTCATCTTGCGCCATAGCAGCTAGTTTTAAATGTTGTGTCTCTTGTTTGCACGGACAGGGTTAACGGAAGCTGAGACTTTAGCTGTGTAGAATTATGAACAGGTTCCCCTTGTGCTTTGACCGTAACAGCATGTCAGTGCCTGAGAGGTATCGATCCATTCTGGGGGGGGGAAGCCAACAGTGCAAACATAAATCAGGCCCGTTAGCTTGATATGACAGTCGGAGTCGGAGACGTCACAGGCAGCACACATTTCACTTTAGAGATTCTCTGTAGAGAACTTCCACCTGTTCTACTTCCTGGTACTGAATCTATAGGGTATCCATGTGTTGTGGTTTTACTTTCAAATCCCAGCAGGCACCTGGTTCCCGTCAGCCCTCTTAGACAGCAGACACATCCCTGCCACATGAACCCATGTCATTCATATACAACACGCTTGTATTTATTACAGTAACCTACATCTCTAAGCACCCTTAATCATAATAGATGAATGTGTGTTTGCTTGTTCAAGAATCCACCCATCCATATCTATTGAATTATGAATGGTTCCTCTGTACAACATTGCTATGTACTGTCACTACTCCATAGATGGTACAGTATTGTATTCTGAGCTTTCACAACCATTGACATTAATAAGCACTTGGATATAGTCTTAAGGTGGTTGTTTCCATACTGTGTACATCAGGCTGCCTCAGGCTACAGAAACAGGAGATCCATACTGTGTACATCAGGCTGCCTCAGGCTACAGAAACAGGAGATCCATACTGTGTACATCAGGCTGCCTCAGGCTACAGAAACAGGAGATCCATACTGTGTACATCAGGCTGCCTCAGGCTACAGAAACAGGAGATCCATACTGTGTACATCAAGCTGCCTCAGGCTACAGAAACAGGAGATAGGCTCACAGGTTACGCCCCTCACCACTCAGTCGTATTAGGCAGTCCTCGCTAGTATTCATTTACACCACTCAGTCGTATTAGGCAGTCCTCGCTAGTATTCATTTACACCACTCAGTCGTATTAGGAAGTCCTCGCTAGTATTCATTTACACCACTCAGTCGTATTAGGAAGTCCTCGCTAGTATTCATTTACACCACTCAGTCGTATTAGGCAGTCCTCGCTAGTATTAATTTACACCACTCAGTCGTATTAGGCAGTCCTCGCTAGTATTCATTTACACCACTCAGTCGTATTAGGCAGTCCTCGCTAGTTTTCATTTACACCACTCAGTCGTATTAGGCAGTCCTCGCTAGTATTCATTTACACCACTCAGTCGTATTAGGCAGTCCTCGCTAGTATTCATTTACACCACTCAGTTTTATTAGGCAGTCCTCGCTAGTATTCATTTACACCACTCAGTCGTATTAGGCAGTCCTCGCTAGTATTCATTTACACCACTCAGTCGTATTAGGCAGTCCTCGCTAGTATTCATTTACACCACTCAGTCGTATTAGGCAGTCCTCGCTAGTATTCATTTACACCACTCAGTCGTATTAGGCAGTCCTCGCTAGTATTCATTTACACCACTCAGTTTTATTAGGCAGTCCTCGCTAGTATTCATTTACACCACTCAGTCGTATTAGGCAGTCCTCGCTAGTATTCATTTACACCACTCAGTTTTATAAGGCAGTCCTCGCTAGTTTTAATTTACACCACTCAGTTTTATAAGGCAGTCCTCGCTAGTTTTCATTTACACCACTCAGTTTTATTAGGCAGTCCTCGCTAGTTTTCATTTACACCACTCAGATTCATGCATGCATTCCAAGTAGACAGCTCACATCCCTCTCGCTCTCTTTCTTACACATACACACACAGTACATTTCATTAGCACTTCTTGTTGTTGATCAGCAGACTACACTTTGGCACACGGCCTCCCCCTGCGTTAAGCCCCCCTCCCTCCCCGAGGCCGGTCTGGCTCGTCGACCCACGTTTCTACATGGCAAGTGGTGTAGTCACTGGCAGGGAACAGGGCTGGAGGGCAGGGTGGTTGGAACACACACAGCCACAAACACACACCTCACCTGAGCACATACTAACATTCCATTTAGCAGAAGGCCAACACTTGAACCCTCTGTCAGCAGGTCTACATACCAGGGTTATACCAGAGTTATACCAGAGTTATACCAGAGTTATATCAGGGTTATATCAGGGTTATATCAGGGTTATACCAGAGTTATACCAGGGTTATACCAGAGTTATACCAGATTTATACCAGAGTTATACCAGAGTTATATCAGGGTTATATCAGGGTTATACCAGAGTTATACCAGAGTTATACCAGAGTTATACCAGGGTTATACCAGAGTTATACCAGGGTTATACCAGAGTTATACCAGAGTTATACAAGGGTTATACCAGAGTTATACCAGAGTTATACCAGGGTTATACCAGAGTTATACCAGGGTTATACCAGAGTTATACCAGAGTTATACCAGGGTTATACCAGAGTTATACCAGAGTTATACCAGAGTTATACCACAGACTAACAATTGCATGACAAATGCCGTTCATAGTCATGGCATCCGTCGTCTAGTAATTTAATATTTTATGATACAACCCATTATTTAGGTTAGTTGATTGGCTATGCGAACTGGCAGTTAACTAGCATAACATTTCCCTTACCTAAGGCTCTTGCATCCTTTGACATGATGATGTAGCACAGCACGGCAATAGCAGAAATGTCTAACTTTCTAACCTGCTTGTTGGCTAAATAAATGCATCCTAATTGGTTTAGGATTAGTGTAATTGTTGTGCCCATTGCATGCAAATGGCAGAAATCTCTGTTAAGTCTATTATTATCAACTTAACAACAGTGTCTAATCAGGGATTCGGAGGAAACTGCTTAACATGGCTAATATTGCACTATATCAAAAAAAAAATGTAAAGGCCTCAGTCTCGTAAAAAATACAATAATTTGTTTGAAAATAATGTAGAAGAAAACCAACAAGAGTGTCTTGGCACAAATAGGAGGGAGATATAGGATATATTGGAGATATATGAGTTATAGGAGATATAGGATATATAGGAGATATAGGAGTTATAGGAGATATAGGATATACAGGATATACAGGAGTTATAGGAGATATAGGAGCTATAGGATATATAGGAGATATAGGATATACAGGAGATATAGGATATATAGGAGATATAGGAGATATAGGAGATATAGGATACATAGGAGCTATAGGATATATAGGATATATAGGAGCTATAGGAGATATAGGATACATAGGAGCTATAGGATATATAGGAGATATAGGAGTTATAGGAGATATAGGAGTTATATGATGTATAGGAGTTATAGGACACATAGTAGCTGTAGGATATATAGGAGATATAGGAGTTATAGGAGATATAGGAGTTATATGATGTATAGGAGTTATAGGATACATAGTAGCTGTAGGATATATAGGAGATATAGGAGTTATAGGAGATATAGGAGTTATATGATGTATAGGAGTTATAGGATACATAGTAGCTGTAGGACATATATGATATATAGGAGATATATGAGTTATGGGAGATATAGGAGATTTAGAAGATATATGAGTTATAGGATATATAGGAGATATAGGAGATATATGATATATAGGAGCTATGGGAGATATTGGCGCTATAGGAACTATGTTAGTTATAGGAAATACAGGAGCTATAGGAGATACGGGAGCTTTATGAGATATAGGAGATATAGGAGATATAGGAGCTATAGCAAATATAGGAGCTATAGGAACTATATTAGCTATAGGAGATACAGGAGCTATAGGAGATACAGGAGCTGTAGGAGATACAGAAGCTATATGAGATATAGGAGCTATAGGAGATATATTAGATATAGGAGCTATAGGAGATATATTAGATATAGGAGCTATAGGAGATATATTAGATATAGGAGCTATAGGAGATATATTAGATATAGGAGCTATAGGAGATATATTAGATATAGGAGCTATAGGAGATATCTTAGCTATAGGAGATATAGGATATATAGGAGCTATAGGATATATAGGAGATATATTAGATATAGGAGCTATAGGTGATATAGGAGCTATAGCAGATATAGGAGCTATAGCAGATATAGGAGCTATAGGAGATATCTTAGCTATAGGAGATATAGGATATATAGGAGCTATAGGATATATAGGAGATATAGGATATATAGGAGATATAGGAGTTATAGGAGATATCTTAGCTATAGGAGATATATTTGATATAGGAGCTATAGGAGATATCTTAGCTATAGGAGATATATTAGATATAGGAGCTATAGGAGCTATAGGATATATAGGAGCTATAGGATATATAGGAGCTATAGGTGATATAGGAGCTATAGCAGATACATGAGCTATAGGAACTATAGTAGATATATTAGTTATAGGAGCTATAGGAGATATAGCAGCTATAGGAGATGTAGCAAATATATATTAGCTATAGGAGCTGTAGGAGATATAGGAGCTATAGGACATATGTTAGCTATTGGAGACATATGAGCTATAGGAGATATAAGAAATATATATTAGCTACAGGAGCTATTGGAGCTATAGGAGCTATAGGATATTAAGGAATATAGGAGATATATTAGCTATAGGAGCTATATTAGCAATGGGAGATATAGGAGATATATTAGCTTTTTTAGCTAAAGGAGCTGTAGGAGATATAGGAGGTATAAGATATATAGTAGGCAGGTTGCATTTGATAGTGTAATGCATTAAAGCAATCCCTATGAACTCAATTTAAACTCCACATTAGGTTGAAATTATTCCTATTTTTCAGGTATTCCCAATCTGGGGAAAAACAATGTCTTGTTTTTTTTCTTCACATTTTCAATCAGTCCGTTTATATTTTTCAGCAGGGCTATTCATTTGGGTGAGGTATTTTTCTCGCCTGATTAGCCTCATTTCACTGCCAAAAATAAAATTAAACCATCTAGTGTTCAGCAAAATAACAACACAATGTCAAATACAGGTAGCCTTGTCAAATAATTAACATCCAATCACATTAACCGTTACTCTCTCGCGGGAATTCCACTACTGGTCCGTATGTAGCTGCTGCTCATTCCGTTGGCTCGAAAATTGATTTAAAAAAAATAAATGTAAGTAAGACCCGCGTCCATAGAGACACATGCCAACTCTACTGGTAGTACTGCTACCAGCAGTACTACACCTGCACCTGTCGACTACACAAGTTGCTTCCACGAGCACATCCAATGCAAGCATCAGTAATTCTACATTTGTTGTTAGCCCAGCTAGCATGGACACTGACAGTTGTGAATCTGATGCAGCCGAAGATCTCCTGCCCCTTTACCTGGGAAAGCACCGAACAACAGACAGGGACGTTGGACCAGCGAAGAGGCGCAAATATGATGAAATTAATTGATTTGGGGTTCGCTTACACTACCGTTCACTTAGAAATGTCCTTATTTTTGAAAAGCTAATTTCTTTGTCCATTAAAATAACATCAAATTGATCAGTAATACAGTGTAGACATTGTTAGTGTTGTAAATGACTATTGTAGGTGGAAACGGCTGTTTTTTAATGGAATATCTACATAGGCGTACAGAGAAACAGATGCCTCACAAGTCCTCAACTGTTAGCTCCATTAAATAATACCCACAAAACACCAGTCTCTACGTCAACAATGAAGAGGAAACTCTGCCTTCAAGGCAGAGTTCTAGGCAGAGTTCTAGGCAGAGTTCTAGGCAGAGTTCAAGGCAGAGTTCTAGGCAGAGTTCTAGGCAGAGTTCAAGGCAGAGTTCAAGGCAGAGTTCAAGGCAGAGTTCTAGGCAGAGTTCTAGGCAGAGTTCCTCTGTCCAGTGTCTGTGTTCTTCTGCTCATCTTAATCTTTTCTTTTTATTGGCCAGTCTGAGATATGGCTTTTTCTTTGCAACTCTGCGTAGAAGGCCAGCATCCCAGAGTCGCCTCTTGCACTGTTGACGTTGAGACTGGACAGAGGAACTCTGCGTAGAAGGCCAGCATCCCGGAGTCACCTCTTCACTGTTGACGTTGAGACTGGTGTTTGGCGGGTACTATTTAACGAAGCTGCCAGTTGAGGACTTGTGAGGCGTCTGTTCTCAAACTAGACACTCTAATGTACTTGTCCTCTTGCTCAATTGTGCACCGGGGCCTCCCAATCTATTCTGGTTAGAGCCAGTTTGATGTTTTTTTTTATGTACAAAATATGTGCTTTTCTTTCAAAAACAAGGACATTTCTAAGTGACCCCAAACTCTTGAACAGTAGTGTATGTTGGGAGTAGTGCCTTTCCTCAGCCAGTGTTATATGTGCAAAAGTACTATCTCACAACTCGATGAAACCTTCACTCTTGTGCAGACATTTAGAAACAAAACATGCCAATTTGAAAAATAAGCCACAGGAGGTTTTTTTTGCGAGAATTAAGACGACTTTCGAAAAGTAAGGCATGTATAAAAGCAACAGATACCATTAATAAGAAGGGTCTAGAAGCGTCTTATATGGTGAGCTACCGAGTGGCTAGGACAGGCAAGCCCCATACTATTGTGGAGGACTTAATTCTTCCTGCTGCCACAGATATGGCTGGGACAGTGCTGGGGGAAATGGCCAAAAAAACTATACAGACAACGACTCCATCAAACAACACTGCTACACGACGCATCAGTGACATGGCAGGAGATGTTCTGAAACAATTTCTGCTTCGCATACAAGCCAGTGAATTCTATGTGTTACAGCTGGATGAGTCAACAGACGTGGCGGGCCTGGCACAGCTCCTGGTATAAGTCTGTTACATTTATGGACCAGCTAGATCTACTGTCTCTATTATTTATTATGACACCAGCTACTGTCTCTTAGACCCAGCTAGATCTACTGTCTCTATTATATTATGACAGACCAGCTAGATCTACTACTGTCTCTATTATATTATGACAGACCAGCTAGATCTACTGTCTCTATTATATTATGACAGACCAGCTAGATCTACTGTCTCTATTATATATGACAGACCAGCTAGATCTACTGTCTTATTTATTATGACAGACCAGCTAGATCTACTGTCTCTATTATAATACCTGACAGACCAGCTAGATCTACTGTCTCTATTATATTATGACAGACCAGCTAGATCTACTGTCTCTATTATAATATGACAGACCAGCTAGATCTACTGTCTCTATTATAATATGACAGACCAGCTAGATCTACTGTCTCTATATAATTTGACAGACCAGCTAGATCTACTGTCTCTATTATATTATGACAGACCAGCTAGATCTACTGTCTCTATTATATTATGACAGACCAGCTAGATCTACTGTCTTATTATATATGACAGACCAGCTAGATCTACTGTCTCTATTATATATGACAGACCAGCTAGATCTACTGTCTCTATTATATTATGACAGACCAGCTAGATCTACTGTCTATTATAATATGACAGACCAGCTAGATCTACTGTCTCTATTATATTATGACAGACCAGCTAGATCTACTGTCTCTATTATATTATGACAGACCAGCTAGATCTACTGTCTCTATTATATTATGACAGACCAGCTAGATCTACTGTCTCTATTATATTATGACAGACCAGCTAGATCTACTGTCTCTATTATATATGACAGACCAGCTAGATCTACTGTCTCTATTATATTATGACAGACCAGCTAGATCTACTGTCTCTTATTATTATGACAGACCAGCTAGATCTACTGTCTCTATTATATTATGACAGACCAGCTAGATCTACTGTCTCTATATATTATGACAGACCAGCTAGATCTACTGTCTCTATTATATTATGACAGACCAGCTAGATCTACTGTCTCTATTATATTATGACAGACCAGCTAGATCTACTGTCTCTATTATATTATGACAGACCAGCTAGATCTACTGTCTATTATATTATGACAGACCAGCTAGATCTACTGTCTCTATTATATTATGACAGACCAGCTAGATCTACTGTCTCTATATATATGACAGACCAGCTAGATCTACTGTCTCTATTATATTATGACAGACCAGCTAGATCTACTGTCTCTATTATATTATGACAGACCAGCTAGATCTACTGTCTCTATTATATTATGACAGACCAGCTAGATCTACTGTCTCTATTATATTATGACAGACCAGCTAGATCTACTGTCTCTATTATATTATGACAGACCAGCTAGATCTACTGTCTCTATTATATTATGACAGACCAGCTAGATCTACTGTCTCTATTATATTATGACAGACCAGCTAGATCTACTGTCTCTATTTAATATGACAGACCAGCTAGATCTACTGTCTCTATTTAATATGACAGACCAGCTAGATCTACTGTCTCTATTATATTATGACAGACCAGCTAGATCTACTGTCTCTATTATATTATGACAGACCAGCTAGATCTACTGTCTCTATTATATTATGACAGACCAGCTAGATCTACTGTCTCTATTATATTATGACAGACCAGCTAGATCTACTGTCTCTATTATATTATGACAGACCAGCTAGATCTACTGTCTCTATTATATTATGACAGACCAGCTAGATCTACTGTCTCTATTATATTATGACAGACCAGCTAGATCTACTGTCTCTATTATATTATGACAGACCAGCTAGATCTACTGTCTCTATTATATTATGACAGACCAGCTAGATCTACTGTCTCTATTATATTATGACAGACCAGCTAGATCTACTGTCTCTATTATAATATGACAGACCAGCTAGATCTACTGTCTCTATTATATATGACAGACCAGCTAGATCTACTGTCTCTATTATATTATGACAGACCAGCTAGATCTACTGTCTCTATTATATTATGACAGACCAGCTAGATCTACTGTCTCTATTATATTATGACAGACCAGCTAGATCTACTGTCTCTATTATATTATGACAGACCAGCTAGATCTACTGTCTCTATTATATTATGACAGACCAGCTAGATCTACTGTCTCTATTATATTATGACAGACCAGCTAGATCTACTGTCTCTATTATATTATGACAGACCAGCTAGATCTACTGTCTCTATTATATATGACAGACCAGCTAGATCTACTGTCTCTATTATATTATGACAGACCAGCTAGATCTACTGTCTCTATTATATTATGACAGACCAGCTAGATCTACTGTCTCTATTATAATATGACAGACCAGCTAGATCTACTGTCTCTATTATATTATGACAGACCAGCTAGATCTACTGTCTCTATTAATTATGACAGACCAGCTAGATCTACTGTCTCTATTATATTATGACAGACCAGCTAGATCTACTGTCTCTATTATATATGACAGACCAGCTAGATCTACTGTCTCTATTATATTATGACAGACCAGCTAGATCTACTGTCTCTATTAATATGACAGACCAGCTAGATCTACTGTCTCTATTATATTATGACAGACCAGCTAGATCTACTGTCTCTATTATATTATGACAGACCAGCTAGATCTACTGTCTCTATTATATTATGACAGACCAGCTAGATCTACTGTCTCTATTATATTATGACAGACCAGCTAGATCTACTGTCTCTATTATATATGACAGACCAGCTAGATCTACTGTCTCTATTATATTATGACAGACCAGCTAGATCTACTGTCTCTATTATATTATGACAGACCAGCTAGATCTACTGTCTCTATTATATATGACAGACCAGCTAGATCTACTGTCTCTATTATATTATGACAGACCAGCTAGATCTACTGTCTCTATTATATTATGACAGACCAGCTAGATCTACTGTCTCTATTATATTATGACAGACCAGCTAGATCTACTGTCTCTATTATATTATGACAGACCAGCTAGATCTACTGTCTCTA